>NC_056476.1:29526741-30126741 GCF_008729295.1 Plectropomus leopardus | reverse complement strand
AGGGAGGGCGAGGAGAGCTAATACATAATCAATACAAGCATTAACATTCATAGACTTCAAGTTTTTTTTGTTCCTCACTCTTCATTTAATATAATGGAATGTTAATAGAATTCTCAATTTTGACCGATTGTTTTTGCTCCGGATACAAATGAGAAATCATCATCATGAAAAACACATCATCAGTGAAGTTTCCTTGTATTACACCTTAAAGTACACCTTAAATGGCTTCCTTAACTATATGGTTGAATACATTTGGAGAGTATGGAGTCCCTGAAGTGCCAAAAATATTATTTTTTAAATTTTAATCTAATTTTCCAGCTAAAGATAATTTATGGGCACCAGATACAATTGTGTGTGCAAGATAAAAAAGTCATTTTTGTGACTTCAGTACCTCTAGTCAAAAGCATGTATAAATTACTGTAGAACTATAAATAATGGATGCAGCCACAATGATCGCAATGGTTTCCATTTGGAAACCTTGAATTCAGCATTTTCACCTTGTTGTCATCTTGGGTTTTTTGGAGCCAGAGGTGATCATATTTGGACGAGAAGGATCAACTGTGGAGTAGTGAGGGGTGGATCTGACTCACAGACTGTATCATCGCTTTGCAAACAGCCTGTCACTCAAGTGGCCCTGCCCTAAAATTGGCTTAGGCCTTAATAAAATGTAAACAGGTGAGTTATAAAAAAGTCACCCCCTGTACAGTTGTCATGAATGTTGAAAATAGCTACAAAGTCCTAAACCATTTTTTGTACCAGGCTGTAAACATGTTTATTTCTGCTTTAAAGTTTGGCATTTTAACACTGTTTTGGAGCTACCCTCCAATGTACAAAAGGCTTAAAGATGTTCTTACAGGATATCAGTGGCTGATTTTTATTTCTTTTATTGTTCTTTTTGATGCAGGGGAGACCGGGTATGATTGTAACACTTTTTGTCTCAACCTGCACCACAAATAGGGTTGTAACAACAAGAGTGAGGAATTAAAAATTATCCAAAGACAAAAACACTCACATATGCAAAAAAAACCTCAAACACACACTCGTAGCCAATTCCTTTCACAGTCTATCTTGCTAATCAGCCAAATGCTTCCTGTCTCACATAGAGTGAGTCTAAAATACAACTACAATACAACCCCTGCCAGTGTTTGTTTAGCTAGCTATAGCAGCACAGTGGTTTGAAATGAAAAACATGAAATGCCTCTCACTTTAAACAGGTAACTACTCTTTAATCTAATCCATTATCATTTTAACTTTAACAGTTTCAGTACAAATTAAAATATAGACTTGATCCCAAAAAATCGTGAATCTAAAAAGTCAGTGTTTTGGTTGTATAATCTGCACACTTCTTGTCATAGTTATGACATTTCACATGTAAGATCGGGAAAGAATTGGCTGAACAATAAATGCATAATATGACTTTTAGGTTATTCTATTTTGGAGAAAGTGGTGCTATTACAACCATTCGGTTGTTACAACCACACCCAGTTTCTCCTACTGTAGTTTAGTTTCTGAGGTGGAGCTTGAAAGTTCGTTTTTAACCTTGGAAATAGCTGTTTCATTAAAAATAAATAAGTAAAAACAACTCTTTACCAGAACTTTCAACCACATGTTCAACCACCGCAGTTTTCATTGCCATATTGCTTAACTGTCCTGGTGACCATAATGACTAACATGACTAACACACACTGAGCAAACTCCATTGACTGAAGTAAAGCATGAGATACAGTTGAAATTTCCATTAAAAAAAAAGTAATTCTTTTTCTTCTTTTTACATATTTTACATTAAAATTCCAGACAGTTTCCTCTACTATACACACACTCTCTCACACAAACAATGTAAGCTAAGGTAAAAGACTACCAGAGCACCAGGAATAGCTCTGCTCTCCATCTCCATGATATCCCTCAGAGATGAAAAGTCACACCAGATCCACGACAGTAAATACATTTCCGTGCAGCTACAAACCCTCTGACAAGGCAAATGGCTTTGCATCGGCAGGCAATTTGAACACACTCATATGTCAAAACAAGCAATATAAAAGTTTCTTATCCCTACATGAGGCTGGGGAAATCTCAAGTCTCAGAGCGAGAAATGAAAGTTGGAGGTGCATATCAGGCACAGGCTATCTGTTATCTAGAGTAATGGCTCGGCCCGTCCGCTGTAATTCCACAAATGCATTTTAGCTTTCGCATCATGTCAGCTTCACGTAGCTAACATAAGAATTTGATAACAGCATGTCAGTAATGAATAAAAAAATCTATTCATTTGTCCAGCGTGCCTTATGAATACGCCATCAGCACAAACATGCGCCTCTCGTTTTAGTGAATGTTGCTCTTGGCCTCGGCCGCGGCTGGATTAGATTGGACTGATAGAGGAGATGCATTGGAGATAGAGAATTAGAGGGGCATACCTACTGCCATAATGCTTAATTTGTTTCATATTCATTACACGTGGTCAGAGTTACTCCATTTGCTGTTATTTTTCCCCGCGGCAGAGTTTGTAAGAAATGTTTTTTAAATGAGATCTTCCATTTTAAGAGGGAGGAAATGTGATCACTGCATGTAGATATTTCAGAATTTAAAAACTGATTGTCATCCTATGAGGTGCTCCCCATACTCCCTGTCATTTATATAATACAGTGGGCAGTTGCATTGAATTTTTGGTTCTTGCCTGTTTTTACCCTTTAACCCTTTGAAACCTGGAGTGACGCTTTTTACAAGTATGGTAAGAAATGTGCAAGAAATTAGTAAATTTAAAAAAATATTTTTTTAAAAGCTGGGGGAAAGCTATATGTATAATGATCATAATTACATATTTAAAATTATGTTACAGAATTATAATAGTTTCTGAGGCAGTTTTCCCCAAATCTTGTTTGCCAATTTTTATTTCTTATCCCTTTGTTTAACTTTTCTTTTTTCTTTTTTCTTTTTTTTTTAAATTAGGTCAGATTCAAACCTATGGCCACTGCATAAAGTTTATAAATACATATTGTATGATGCCATACTGTCAGAATGTTTTGAAGGTAGTGAGACACAATACAAGGACATGTTTAATGATAAGGTACATACCACGCTATGTCGGGATGGGATGTCAACAAAAGCACATGGTGGGATTACCCTACAAAGGCACAGATGGTTAGCATACAGCTGCAAAAGATTGCCTTTGGTGTCATTACCGGCAGAGCAAAGGTTGCTTCTGGCTATACTGAAATCCCCCAAAATGTGGCAGTATTTGAGAACTTCGAAATGTGCTGGATAGTTTGACATGAGGATGCACAAGCTTTAAAAATGTGGGCTTTATCTTAAAGCTTGGAATACAAAGCAATAGTTTGTAACTTGAAGACATAAAAGAGTTCTACAGAGCTAAATGCATAAAACAACAAAACTGAACAGCAAATAACATATGAGGGAAACATACAGTGCACACCTGTGCATAACAACTAAAATATCTACAAATATTAAGCCAAAAAAAACAACTAAACTTCACTTGCGTAATAATAATAGTAAATGTATATATTTAAATGGTAACCAAATTTGAAATATATAACTATAATAATTAGATATCATTTTCTAATGTTTCTGTCTCTCCATTTAGCTTAATTTCAGTTCATTTTCATGTCACCTTTTACACATTCTTTTGCAATTTGCGAGGCATTTCATGACAACTTGCTGATCAACTTGTTTTTTCCCCTCGTGTTTTTTTGAAAGAAATCAAACCTATTTGCTTACCTTCCAAAGGCTTAAATGCTTGTAAAAAGTCATGTGAATGCAGCATGAGAAAACTGATGTCAATCCAGGTGTCAGAGGGTTAAGATTATTATTTTTGTCTTTATTTTAAGATTTGTTTTCCTCACTTATCACTGCCTTCTCACCTCTTTCTTCAGCATAGATCGGCTCATTTTACTCTTTGTTCACTGCTGATTATCATGATTGAGTTCACCTGTTGACTCCTTTTTTTTTAAATTATTTTTTGGCATTTTGCCTTTATTAGATAGGACAGAAGATCATTAGCGTAAAAGAGGGAGAGAGAGAGAGAGGGGATGACATTCAGCAAAGGGCCGCGAGCTGCCCTACAAGTCCGTTCACTATGCTATTTATTCATACATTTTCAATGAATATACATCAAATGAAATTGCCCGTACAGAAACGAGACAGGACGGTAACTTTTACTACACGTTTCTGTAGCCTACACCTCTTTATGAATGAATGTTCATTTTCTGACGTCGCTCGCTGATCTGACTTTAGTAAGAAGTCTTAAAGCTGCTGAAAGCTGCTGCATAGAGCTACAGTAAGTTAACGGGAGAGATAACATTAGCAAGCAAGTCATCAACATCACTGAGCTACGGGTCATTGATTCATTTATTCATTCAATCAAAAAAACAAATATACATACATAAAAACACTTGCTATTTGGTAATGACAACAGCAAGGCTGTAAAAGGTTGACTTACTTCCCAAATGTTGGTTAAAAGTAATTCTTGGTTAAAAGGAATCCTGCCAATTCTTGGCAGGATTCTTGGTGAGCAGACAGGAAGGTGAATGGCTGCAGTCAATTCTTGACAGCGATACAAGCATACCAGCGCTGATTGGCTAAATCTTGGTAGAATTCTTGGTAGCAGAAGGCAAGGTGATTGGCCGTCACTACCAAGAATGAGCTCAACTAACGGATGGCAAGGAGCGCCACCGCACCCCCTGACTCCCTTTTTAAACACTGCACACCCTTTTACTCACTTGCTCCCGATCGTCACATGGAGCCTCTGTGCTGATTTACTGCTAATAAAACCTGTCACTTGTCCCAGGAGAGAATGCCGATTGTAACTTTCCCCATTAAATATAAAAGGCAGGTTTTAGCAAATGTTAGTGGGATTTTTATCCAGTGTGAACAGAGATGTAGAAGCATTACTGCTGTTTTGATGTGTGCTCAGTTGTGCTTCCATGAAATGTCTGCATATTGCTAGCATCCTGCAGACAGAAAGTTGGCTAGTAAAAAGATATTTTTTTTTATATTTATGGAAAACATTTTGACCTCAGTTTGATGGGGTTATACAACAACAAAATAAAACCCAAAACACAAATTCCAAACATTTTTGTGATGTGTGGGTTTCAATTTGACAGCATAAGTCCAACTTTTTTCAGTTAAGCAAAAACTAACTTAAGATATTTGTGTTTACCTAAAATATACCAAAAAATGAGCTCGACTTTGATGACAATAAGCAGCTTTACAAAAAACATCTCAAAAATTTGCAAGAAATTACTAAACAATTACCTGAAAATAAGCAATAAAAGGTAAAAACAAAGAGGAAAACGACCTGAAGAAAGTGTAAAAAAAAATTTTTTTTCGTTTTTATATAATATCCAATAATCATCATACAGCATATTTTCAAGTCACATTTTTATTACCTTTTACACTTTTTTTTCCACCTATCTGCACATTTCTTGTTAAGTGGCTCATTGACTTTCTCCCATGTTTTCAAATGAAATCAAACTCTCAGGTTCCATAGATTTAATTGCACGTGAGAGGCATGTGAACGCATCGCAATAAAACTGATGTCAATCCATGTTATGAAGAGCTAATTGATGACCATACAAGTTCCTCAGAAGAAAACATTGTCTTGGGACATGACACAAAACTTGTTTTTACTGTATGATCCAGAGTTAATGGCCATGCTTTATGCTCCTTCTGTTTTGTAGCATTCATTTTTGGAAATGGAAATAAAGAGACAAGATACAAGCAAGTGGTGCTTACTTTGACCTGAACACACTGCAGAGAACTTACATTTTTTTAAAGCATGTTAGCCAGCAGTTGGAGGAGACACTGAGGTTTTAAGGCAGGCTGAGTTTCGTTGTTGAGTTTGACCATTTCCAATCAGACGTAGAGCTGCGGGAGCACATCACCTCTGCAGCTGTGCAGTGATCTCACACACGGACACCCCGGTCCATCTCAGTTACATCTCATGACCCGATAACCACGAGTGTACTGTCATAACACCCTGGTATTGCGTGCTCAGAGAAACCACGCAGGACGCTGAACTAAACCGAGCTTGAAATTTGGACCTGATTGCATGGCTGTGTGCCGACTGCAATTGGCCATACTGGGAGTTGATGGTAGACTGAACCATAGCGTCCCGTATGCTAAATGTAGTAGACATCATTTTTAACTCGCCGTTCACCCCCATCATGGAGGCCTTTAGCGAAAAAAAGTGCAGTCTAAATGAAGACGGGCGGGCTCATCCTAACCATCCTCCCTTCAGCAGCCTGTTAGGGGCTTTCTTAAGTTTCCAATGACGTTCCGAGCAGAGCGGAGGAACTGGGAAAGGGAGACGGGCTGAGGAGTAGAGTTTCCATCCCACCTACCATGTGCTGCCCTTACCGGACCCGAGCCCACTCCATAGCCGCATTTATCCTATTACACCAATCTGCTGGGATCCACTTCATACACTCACAAACAGTCGGAAAATGTGCAATACGATGAAATTGACAAGAAGCCGCAGTTGTGGTGCATATCATGTCCATGAATATAATTCCCATCGATTTGGGCTGCCAAACATCTCAGACTGGCTTAATACCTTTATATCAAATCCCTCTAAAAGCATATAATTTCCAGTGATTGCTCACACTTGCGGCCTACTTACATTCACATTGACAACCAAGCGGTGGCACGACTCCAGAGAACACACTCTGTCTCTCTAGTGTTTCCTCGTGTTGCCAGCTTATTTATTCTGCACAGCTTTAAGTGGTGGCTGTGGAAAAGGGAGGAAACAAAGAGTCATTCTCAGACCATGTGTTAAGTTAATATAGAAGTTTTTTTCATGCTGTTCCGCTGCCGAGTGGGAAAATTTAGCTCGCTTTAAACCTTTTTCGGCTCGTGCATATTTCACAGAGTCAGAGTTGAGAAAGTGCAGAGCATTTGACATTATCCATTTAAATGACCAAGTGACAATGTTGCTGTCAGCAGTGTTCTGCATGAATCTCTCTCAGCCTGAAGACTGAGTGAGAATGATCTACATTTCCTCTAAGACCCAATCAGAGACCAAGCACTGTCAGTCTAATGTGAAGGATTTGGTATGCAGTGAAAATTACGACACTGAACTAAAGAGTATGGAGGCCAAAGAAGATCAAAATGAAATAAATAAATAATGCATTCAATAAAAATTTTAAAACAAAAAAATGAAAAAAAGAGACAAAATTTATAATATAACTATGAAATTGTAGAGAAAAAAAAGAATAATCCAGTCTATAAACTGAAGAGTATCGAGGCCAAATGTTATCAAAATCAAATAAATGAATAATGCATTGAATAAAAACTTTAAAACAGAAATTTAAAAAAGAGACTAGATATATAATATAACCATGAAATTATAAAAATAAACCAATATATAAAACCAAAATTTCCATCCTGATATTTTGCTATAAGATTTTTTTAAATCAATCTTTATTCTTTTCCAATATGATTTAATAATGTCTCTGTCAAAAGTTAGGGTTCATTTTACAAAGGCATTTCCCCAATGAGTGTTTTGTCTTATATTTCTACTTTTTATTACAAAGTCTTTGTCAATTAAGACCAGCAGCACAGCGACAAGTCATTATCTCTGGTCAAAAACGGTCTGGGTCAGACACTATGTGGGATCAAGTGGAAGATGGACTGATGTGTCCATGTCCAATAACGGTCCATTCAGACTCTGTCTTAAAACTATTGATCGTACTGCGATTTTTACAACCAACAACTTTTTATTGACAAGTTATTTGTTTGGTTGTGAAATGGTTGTTTTTCCTTGCACATAGGAGAATTTATCCTTTGGGTCTTTTTGCTAGAAAGTCACGTAACGTAATGTATAGATATATATAGTATAGTGTTTATTGCTCAGGACTTTCACCCAGGAATCTGTAGTTTTAATCTTGTGTGAATTAACATTAGTTGATTATTTGGTCAAGTTAATGGCTTAATTCTGGGATGCTCAGGAAATATGTAAAGCTGACAGCCAGGTAATGTCCCAAACATCACTCAAACAACAGTCATTCAACACCTTAATGTTTGCTGGGTTATGTGATTGGCTGATGTTGGCTGTAAAGATGTCACTATTAGGTGACGACCTCTGCTAACATTAGCCACCATACCCTTCTGGACACGAATTTACATTTCCTAGGATGGTGAAGGCATGCCCACCATACTCCCTCTGATTGGGTAGTATTCGCTGCCTTCATTGATTGGGTAGGTTAGGTTCAGGCAAGAGGAGTGACAATGGTTAGTGTTAGGGTAAGAATGTCAGGGTAAACCAATTACAGGCAGAATCAGGCAGAATAGCAAGGGTCATGTCTTCTTAGCCCTCGGAAATACAAAGTCGTCTTCTGGTCATATCAGAAAAAGTACGACTATAGCAGCAAAACTCGTGCATGTCCTGAATTGAGCAAGGGTGTGTTTTATTGCCTGTGGCCAACCTCAGTTACATACTAAACACCATGTATATTGTGCAGTACATTTATGATGCAATATTGTGGTATCTCTCAGTATGTCTTATGATAATCTCAGAGAACACTGAATGCCTAGATGGTCTGGCGGGGATAGAGGGGTGGAGCTAACAGCCCCAAAAAAAGCCTGCTTGTTTCTCTGGTCTGGGTCAAGTAGACCACAAGTAGTGAGTGCTTGCTTTTCTTTCCCACTGTGACTCCTGCCGACTGGCCAATGACCCAACAAAGGTTACCAGATCTGTTTCTATTTGGACGTCTCACAGCGTGGCGGACAGTTTAGAATACATTTGAGAGGAAGTGTGTTCCAGGAGTCCAGGATCCAGCACCGCAGAGCAGCATGTGCACCAGCAGCACTGCAGTGGGCATTATGTCATGAGTCCAAGCTTAAGTGGAGAAAAGGGTCAGGAGCGGTCTGTGACCACACTGACTGGGATCTTCCCAAAACAAAGACCCAGGTCCAGACAGCATGAGAAAAGATCCAGTTCACAGCAGAGGACAGCAATGTCTCCACACACTGCTCAGACTTCAACTAAAGTCTGCTGACTGACTGTCCTGCCTTTGTATGGTGAATCAAATCATTTAACAGGGGAATTTTGGCAGCTTCATCACTTCCCTCAGATTTGGAAAAAGTAATAAATTCTCATTTGTAGTTAGTGGACAGAAACAAAGGAACAGTCAGATTAATCAGAAAGTTTTGTTTGACGTTAATATGTTGAAAGTAATAGAAAACACTTTCTGCTGGCTGTAAACTCTCGTGTAATTAGAGGGTGAGATTTGGATCTTTTGTGTGAATATACATTCACTGTTGAAATGAAGTACAACTTAAATTAAAGCCACAAGCAGTGATAAAAAGGCTCTCGCACCCCCACGTGTGTCGGGGCACTGGTGAACTCCAGCTAAAGCAGTCATTAATTTCTGTGAAAGTTGGATAATGTATGCAAAGAGTTTGGACCCTGGAATAAAATATTTTACATGATATAGTACTTCCAACGCCCACTAGATGGAACCGGAGGGCACATCAATTCCATGTAATTTTGGTGTACATCATTTGTTGACCAAACCATAAAAGAATGAATTAATGAATTTCATTAAGACAATCAAAACACTGCACATGATTTATCGGATAAAACAATATATCACTCAGTTATATGTCACATATCCTTTTGGCAGATAAATCAGGTGAAGTGTTTGGGTTGTCTTATTGACAAAATTATATATATTTTAAGAGACAATGTAAGATTTAAGATGATACTATATAGTTTGGTATTGTGAAGCACTTTGTAACTATGTAAATAAAATCTCGGCTAATATCTGTCTGCTCTGCTAATAAAGGTCGGCAGTGATGTCTGTCAATTTTAGATATACTTCACTGCTGATACTGAATTTTCTGTTTCCTGTCCATATGACCCTTATATGAAAAGAGCAGACAGATACTTGGCAGGGAAAATTCAGTAAATAAAGTCAGCACAAAATCATCTTAAAATACATATATATAAATTATATAAATATATAAAAATGCCAGATGTCTCTACTGATATTGAAATCAATATCAGTAGAGACGTCTGGCACTTTCTGTATCTGTTCCAAGAAAATATCGCCTCATTCATTAGTTTAACCCAAAATATAAGTTGTGCTTTTTAAGTAACGTCTTCACCGATACTGAATTTTGCCTACCAAGAATGTCACCAAGTGCTAGGAGGATTAGCTCTGAGAGTTAAGGTGCTGGCTTCATGAATGAAAGATCATGAGATCAAATCTTACTGGTAAGAGAAATTTCAGTTTCAGCAGTGTGTTGATTCATCTGTCGATACTGGTTTGACCTGTTTCGGGACCACTTCACCTGATTTATTGGCCAAAACGATACATCACTCAACTTTTTGTGCCTTAATTTGTTCTGCAATATCACAAACAGTATGAATCTACAGCAACATGATATTTTATGGCATAAATAAAATATTGGCTGATATATCTGTGTGCTCTACTGATATAAGAGTCATAGGGTGTCTCAGCCAGAAAAGGGTGGAGTGCCCTCTCCAGATTGAGGAGGAGATTCTGCCCCAAGTGGAGGAGTTTAAGTACTTCAGGGTCTTGTTCACGAGTGAGGGAAGGATGGAGCGGGAGATTGACAGGTGGATCGGTACAGCATCTGCATGTGGACTCTGCACCGATCTGTCGTGGTGAAGAGGGAGCTGAGCTGAAAGGCAAAGCTCTTGATTTACTGGTCAAGCTTCGTTCCTACCCTCACCTATGGTTACGAGCTTTGGGTACTGACTGAAAGAACAAGATCGCGGGTACAAGCGGCCGAAATGAGCTTTATATTGTCATACAGATGTGTTCAGGGCGGGACCATTAAAAAACCTATGAGGTTTCAGGCAGATCGGACAATGTACACTAGAGTCACAACAATGTCCTGTTTTGTTGCGAAACATCAAAATTCAACACCTCTTGCAGGACAACCGTAAAAGTTTTGCACGTACATTTGATGATAACTTTCAGTCGGGAAGGTCTTAAGATCATACAGATGGAATTTCAACTGGATTCAATTCATCGTGTAGGCCAAGTTCATAAAAGTATTAAAAAAATTTATATTTCCTGTGGCCACTAGGTGGCGCTTTCAAGACTAGTGAATATTCACATACAGATGTTTTCACGGTCGGACTCTTATTAAACCTATGAAGTTTCTGGCAAATCAGACAATGTACGCCAAAGTTACAACAATTTCCTGTTTTATGGAAAGACATCATAACTGTATACCAAGCCATGGGAAAACCGTAAAAGTTTTTCATGGACCTGTGATAACTTTTAATCACCAAGGAGTTGAGAATGGACACACCACATTTGAAGTCAATTGGATTAATCCTGTATTACAAGATGGCAAAAGTATGAGGCCCGAAATAGCCAAAAATGAGCACAAAATTCAAAATGGCCAACCCTGGGGGTTTGGGGGTGCGTCTAAGAGGCTTTTTTGTGTGTCTGGGCATGATTCATAAGTGTACCGAATTTCGTAATTGCAGGTGAAACTGGCCATTGGGGCTACACATTAGGGGCGCTGTGGAGCCATTTTGCCAGGCCCATTTCCAAAACCACCAAAATACGATTTTTTTTTGCCAGGCCAGACATGTGTTCCAAGATTCATGAGTTTTTGAACATGTTTAGACCTCAAAAATGCAATTAATTTGATAAAAAAAATAATAATTCCTTGCATTCCAAGAGGGTCCTCGCACCGTTCGGTTCCCTAATAAATAGAGATAGTAAAGCAAAATGAATCATATGAAATGTTTTTGGTTTAAAGGAAAATGACTCCCCATGCTAAATTAAGTAAATGTATTGTTAAGGAGAACTGTTTTACTGAGTTTGTTGCCAAATATATCAGGACCTTTATCTTTATTACTTAGAGCAATAGATTATGCATGAAAAGGCAGATGTTTTTATTTTTCATGAAGATGACTGACAAAACTGAAAGCACAGATGTTTTTCCCCAGGTAAAGATAAATAAGTAAACACACCTGGTTTTAATACAATTCATAATGGAATGTCAAATTATTGTTATCGACTAATCAGCCTAAATGAGTCAATTGATATTTGTCAGGTGTACTTTTGGCCATATATTCTTACTTGCGTAACAAATGCTTCATGTCCTTTTTCAGCTCAGTCATCAGAAGTGAATGTTGAAGTGAATGGCATTGTACATTTCTGCAAACCATGAATATGTTCCTTTCATTGTACATTTAAGAAGTATCATCTCAATGTTTCTAAAGTGATGTAGTATATGAGCTGACCTTGCCATTGGGAGGTGGAGAGGATAGAGTGTCACCTTTGCAAGATGCCTCCCAAGCTGCAAACCACAGTTAGAGAACAACAAACAACAAAACTGGTTGTGACCTAGCCAATCGTTGTTTCCAGCAGGGATTGTGCAACCAAAACTGGGTATTTTAAGCCGAAACGTGGGGCTGTCCATGAAGTGTTTTGTGCCTAAACCTAAACACATATTAACCCCAGCAATGTTCAAATGTAACGTTTAAATGTATCCACTTAATAACAATGTGGAAATGTAACTTATTTATGGTTTGTAGAAATGTATAACACCGCCATTTTTGGGTGATTTTACTAAAACCCTCTAAGTTATTCAACAGGGAAGATTTGACTTGATAGGTAAATTGTTTCTTGGATTAAATTTAAGTGAAAAGACACATTTCAACACTCTCTATTTACTCTTTCAATATAATATTAGTTAATATGCAGAATTGCCATCCTGCATATTAAGTAGCCATGTTCTTTGTTGTTATCAGACTTTCTGAAGTCCAGGAGCAGAAAACACTGGGTGTCAGACCTTGCAGTAGCATTACTTACACTGTTTATCAGCCCTGGAATTTAAGCAATAATCCAATGGTCCAAAAATGTATTTAAACAATCAGAAAATGTTCATGTAAAGCACTTGGTGCATGTACTTTCTTTGTTGTAAAGCACATTGGGTTGCATTGCTTGTTTGAAAGGTGCTATACAAATAAAGTTTCTTATTATTATTACCATTAATATTAAATTTTAAACTTGAATGTGTTGCACATTTTACAAATTTCTATGAGACTGGGCTGGTAAGACCAACTGGTGTCACCCGTTTAGTTTGCTCACTACATACCGTTTGGCTTCTGTTAATAAACAGTCAGTGTTTGTTTCTTTTAACCACCATGAAAGTTTTCAAACCTTCACTGTGTTATAACTTCAACCATACCAGTACAATTTCCCCAACGTTGTTTACACCATTATTTGAACCAAAACCATGACCTTTCCCAAACTATTTTTTTCATCAAAACTTAACCAAACATTAGATTAGAAAATGGTTTTATTTCTGCCACAATGACTTGTCTTGGTTTTGGAAGGGACAGACAGGTGCCCAGTAAAGTCATCATATTGGTAGATCACAGTTGACAGGATTCAAGAAAAATCGTTGGTAGTATACTGTTTATACATATACTGGCATCAGAAGTACCTTTCATCACACAGGAAGCACAGCCTAACAATAGTTGCATTACTGCCTACAATACAACCAGCTGTTTGTGTCAGCACTTAGTTTGACCTCAGACACACAGCAGACAGAAGCTGTTGACTTGGACTTGGTGTGTTTGCATCTAACGAGATTATGCAGAAGGCTTGCAGCTACTGGCCCTCCCACTTCCTTGTGGATTAATGTCTGTTTTCTCACCATTAGCCACATTAAGAGGAGGCTTTGTCATGCCATCACAGTGTTTTTTCCTGTTTCTAACAGTCCCAGTTAAAGGCTCGACTCTCTGCACTAATGAACCTTTGATTAACTAAAACATGTCTCAGGGAGCAATGCCATGGCGGGGTGTATGGCTGGGTTACGGGGGGGTTAAATGATTCCAAGGTTACAGAAGTCAAGCTCCAGCTCCCATTACATCATTCTACCCACATGCTGAGCTGGGCCGCAGTGATGTCATTCAGTTTACTCAGCTTCCAAGCCATTTGTTTTCCTATGAGTAGCCCTTTTGTTTATTTTCATAATTTTGAATATCACTCTTTGCCAGTTTTACATCGACTCTAAAACTCAATTAGCTTAATGTCTCTTGCATTCTACCCGTGCTGCCGTGAGCCCCCGAAAAGTGCCCATTAAAACGCCATTTCTGACGCTTTGTTTGCTTTGCAGGGCTCAATTATCAATGCACCAGCACCTTTTACAGGACCCCTGGCTGCAAGATTTTAAGAGCTCCAGGAGAGGTTAGATCTGCGATTTTTCTGTGGCTTTCCAGGAGGGACCTTGGGGGGCGCTAAACACCTCCACTGCTGCCAATGTGAATGTCTTCACAGAAAGAGGCAGAAAACCCCTTTTTTTCCCCCTTTTAGGACCCCAAAGACGTAATTTCACAGAACAACAACCTCCCTCTTCTTGATAACTGTTAGCCTTCAGATGATCCACAGTGAAATTATACAGCTCGAATGTATTCCAAGAGCATTAAATGAGAGTGTAGGTACACTCTTAGATATAAAGGTTTCAAAAGGGTTCTGAGGTTCCACTTGGAACCATTTGCTTCTGAGGAACCCTTTTTTAAAGAAAGGGTTCATCAAGGGTTCACTGCAAGTATAAGAGTTCCAACTATGGTAAGTGGTAAATAGATCTATGGGAAATGTAGTGAAATACTGTTTTTAAAGCCCCCCTCAGTTGGAATAAGAAAGGGTTCTTGTTAGAACCCTTTTGGGTTGGTTCTAGATTAAACCCTTAGAAACTAAAAAGGTTTGTATTAGAATCCCTAATTAAAAAAAAGCATCTGAACACGCCACTGTATGAAACCCTTGGAAAGTAAATGGGTTCTCACTTGAACCTTCTTGGTGGGATATAGATGAAGCCCTTTGAATAAGTAGAGGTTTTGGTAGAATTCCCTGGATGTGTTCTTGTTAGCACCCTTAGAAGGTGGAAAGGTTCTAAACAGAACACCCTGAGAGAGTTCTGGGTGGAACCATACACCATAGAAGAGTTTTCTGTAGAGCCTCTCATGGGGGGTTCTGGATGGAACATTTCACAGATGGTTCTAGGTGTTATCCTTTATAAAGTGCCCAAGGGATGACATTTTTCTGTAGACAACCCTGACAGTTAGCATCGTCCCGATTCCCTCGTCAAAAAGTCTATGCAATTTTTTCCGTTGGATTTTGGATTATTGCAGAAAATTAGCTCTGTGGTAATGAAATGTTTATATCCACATCATTTATTCAGCAAGATGATCTTCACAAATGATCACCACTGTCAGGATTTTTGAAGCCTAAATGCAATCCTCAGAAGTAAAAAGCTAATGCTAGGCTAAAACGAACTACACTACAGTCACGTCACACTTTCTCTTTCACTTTCTGGAGTCCAGGAGCAGAAGACACTGGCTGTCAGACCTTACATAGGATCTTTATATTATATTGTGTTGGTATTACAAGAGCATGAGTTGTGTGGGCTCATTATTATGGTTTTGAATTTCTATAATGTTGCATGGTGTTAAGAACATTACTTATATAACACTGTTTCTCAGCCCTGGAACTCAAACAATTATCTGATGGTCCAAAAATGTATTTAAACAATCAAAAAAAGTTTCTTATTATTATCATTAATATTAAATTAATATCATCACGGTGCCACAGCTATTTGACAATAGTTTTAACTAAGGACATCTAATAATTTGAGTTCTAGTTATAACCAAACCCTCATAAGGCCTCTCATAGGGGGTTCTGGATGGAACCTTTCACAGATGGTTCTAGGTGTTACCCTTTATAGAGTGCCAAAGGGTCGACATTTTTCTGTAGGCAGTTAGCATCGTCCTGTTTCCCTTGTCAAAAAGTCTATTCAATTTTTTCCGTTGGATTTTGGATTATTGTGGAAAATTAGCTCTGTGGTAAACGAATGTTTATATTTACATGTTTTATTCAGTAAGATAATCTTTACAAATGATCACCACTGTCAGGGTTTTTGAAGCCTATAGAAGTAAAAAGCTAATGCTAGGCTAAAGCAAACTACACTACAGTCACGTCACACTGATATGACGTTCTTTAGTCTCATTTAGCCACTTGTTAGCAGTCCCTTTTTCTAAGACACAAAAGCTTCAAAGTTCATGAATGGGGTATTTCTGACATATTTTATGTTGTAGAACAAAACGGGAAAATATCCTCAGCTTGTGTTATAGACCGTATTCAATGCGTCTAACCAAAAACCCATTCAAAACACCCACTGACTTTGAGACGAGAGAACCAGAGATTCAGAAATGCTTTCTGGGTTTTAGGACTCATTACAAGGGTTCTATATGTTGGGTTTTAGGTAAATCCCCCTTAAATGTTTCCAGTTCTCCTGCAGGGACAAGCCATAGAACCATATATGGTTCTAGTTAGCACCTGTATTTCTAAGAGTGTACAGTATCATGCGCAGCCTCCAGGGGTGCTCCAATCGCAGATGGATTGGGCTCAAATTATCTGGCTGTCTTGGTGACTTAGGATGTCAAACTGATAAGATACTGGGACCGTATCCACACGATACACAATAACACAACCTAATCAGGGAAAAAGAAAAAAACTGCACTTCCTCATACCGAGCCTTTTACTTATTACCTCACCGGAGGTAATTGTTAAATTCTGCAGGGACATATTTTGAGTGAAGGCATCAGCGTCATGCTATAAATTCTACCTATGAGTTGAGGGTGGGGGGGTGAAGTTCAGTGAGAGTGCAGGCTGAAGCCGGGGCCCGCAGCCACCTCTGGGTTTCATCTGATTTGCAGTGGCAATAAAAAAATAAAATACAACAAAAAAAAAAGAGTGGGTCACATGCCGGTTGCCTCAGATGTGTTTTGGATTGAAAATAGGATTAATGTGCTAAAGTGTGATTAGAATGGTTAAACACGATTAATTGGAACGGACTCCAGTCGCCCGGGGAGCTGTGGGGGTGAAGGTGGTGTGTGTGTGTGTGTGTGTGTTTGTGTGTGTGTGTGTGTGTGTGTGTGTCAGGGTGTTTCTAGACAGATTCCAGCTGAACCGCGTGAACAAAGTGCGCTAACTGTTCATGAATTTCCCTCTCTCTCTTCGTGTGTGTGTGTGTGTGTGTGTGTGTGTGTGTGTGTACGTGTGCGTGCGCACAAGTGCCTTTTCCCTTTGCATTTTCTCATAGCCAGCTTGTCTCAGAGCAGATTGAACACAGCTGAGAATGTTGGTCTAGGCCTGCAGCGCACCATCCTGGGGGAATAGGCAGGAACCACGAGGCTGGACTTGGCTCGCCCCACGACGGCTGAAAACTGCCATGCACCCAGGGCAGGGGTCCAGGTGGATCGGCTGGGGAGAGGGGAGTAATTTGGGGGTTATTTAAAATGATCTATTAAACCCCTGAACTTTAATCAGGGTTGCTACTATACTGACAGCCATGATTTACCTACAAATCAGTAGGACGGGGATGGGAGGGGATGGATAGGCTCAAAATGGAACCACTTCATCTGAATTACTTTCTGGGGCATAGGGGCCGGGGCGTTAGCATTGATGAGGCCCGAGGAAAAAGAACGATAGCTCTTAAGAAATCTGCATTCCTTTCCAAATGCAACAGCTCAACATCATCCGCGCCTGGCTGTTGACAAAGAAATTGCTTTATTATCCTTTTCCATCAGCGTAGCCTCCTGGTATTAGCATGTCTGAGAGAGGGCTGCGCAGCGGCAAATAGGCAACCTTGGTCTTGTCAGTGAGAGCCAGAATACCTCACACGGGGCGCAGACCCCCACTTGTTTGAGCTATGTGTAAATACAGGCGGGCTCTGACAGACACCCAAAGTCAAACTGGTTTACGGAGGGCCCGCGCAGCCACAAAGCAGAACCAAGCTCTCACAGGTCATTACCACTGCCGGGCCTGTCACTGGGAGTAATTGAAAAACCACAGGGGTGTGATGTAATCCACCGCCAGATTACAGGCAAGTACACACGTAAATATACAATCATTGCAGAACAAGGAGCAGGACAAAGTGATAAACACACAATCATGAACACGGGGACCTGTGGGCGAACTCTTTCATAAATAGCTCTTACTGAGTTAATATTGTCTCTGATCAGACAAAACTCCACTTCAGAAGATTTACATGCACGAGCACTGTGAACCACCATGACCACCATGACCACCATGACCACCATTTACAGATGAAATGTTTGTTGTATCCCATGACAAACAATTGTTGGATTTTCATCATTTTATGTAAATATGTCACCTACATAAATAATATTCTGAAATCAGTAAATCTCCTGTAAAGTATTGGCTTATACCAAAATGCAAAATACAAAAAGTTTATTTTTAACAGAACATGTTTTGATAATTGCATTAATTGCATTTATGTATCTATCTATCTATTTATAAAATATCGGCCAATGTATCAATATCAGCATTAGTATCGGCATCAGCCTCAAAAGTATAGTATCGGTCAGGCTGTAAAAAAGAACAAAAAAGTTTTGGTGGGCTGCTGTCTGGCTCTCGCAAAGTCGAACCAGAGACAAAAACAGTGCTTTATTTCTCACTCAATCAATGGTATAGTATGGCTTATTCCCAGCTAGCTTGTTGGTGCTGCTAAGTTGTGTGTGTGTGTGTGTGTGGCCTGACATTTCTTTTTTGGGATGTCTGTGTCTGCTCTAAAGCTGTCAAATAAATCTTTATTGACAACTGTCAATAGCCAGGATGGTCTGCAGAGACCAATGGACCATTTTATTTATGAGAGGAAAGGAAATAATGTTGAAAATGAGGAGCTGTAGACTCCTCTATCAGGTAGAAGTAGCTCCTGTTACTCAGAGCTTCATGATGATCTACACGATCAAGTCTAGCCTGAGCTCTGAGGAAATACCAAAATAAACACTCCAAACTTGGACAAAAATTGTATTTATGGTTATTTATTCTGGTAGCTGTAATTATAAAAGTGCAACTGTTGAAAGAAACTTGCTATTTTTGAAGTTGTTTTTGTGTGCAGTTATTCGGTACAACCAAAAGATGAGTTTCTGTCATAAATAATAAACACAAAAATGTTTCAGCTAAACATTTACAGCATAAGTGGTCTGTTGTTAATGTGGAATCTAAATAATAATTCCTGACTCACCCTTTCAACTTTTCAAATTTGGATTTCTGTTCCAAAGTGCATAATGCTGTAAGACTGCAGCTGAAAGTGACAGGTTGTCCACTTTTATTGAACTTCAGAATACAGTTTTATAATAGGTCTTATTTGTTACATAACCGCAGCTGATGGCTCACCTCGCCTGCTGAAACACAGTGACCTGAGGATGAAGATCCTTACTATCCCATAAAAGTATATGGAGTCAGGCAGCTGGAGCTAATAAACAGCTGCTGAACCCTGTAAAACCTTTATAAGTTCCTGCCGGAGGGTGAACAGGAGAATGGGGAGTAAAAAAACAGGATGAACACAGGGGAAGGCACCAATAAATCTGCAAGGATTAGGATTGAAAACAGGGATCATACGTTTACTGTCAGAATGAGTCGACCGTGTCTTCTGTCATGCTCGCTGGGTGGCGTGACGGGGATGGTGTAAATTGTGCAGGATGGCCACACAGATATAGACAGCTGGGTTTTTAGAAAAAAGTTTTTTAACCTTTGTCACCGTCTGAAAAAGTGCTCCTTCCCGAAATAAGTAGGTGCAATGGCAAGCAGGAAAAAAAAAACAAACCAGCACTTATTGGAGTGTTCCAATCCAAATACCCACCATCGACTTGGCAAACACCTTCAGAGTGAAAGAGCCATGCTTTATGAGAGTGTTAGCTGAATTAACAAATTGCAACGCAAATGAGAAACATGCCTGCGAGTAAAAACAACCCGATATGATTGTCAGATTTCCAGCAGACCCCGCCACCCCTTCTATCTCCCTGGAATTGAAGCCCTGACTCCAAAAGTCGAGCATTGCGAGGGCGGTTTTGTGACACATGCCCCCCCGTTTTTTAAGCCGGAGTGTTTCTCCCTATTAGATTTATAATGTTCCGCAGTTTTCAAGAGAGCCAAACGTTTGCAAGTTGCAGGCTTTTGGCCCCAAGAAACGCATGCAGTGGCTGTGCCCTGACAGCAGAGTAATATGCACTGTCGGGAGAATTCAGACGCGACGGGACTTAAAGAGAGGCTTCGCTGATGCCTGTCTGTAATTGCCCCAGGTCACGGCCGCCGCTTCACTGCAGATGACCCAGGCAGGCATTATATATTATTACAAGACAAGGACTTCAAACCCCTCATAAAATGAACTATCAAGGGTATTTCTTCCCAATTTTTAGCTCTGGAGTCCTGGACTTTGTAAAAATCAAGACCCCCACCCCTCCTTCTCTGATTTTTTTTTTTTTTTCCACCGCCCTGTCTTTTTTTGAACATTAATTCCCAACAAAGGTACTTTTCATTTGAGTGAGAACAGAGCAAGGCAAGACTCTCTCAGCACATGGTGAAGAGTGAGGGGCCGGCCTGACTTAAGTATTTTTTCTGAGTGGGATCCAAAGATGACCTGAGCGGTGGCACATTAGGTGTGTGCATCCCAGGATTCAGCCCACAATAATTCTAAAAATAATGTGTTATAAATAGCCCCAAATATCTATCTATCTATCTATCTATCTATCTATCATTTAAAAATCAATAATAGGCCTAAGTGACTGTTCTTTATTTAACGGGGGGGGGGGGGGGGGGGGGGGACTGTTATGTTTTGCTTTTTTGACCTTCTCAAAAGTGTTTTTTTCCTGAGCCTCCCTAATGAATTTGGGGGGAAATGCATGAAGAATTCCTGTTACATGATGTGTTAAAAGACTGTCAAATATTTGAAAAGACATCAGTCTTTTTTTTTCTTTGGCCATCTTTCTTTATTTTTCTTTGTTTCTTTCAAATTGAAAGAAAACATTTCAGAGAAAACAAGAAATGCCAAAAACATGACCCCAAAAATAAAAAGAATTTAAAAAATTGTACACTATCGGCAAGATTTTTAAAAACACCAAACCTTTAAAAGGAAAAAAATTGCCAAACATTTTTTTTTTAAAAAAAAGTCAAACATTTTCTGAAGAAAAAAAGAAGTTTTTAAGAAAAAAAATGTTCCAAAGTTTTTTTTAAATCACCAAACCTTTTAAAGGAAAAAAACACTTTTTTAAAAAAAAAAATTTTTTTTTTTGGTGGGCTACTGGGCGCAATAATTGTTGGTTGTTCATCAAAAAGGAGGATTGTCCGCGCCCACAGAGGTCTGGGCCAAGCCCCCAATGCCCTAAATTCCTAGAAACGCCCCTGGATCTGACTAATGGGCCATCATCAGTAGGGAAATATCTATGCCCAAAATGCTACAGCCTGAGGCACATTCTCTCCTGACTCAGTTAAGCAAGTGTCAGAAATATCCCAGACTTGGCCTATTGAGTCTCAAGCTGCTAAATCGGGGTACACTCCCCGCCTGTTAGCTCATTTTGAGACAATCAGCATTTAAAAACCACCATTTGAAGGGAAAGTGAGCTTCACAAGTTGCATGGAAGCTAATTTTTAAAACATCTGTGCACGAGTCCAAATGTCCTGAGGAATCTTAATGAGGTATTTGGAAATGGCCATCAGGCACAAGTCAACCTCCATTTGATTAATGCTCCCTTTAAATGACCCTCTCCCACCATGTTCACAATCCAACTGTGTATGAGTATGATATGTGGACTATTACTGATAACTCTGCTTGTTGAAAAGCTTTGGTTAAGTGGATAGAAAAATCCCAGCGAGAGCGATCGTATATCTGCTGGAAACCAGACCTTAGTTTTTTCATACAACACTTAATCCTTTTTTCCATTATGAAGCTAATGCAGAACTTTAAAAAAAAGGCGTCAGCAATATGTTGCCATGAGCATGCGTCTGATATGCGACCAAAGAAAATGAAGTGCATAAAGGGATTTATGAAAATAGCTCAGTGTTTTATAGTGTTTTTTTCTTCATTTTTACAGGGCTTATTTTCACATTTAGTGTTAATTTAACCCATATTAATGCCAGGAACAACACACAGCCTTTGTGTAAAAAGCTCCCAAATCCTGATTATTTATTGTGGACAAGCATTACAGTCCTCCACTCTCTTCTCTCAGAGGGCTGTGTGAAAGGTACATTGATCACAAATGCCATTTTCATTCATTTGTAACAGCAACAGTTACATTTTGGCAAGTAACACAACTGTTACCAGCAAATCACCCTTATCTTAGGAATTTCTTTTTTAAGGATTTATAGCTTTGCATTGAATCAACACTGTAGGCACCTGCAGCATAGGCTCTGCGTAGATACATAGCTATTCTTTGCCAAGTGTGCACCGTCATAGAATAGTTACTACATGTGACATCACGCCAACGCAAACCTCCTGTTTATATCTGTATGCTGCATTTCCCTCAGAAACAGAACCTTTATTAACTTTTATTTCCCAGAAAAGAATAAAATAAATTGTGACAACATTAAAGCCCCCACACAATGAAATTTTACTTTTTTGTGTATGATCCTGGCTTCATATGAGTAGAGAAAAACTCAGATCAAGAGTCATTTTTGAAAGAAAAAGAAAATATTTTTGAAGCCGCCAAACATATTTGAGCCATATAAGGGAATACAGCCAAGTGCATTTCAATTGGCCTACCAACATCACTAATAGGTGAAAATGAGCATTCATTTATATGTTTTACCATAAGGTGGCTCACTGAAGTGGACTATTTATGATTATTTGGTAACTTTGCAGAGTTGGCCCTGAAGGCAAACAAATCTGTCCACCCATTATTAAATTTTCTATTTTCCTCCCAGACTTTGCTTTTTAAAAATTTGATATCCAGAGCTAGCCTTTGATAAGATTCAGCAAAGTTTCACAGAAAGTTTGCACCAAGTCATCAACATATGATGCACAATGTAGTTGACGAATTGTTAAGATTGTTTGTTTTGTTTTAGTTTTGTTTAATTCAATCTTTACGCACACGTTTTTACAGTTGGAGACTGTAAGATTTTCTTTTTAGAAATAAAAATGTAATTAAAAAAAAATAAAATAAAATAATTATTATTATTCCATGACTGTGTAGACAGGGAGCTACTGGAGAGGGGCTTAAAGGCCTCAGGTTGCCTACCCCTGCACTATGCTAATTTATGCAATGAAAATTGTCACTGGCTTGTGCTAATAATATTAGCATACTGTGGGCTATATTTCTCTAGTAGCTATGAATCAATTTATAAACTGATTTTTGTGTTTAGTTTATTTGTACTGTTTGTTAGCTGCTTTTGCTTATATTTTAGGCATTTTTGTAACAATGTTTTATGGTTCCCTCTTGGCCAGGTGGCCCTTGAAAAAAAAGATTTTAAATCTCAATGAGACTCTTTACTTGGATAAATAAAGAATATTCTGTACATATAATGAACCTTGTGAGTTATATTGTAATGTTACCTTTCTTAAATGTTTCTGTTTTTTTCTGGGCTACATATGAGTAGAGGAACACTCTGCTAGTTGCTAGGCCAATGTATTTAATGTAAAATATCATAGGCTTATGCTAATGACATTAGCCTGTATTTTTTGGGGAGAAAAATGTGTCTTGCAAAAGATATGTTTTGTCTGCGGACTTTGTGAGAAATAGCGGAGCTGGATTTTGTACTTTAACTAGTTGTTTTTAAGTTATGTTTTATGTGTTTGAATCAATCAGACTTTACAGCCCTGTACAGAAACTTCACACAGTGAATAGAAACTCTACTCCCAACTAGTGTTTTGGAGGTGTAATTGCAGAGTGACACAGACTGCACAAGTATAAATGCTTTCAATGCTTACAATGGCTAGGGCACAGAGCCTAAACACAACTATAAATCAGCCTTTTCTGGACTATTCTGCTGGTCACAATTTACTTTCAGACCCAAAATTGTAGAGCTGAAGTTGTATCTGCCAGTTGACGTGCCCCTGAGGGCTCCACACCTACGTTTTTGTAATTGGAATCCATTGTAAATGACATGAATTCAAGTTTACCACTGCTGCTGTGAGAAATTGCTGAGCTTTTTACAGCCACCTTTCAAGCCTGAGGGTGAGTAGCTCAGAATAACAAGATAGACTTCTGGTGCAGTGTTACTTTTTTTTCTTTTTTTTTTTGCACTGCAGTCATATTCAGTCGACCCAGCCAGTGTCTCACCCCCAATCAGATCCAGCGATTCAAATTTTCATCAAACCCGTTGTAACCTTCAACCTAAAGTGAACCATCTGTAACTCAATACCTGAAGCTTACTGTGATTTATGGAGCCTGTTAAGAGCACACAGCCTGCAGAGGAGACCCTCCTCGACAGGCTGAATTTGTGGTAAAAAGTATCTGAGAAACGATGAAGTTGGAGGCTAGTTGACTTTCTGGCATAAACTTTTAAACATAATTTTAACTCTAACTGAAATTATTATAAAGCCTATCTGTTTCCTATCTTCAAATTAGCACAGTTTATTGTCAAGGTCTTAAAGCCCCTGAAAGCCAATTTTCTTGATCTGCATCCACAGAGCCCCCGTCTTCAGAAGAAAAGGTTGGTATTGTATGTTTCAGCAAACCACAAAGCTACATTTGCATGTTTCATATGTATCATATCAATGTTTCTAAAGTGACCAGGCCCCCAGGAAGTACACCAAGCTTTGAAGCCAATTTTCATAGCAGCCAATCAGTCTAATTACTCTGTCACATGATGTCCTGTGGCCCCAAAAGACATTCTCCCATTGACTCCATTGACTTACATGAAGAAAAAGCCCTTTTTTTTATCAATGGATACATTTTTTGAGTGTCACAAGTCCTGCAAAATGACTTGTTTCACTATCAGGACTTGATCTATGTTGTCAAATAACATTTTTAAAATTAAGAAGAGCCACGCAATTAAATCACCGGAAGTTACTTCCATTTGGCCTTGTTTGTCTGCCATTAGTTTCTAGTGTGTTTGCTCTATGGGCCGATCATCCCAGGATCATTCAAGTAATTTTATACATGGCAGTTGAACCAATTTGGCTTTCATGTGCCACTGAGCATCTCTCTGTATGTAAATGGAGGGGGTCTTCACATTAAGCACTGCCCACTGTGTGATGATGTTGAACCAGGAGATTTATGTGTCCACCCAACACATTCTCACCCCAACTTGTCACATGGTGCCGCTCTGTCAGTGACCCTCTGCATCTACTTCTGCAGTTTTTGGTATGCCCTTACCACAGTGTCAACAAATGTACATGGTGGGATGACGCTGCATGGTCCTTTTGTTTACACAACAGCATGTGGCAACCTGTTACAATGACTGTTATAATGGTTAGGATAAGGCAACGAAGTCGTGAGCAGTTAGGTTTAGGCAAAAGAGGCACATGGTAAGGTGCAGAAAAAAAACAAAAAAATGCACATCCACACGGGAAGCAAACTCCAGACGCCCACATGTTTGTGGGACCTGTACACCTCTCAACCCACCTGCTCACCCTAAAAGCACATTAGTTCCTTTTATATTGAGTTGTAACCAACAGCATTATTACCTGACACCAGGCATGTGACTGATTCCCTCCTTCCAGCCATGTTCTTAAGTGACGCCTCGCATTCATGTTGCATGTGGACACGGCTGGTGCCGTCTGGCTGTCTGCTGGTGTATAATAACAATGCCACTGGTTCTGTCTAGCTGCGTTCTCATCTGACGCCGGCCAACCATGTTCTAGGTGGACGTGGAAGTTGGCTTTTGTCGTCACGTTCCTATGCAAAAAGAATTGATAGAGCGGTGTTATTTGATGAGTTTGGAGTGAGAACGAGCTTGTTATACACAGATTACTGGCTCATGATTATGTATTTGGGTGCATTAGTTTTCATAGAAAAATGTACAAATAAACTGTGAGAACAGCCTGACTGGTGACAAGATTGATAAGAGCTGTCGGACTGAACAAATTGGTAAAGTTGCGGATCATATAACTACAACAATATGGTAAAACAGACTAAAAAGCTCCATGGAACCAAGGGGAACCATTTGGTGATAC
Organism: Plectropomus leopardus; assembly: GCF_008729295.1. NCBI lineage: Eukaryota > Metazoa > Chordata > Actinopteri > Perciformes > Serranidae > Plectropomus > Plectropomus leopardus. Next base: position 30,100,821 of record NC_056476.1, on the reverse strand, counting down.
AGCTCTGTAGATTTATCACTACGCACCAAGCCTATCACACATTGTTCTTTATTTAAGTTTACTTAAGAATTTTGATTAGTGCAGCTTTAAATTAAAAACAAACCTTAATCTTGCACAAAAGCAGCAGAATTTCTAACCTGCAATAACCTCAACAAACTTTGGCAACTGTTGAGAAATGGCTCTTTATATTTTTCAGGAGAGCAGGCAGAGCAGAAAGCCTCACAATGCAGCACTTGTGTTGGTGAAAAGCAAGTGCAGACAGCATTATGAAAGCTGGAATACATAAGCTTCAGATAAACAGTCCTATACTGTAATGCATTCGATGCTAGATTGCCTTAATGTTTCTCAGCTCTTTGGAGCTGTAAGGCCCTTATCATCTCCCCTAATGCATAGGTAATCACATGTGTGTCAGTTCTCACCACTTCCCCCCCTGACAGGCCAATCGGCCAGGCACTCCAAACATGAAAAACATCCTTTTTACAACATGTTTTTTTCCCTCCTTTTGGATTTTTTTTTATTGCTCCAAAGCCTGTGATGGACACCCAGGGAGACTGTGTGACACTGATGGCTGGGTGAGGGCATCATTTCCATGAGTAAAATATCAAGCCCCTGTCAGAGCTGTCAGCTCTCCCACACACCATTGCACAAACACACACACAAACTCAGAGATATGTATTTTATTTCATTGTTGACTTTTCCGTTTGAGTGTCAAATGGATGCAATAGCTCATGGGAAGAAAGAAAACATTGGTATTCACATGTGTGACAGTTGAGGGGCCGGCGGGACGCTCCTCTTCGCTCAGTGTCAGGTGGTTTACTGTTTGGCTGGCCGGGGCCTGGAGCAGACGCAGAGAAATGGCAGCACTTAGCCCCGGCACAAGTCATTTTGTTTTCTGCTGGCACCATTCACAGACACCATGTGGGTCATTTGTCTCGTCTGTTTGTTTTCCTTCATTCTTGTTGACTTGCAGACTTTTTAAAAAGTTGTTTATTTTTCATGGACATATAGCGTATGATTATTCAGATTTTAAGCAGTTCATAGGGCCCTTGAGGTGCAAAACACGCCTCATAATTCATATCATAATGACCCCATTTCACAGTTCACATCATGCTGCAGCAGCTTCCAGTAAGTGTGAACAAATGATACTGCATTATGTGAGTGTACAGACTGGCCTCATTTACTTTTACCTTTTACACATTTTACACTTCCAGAGAGAGTATCAGATATACCCAGGTCATGAGTCACAGCCTCCTCTGCTCCTACCACATTTTACTCTATTATCTGGATGGATTTTTCATATTTTATATATATGGTTAGTTCTTCACTTGAAGTATTTGCACATAACCCAAAATGTCTCTCAACACAGGAAACTAATCTGCATCTTAAAGAGCTATGTAAGAGCATTGTCTTACTCTGTACTAAACACATATTGAGCATAACCTCTTTCCAGAACACTTTCTATAACATTATTAGGAAATGTTACCACAGTGTGAAAATTTTATTTCCTAACATGAAGGTCTAAATGTTGTTTTAAAGCTCTCCATTCAGCTGAATAAATACTAAATTGAATGAAATACAAATTTATTTATTCTTTATTTAGTCATTTTTATTTATTTATTTATTTTTTTGCCTGAAAGTAGTCAAATTTAAATATTATCATTTTAAGATATTTAAAGTGGCCTAATAAAATGTATAAATGTGCTCTAACTTCAGGTCATAATAAATCCTGAATTCCCAGAAGAAGAAAAAAATACTAAGAACATGACCTCGATGTAACTAAGATGTTGTTTTTATCTTTATACTTTCATCATCCCCTCTTGGTCCTATTTTGTTGTGTGGAATTACTTTCAGCTGCTAATAAATTCCTGATCTCATGTCACAATGGGAGATGAATTACAGTTTAAGATTGTGATACTTTAACTGCTGACTATAAGCCTAGTTTCAAATATAAATTATTTCCCTTTATTTGTAGCATAAATTATATCAGATCTGGATGCTAAATCGGCAATGTATCCTTTTTTACAGTTACGGGAATTTATAGCACAATAACAAGCAGAGAAAGACTGTAATAAAATAAAGCAAGGGCAGTAAAAGGTGTAAAATAAATAAATAAATGAAATGTTGCTTACCACAGAGAAGTATTTATTTTTATTATTTATTTATTAAATCACATCAGTGTACACTTCCAACAAACAGTCAGACAAATTATAAGCCAACATCTGTAACAAAGTATCAGAATTCCATGACTGAAGAGAAGCAGGACAGAGAAACAACTTATATAACCACAGTACTTACTTCCTTTTGCACACATCAGAATACAAACAAGCACGCTCACACACACACACACAAAACCGACAGGTAGTTTACTTTGAGCAGAACTGAGACAGTTGTTTTTTTTCAACATTTTAAACATGAATTAATTGTAATCAATATATAAAATCAAAAACTTTAGGGCCCAGTACAGATCCTAGGGGACTACACATAGAACCTATATACACTGACATTTACCAGCAGCATGAATATTAACCATTTCTGAAATGTCATATGGTATTTATGAATACCGTTTGCCTGTAGTTTGGAAATTTATAAATCATGATTTATGATATGTTACTATATATAGTTATATTTTTCCCTGTTAAAGGGTCTTTTGAGGAGTTTTTCCTTATTTGCTATGAGAGAGTCAAAGGACAGAGGGATGTTGTATGCTGTAAAGCCCTGTGAGGCACACTGTGATTTGATGGCTTCATAAATAAAATTGAAGTAGAATGGATATTATCTTCAAATAAATATCTAATATTATATATAAATAGATTTATGAACATGCATATTCACATGAACATCTATCCATACATGTATATTATACAAACTATTTTTTTAAGTTTAGTATTGCAGTTTACCTTTAAGCCATTTAGCCCATTTTCTTTTAAATATTATAGACTATCAGCAAAATACATATAACATAATGTAATAATGTAATTTAATACCATTACACTATTTAATAATTACAAAAGCCCCGCCAAAACAGGTAAATATGTATCATAAATAAAATAAACATGTTGTTAAAAAAGGTTTTGTTACCCTTCTGCTCTGCATCACTACATTTCAGGTCGTTGCAACCCAAATTCAAAATAAAATAAGAGAGGAAAAAAGGCAAACACTGTCACAAAATGTCTCCTCCCTCTGAAAAGCTGACACCTCGAGGTTTTTGTCACCGAACACAGTCTGACTGATTCTTTTCCTCATTTTTTTCAACAGAGAGATAAAAGTGGCAGCCAGATAACGGTCAGACCTCGAGGCTTCATTTATCAGCTTCAGCTGACTTGACCCTGCTGTTTGCTTAAAGCAATAAGTAAAAAAAAATTTAAAAAACTGTGACAGTGGAATTCAGATTATCGGGTGGCGACTCCCCGCTCCTCATATGTTTTCTCTGCATTTGGGGGCCTAATAAGGAAAGCAAACACAGATATTGCTGCTTCTTATTTGAGGACAATTGTTGCTGATGAGTTGGAGGGATAAGGAGCGGAGGATGTGGAGGAAATCGGGCTCCAGGGTTCTTTCTTCGGCCCCAGCAGGAGGCTGCTCGGCAAAGCTTGAATAACAAATGAGTTTTGCTGAGGATTTGGCTAATCATCTCAGGCCACCGCTACAGCCCCGGGACAACTAGACTTATCAGAGAGAGAGAGAGAGAGAGAGAGAGAGAGAGAGAGAGAGAGACCCAACACTTGAACTGCGGACCCCAGGCCCCAATTAACGGTGACCACAAATGAAAAGCAGCTGGCAATAATTACATAATTAAAGTGCCTTTGGGGGGAAGAAAAGCATAATTTCTGCAGCCATCGTCATAAATCTTGTGCTGTCCGAGCCCATACGTTTAACATGAACTTTTCCTCAGCAGGTTAATGCATTACTCATATAAAAACACAGTATCCCTTTGTGTTTTGCTTGGACCTGCTTAATAACAAAGAGCACGGGGCGGCCGGGCGGCGGATCGCTCTGCCCATGAACGTCTCTGAGAGCTGCTGGAGCATGAAGAGCGACACCTCCACTTTACCTCCATGTGTTAACTTTCTCTGCTTTTTTTTTTCCTCTTCCTCCAAGCCGAGCTGAAGTGGATATATTACTTACTGTACCATAACAGACTGTTGCCGGGATAAGGCATGTTCCGGAAATCGATCTTGCGAGTTACGTTACTAAGCAAGGAAGGTATTAGGCCTGCAGCCCTGTTGCCACGAGGCAGGAAATCTAGTTGTGAATTTCTTTTCTTTTCTTTCATGTATGGCTCGGCAATTTATTTGGCGATGGCCACCTCAAGCTTGAACGATACCCTCTATGCGCTGCAGAGAAAAAAAACCTACGAACACATTCACATTTTCAAATTAGCAATGAAAACCTCAAAGTGAACATTTGGTTTTACTTTGGATAATTCCGCTGAAACTCAAGTCAGACGGTAACTTTTACCCTGAAACACCACAGCCACCAACAGATGAGCAATTAAGCAATTACACCCATTTCACAAAGTAAGCCATAAACACCTCTAAGTGTATTGTGAATAGGCCCAGCACGTTCCACTGGGCCCTCGCCGTGCTCTTTTGTCAGATGCTCTCGGGGATGATTAATAGTTTAATTTTTCAAAATTATTTAGGCACACAAATAATTTGATAGAACGAGGGGCTATTACCACATCTTGTAATAGACGTGTTACAATGATGAAAGCTTTAATTTGTTTTTAGAGCACTTACAGGGGTTAGAAAAGCCACCTCGCTCCCCATCATCAATCATGTGTCACTTAACAGAAGTGTTATATTATGGGAGAAATGCAAATATGCCGTCTTAAATGCATGCTGTCCGACAGCTGGCTTTCCCCGGCTCTTTGAATCTCTGCTTACTGTTTTCACTGTAAAGAAAATTACAAGGAGTCATCTGGCAGAGGATTTGTCCTGGCTGAATGAGGGATGGGACTGGCAGCAGGCACAACGCTGCTTTCAGGTAGGCTGTAATTAAAATGGACAGATGCTGTGAAGGAAGAAGTGAAGCTTTGTGGATGTTATAGAAGAGGCAGGCAGACGGAGATAATACGTTGGTATTGTGGATTTGGCCTAATAAATTTGATGCAGTTTAAATATTTTTTCCCAAATGTTTTAACAGATCACAACACAGTAATTTATCTGTTATGTACAGAAGCAAAAAGCGTCTTATATATATATGTGTGTGTGTGTGTGTGTGTGTGTATGTGTATATACATACATATATATGTGTGTATATATATATATATATATATATATATATATATATATATATATAAATATATAATATATATATATATATATATATATATATATATATGCGTGTGTGTGTGCCCAAATATTCAGTGATGTTTGTCACTAGGTTAACCAAACATGACCCCAATATTTTCCAATCAACCTCATAACTTATAGAAGGTCTTTTTATTAGGAGTTTCATCTTTTTTAGAGAATTCTGCTGCCTAGTTTATATTGGCTGACAGTGCCTAAGCATAGAATGGCAAGATGTTATGTTGGGAATCTTAATTATATTCCTATTTTACTTACATTCTTTATTTAGTGTTTTGCTGGAAATTCATTCAGGCATGCAGAAGCGAAATTTTAAAATATCAACTGCCAATGTGATTGTTATTATTATTTTTGTTGTAAAAGAATTTCCATTTATTTATTTATTTTTTATACATACCATTTATGCATACCATTAGGGAAAGTCCTTTTTAAAGAATGTCATGATAGGACTCTCCTTATAAAGTTACAATTGGCTCATTCACAGTTTTGGCCCCTCTTAGCTTCCATAAAATGGTATGCAGTTTCTTCTAAATTCATTCAACCCAAGCCAAGGCTAAACATGCTTCAACCACAGTACTCCCTGTAAACTTAAAATGAAGCGTGCACTTCGATTGACCTCACAGTAGCCACCTTTAAAGACATTTTATCTGTCTCCAGGTTAGCGGACAAAATAAACTGTGAATGCACCTATTTATACATAGGCACATATCTGGGAGTTCTTTGGGACGGAAGCAGAGGAGGATTACAGAAAATGAAACAAAAGTATAATTATTTACCAAATTCAATTCTTGACTGTGCAGCAAAGTGTTCCCTGCAGGAGGCTAAGTGCTGTATGTGCAGTTCAAACAGATTACAAAGCTCCGAGCTGTTCAAGGTCTGGGAGTCTCCTCCACAGAAGGTCAGCCCTGTTCCCACTATCCCCCCTGCTCCTCTCTTTCAACCAGACCTCCGTGTGTTTTCTTTTCCACAAGCGAAGATGATGTTTTGTTGTATTGCAGACGAGTTCAAAAGGTGGCACCAAGTATGAAGGTAAAAGGTTCCTGCATTAAAGGTAATCACTGTGGCAGGGCCAAAATCTGAAGCAGATTTATCAGTATTTATGTTCCTGTGGGGGGATTTAAACAGTCCAACATTCTGCTGCACTCAACCCATCCAGTTCTGTACTGTAAATGAGTTTTCTGTGCCTGTTTTTCTAACTGGCCTTGTTGACACATCAATGTGCTGCCACACAAACGCAGAGCTGATTGGGACCATGCGTGTTCCAGTGCATTTCAAGCGTCTTGACAGACTTCAGGGTTAAGATGTTCTGAATTAGATTTGAATTACAACCACTAAATGCCCCTGTCAAAGCTAATTACGGCTGACACTGCCCATGTGCGTCGGGCTGAATCGCTCTTATAGGAGAGGCACAGAGCTTAAACAAAGAAATACTCCGAAAGCATCGCCCCAGAAATTGTCACAGTGTAAAAGGGTAATAGGGAGGTATTTCTCAGCTAAGAATGCTAATCCACACTCAGTCCTCTGGCCGTGGCTCTGCAAATATAAGAGAAAATTTTCACTGGAGGTGTTGTTTTGCAGATAAAAGCCAAACAGCATGATTTTGTGGTAAGACCTTTTTTTTATTATTATTATTTTCAAGAAGCATTTTTTGACACAATTTCATGTATTTCACCAGGTTAACCCTTTAAAACCTGGATCATCAGTTTTCATGTGCTGCATTCAGATGCCTTTCACAAGCAATTTGACCCCTTGAAACTTGATTGAAATGGTTTAATTTCTTTTGAAAACATGGAGGAGAAAAGGCAGTGACCAGCTTGGCAAGAAATGTTGCAAAAAGTAAAAGAGGGGATGACTATAATAGATTATATTAAAATTATGCTGAAAAAAAATAACAAAAAAATATTTATTTATAGAAAAAGTAAGTATACATATGCACTTTTGTCCTCTGTATGAATTGTTTGATTTCCTTTTTTTTCTCCCCATCTTTCTTTCTTGGTATTTCTATCGTCTGTTACCTGCCAAGGGACTACGGGTGTAAATTACTAGTCCTGGAAAGTCCAGCATATTTACATTTGATTTTTAAACTGATTTTCATTAATATGCTGTATCCCTTTTAAATAAACATTACATGAATATTTATTTCAGCATTTTTTAGGTAATTTTCTTGTTTGTTTTTGTGCTTCCACTTTTAGGGGCTTATATGGAGGTAATTTTTTTCTTTTCTAGTAGCTTTTTGGGTAATTTTTCAGCCATCTCCTGTCTATGTTTTTGAAATAAATCAAACCAATTTGCTAAGTTTCAAAGGGTTAAATCACCATCGGTCCATCTCCTCTGATGCTCACAGAGATGAGTGTTTTGCATAGAGCTCCACACATAGCACGGGTTCAGACGGAGCAGCTTTATAGATGCAGCTAAATCTCCCTCAGCGGCTGCAGATGTTTAAGCTCACTCTTCCTGACACAGTAATTGCCAGGGAGCGGAGGCATCCTTAAACAACGGTCAGAGTCACCGAGAAAAATGAAAGGACGATGAAATGAATTAAAATTCTTGTGTGAAACGGTGAAAATAAACAGCATGCCTGAAGTGGCACCAACAGTCCACAGAGAGGGACTCTGGGAGTTCTCAGGCGTCCGAACTGCCAGTGCTGACATCGCGGGGGAAGCTGCTGCTCGCTCGCTCGCTCGCTCTCACTGCACTGACAGCTCAGGTGTGAACGTTTCACCTTCAGAGAATCAAAGAACCCCCTGCACCTTAAATCAGGCTTAAATTAAACTCTAAACCAGGCCATGTCCAGCCTTAACTGTAAACAAGGTCTTTTTACGCTTTTTCTTTTGAAATTTGGGTTACAATGTTTTAGGGTTCCAAGAACAGCTTACACCAGCAGCTTCATTACTGAGACTTTGGGACAGGTTGACTCTGCAGGACACAGTACCAATCCCAACTCTCAGGGAGATCACACCCATTAATGTCATTTAAAAGTGCATCTTCACAGTACACTACACACAGTACATGTACACCTTTAAACATACATGTACACCAGTACACTGCACTACTACTATGATAGTTCTACAAAATCAAATGGACAACAACCAGTTACAATAATTAGGTTGTCAGTTTATCAAGGTAAGCAAAAAGTATTAAGGTCATGTCTATATATGGAGGATATTGCCCTTGTTGGTACATAAGAATGTTATCAATAATTTAGCAGACCATTATTGTGCTTGGATGCAGCACCTAAGATTTTTTTTCATAGCACCTAAACTGAATGAGCTGGGTAAAAACAAAAACAAAAAAAAGTCATTTTTATTTAGGATATTTTAATAGATATATTTTTCATATTCCAACTCCAGGGTCTGTATATTGTTTTAATTATTATTTTGGGGGGCTTTTTGTCTCTATTTGATAGGACAGCTATAGTGTGAAAGTGGGAGGAGAGAGGGACAGCATGCAGCAAAGGGCCACAGGTTGGAGTCAAACCCACAGCTGCTACAGCGAGGACACAGCCTCAGCCACACCGGCTCTACAGGTCAGCTTCCAGGAGAGCTACCTGGCATGGTGCCCCAGTGTCTGCATATTATTAAGAATTAAAATTTCTTTGCTTTTTGAAAGGGTGTATGCTATTATATAATCATTATATCAGTAGCATTGGTTGGTCTTTAAATGAAAATAATTTTGCATTCATTTCTGGGACAATAAATCATCCAACAAAAGTAGTTGCAGTGACAAAAAACCAGTGATAATTTGGGAAAAGAAAATCATTTTGATTTTTTTGACTTTTTCCAGAGATTCACCTCTTGTACTGAAATGATTTATTTTTAAATTTGACCAGTCTTTTTTTTTCTTCCTTTCGTTTTTTCTTTCTGTCTTTCTTTCTTTCTATCTCTTAACTCTATTTCTATTGATACAATACAATCTCTCTCTCTCTCTCTCTCTCTCTCTCTCTCTCTCTCTCTCAACATATTCTGTATTTTTAATTGTAGTAAATTTTCATTTGCAATTTTTGTTATCAAAAATGATAACCATATTCACAAAAATAAGACAAGGAAGGAAAGGAAGGAGGGAAATCCTTTAAATTAGACCCTTCTAGACAAATGGGTCTGATTTAGCCAAATTAATTGGGTTAATATGATTTAAACACATTAAACCAGTTCAACCAAATTAAAGCAAATTAGGGAGCAACTAAATTCTAATCATCTTACTTTTTTGGGGCGGCAGCAGAGATCTTAGGACAGGCCTAACTCAAAACCAAAGCTATGTGCATGGCTAGATACCAATGAAGGCATGTTGCTTTTGTTTGTTTGTTAATTTGTTGTTTTGTTGTTTGTTTGTTTGTTTGCTTGTTTAGCCTAATCATCTTGGTAAAAGACCCTTTAAATCGGACTGTTACTATCATTTTTTTCCCCCCTTCACTTCTGACGTTTAATTTAAATTACAGATTTGAACCAGTCTTTACCCTCAATCAAATCATGAGTTACGAATGTAACTATGGTTCTATGAGTTATCTCTGACTGCTGGAGATGGTATGTAAAAACCTGGAGGAAGAAAATGTAGGTCGTATGGAATGGATGGACTTGAACTTGTATAGTACTTTTCTAGTCATTGGGCCATTTAAAGTACTTTCACACTATGTGTCACATTCACCCATTCACACACTGGTGGCCAAGGCTACCATAGAAGGTGACACCTGTGTTTTTTAAACATGCATTCATACAGAATCACACTCCAATGGCACAGCCACAGGGAGCAATGTGGTGTTCAGCATCTTTCCCAAAGAATACTTTGACATCCAGACTGAAGGAGCCGGGGATCAAACCACCGTTCATCCGATTAGAGGACAAGCTGTTTCTCCTTCAGTAATGACTTCACACCTTTGTTAAAAGCAATAAAATTGTTTTGCATTTTTAGCTCAGTGGGTAGACTATTTCAAAGTTTTGCTCCAGTAACAGAAAAGGTTGATTGTCCAAATGAGGTTTTGCACATTGGAATGCGACAGTTTCCATTTACTGAGGCCTGTGTGTTAACTCAATTACAATCCTGATTTCTTATGACCAATACATCAAACAGAGAAGGAGCCAGACCATGCAAATATTTAATCATCAATTTCAGATTAAAGTAGCCAACAAAACTTTATACACTTGTTCTGAAACATTGAGATCTTGTTTGATATGTGATTGCAACAATTATATAATATTAGTTGGTATGGCAGGTTAAACTCAGCTATGTGACTCAGGTATCTGTCTTAATTGAGCCTTTTTAACCCAGTTTGTGTCCTTAAAGCAGGCTTTAAACTTGCTTTAAAAGTCGATCAAAATCTCCTCTGCATCCTATCAGCAGTGTGAGCTCTGGCCGAGTAGCGACATGTTTATGTCTATTACATTTTTGTTTATAGTGGAGAATAAAATGTTAAATCACCTTTATCTCTGCCAACAGAAATTTCAGAATGTTTTTTAAAACACAGTATTAATGCCTTTACGTCATTTTTGTACAGGCATATTATTGTTTTCTCTCAAATATCGTTTTGGAGCACAGCGCGCTGCATTCATGTTTACAATGGCTCTCATGAGCTCTGATGTAATTCGATTCTAAAAAGCAGGTCCAGCAACACCTCGTTACTCGCTGAGGTAGCCCTGTTGTTGCCTTTGCCCCCTCAACCTCTCGAGGTGCCCATTCAGTGACGCAAACAGGACCCCCTTTTTTTTAGAGCCTCCACCCCCCCACACACACATGCTGCAGCAGCCTGCCACTGACCTGTTGTGCTACCTCCCCTCCCTCTGTACATCGGTGTGCATTACACACAGCAAGTGCAAATTAGGTTAGTGAGTAATATCCACAGAGCCAGGGCTCGTGTGTCTCCAGCCAGTGCTCATGAAGCATGTTTAAGGAAAACAGTTACCGGGCTGTTATTATCAGGGGTGGGATTAGAGCGAGATTTGGCTGGCCATAAATATATCACAGCTTCATTAAACATGGACAGCACCAGAGGGGGAAAATGAATGGGACGGAGGATTTGAGAAGGGTGCTGTGGGGGTCTGTAGGTTTGCTGTGCAGGGTGGTGTGGGCAAGGGCCTGGACAAGGCTTAGCTAATTCTCTTATTCTGGACTCAAAGGGGGGTTGTTAGGAGCACTGCGAGGCCTGAAAAGCCTGAAAAGTCTTTCCTTCTGAAAGCACTTCATTAAGGGCCTGCGGCTCGGCTGCTCCGGGAAGGCATTAAACAGCTGAGGGTGAAAGCTGAGAGTCCTGAGCCCATTCAGCCCAAAGTGGAGCCTTGATTTGGTCCGTTTATGCCTCATCATCGGCCAGCGGGTTCTCAGCTTACAGCGCTGGTGGAGAGTCACTGGCGGCAAAATTAGCTTTGATGCAGTTTAGGGATATTGCACAAACAACCAGTTGCGAGTTTAGAGGGATTACTTTGTCTGAAACAATTTATCTTGATAGGCTCCAAAAGGAGAAAAGTGCAAAAACCCAGAGAGGCCAAACAAGGCTGTTTGTTTTTGAAAATTTGAACTGTAAAATTCTAAACTCCGCTTGAGTTTTGTGTGAATTTGAGCAACTCACATTTCTTGTCTTTTTTTTTTTTTTTTTTTACAAAAATCATAAATCAAAAATCTGCATGGCTCATTTTTTAAAAAAAGATTAGCATTTAATATCACTGCTCTTTTATTTATATGTCTTTGATGCTTTTAAGCTGCATTCATTCATTCATTCATTCATTCATATTAAAAAACACATCCACATTATTACCTTTAAGTTCTCAACCCTAACATGTTAGCCAACAGTTGCTTACTTATACATCTAACAGACACAAAGCAACATTAGCCTTCATTTGGAGTCATTTAAAATCTAGACACACCAAACCGACGTCAAAGAAGTGGTGCTGAAAACAGACTTTTGTGCCAATGCCTCTGCCAAAATTTGAATGATGGCCAATCAACATGTTCTGCGCCTGTGTGAAAGAAAATAACTCTCCATAGAAGTTGACTGTATTTATTCAAAAAGGGAAACCATAAGACCAACAGAAGTTAGTTAGCCAGTTGGCACATTAACAATACAATTCAATGTTGAAAGAAACAGATTTACCAAAAACACAAACTATTAAGAAATATTTCTGCTGTAGATCTCAATGACCAAAGTAAAACAATCTCACCTTATAGAACAAGTTTGTTGATAACTCTCCTCTCTTCCGTTTTTCTACTCATGCACTGATGGCCGATTGTCAGTTTGGCGCATCAAAGCCTTTAGTGTCCTTCTGATAAATGAAAGTCCATTATTTACTCTGAATATACCTGTAGGTTGGGAAAAAATCTGGCATTTTACTAAAGGTTGAGGAAAAAGGTAATGCCTGCACACTTAGTCCATGCCACACAAATTTATTTCAAACATTTCAAACTTGCTTGGATCTTTGTCAGGTCAAATGTTTGAAAAGATGAAACCACCCCTATATTTATACTGGACACACCAGCAGGTTGAGCTCTATGGTGACAGGTGTCATTAACCATCTGAACCACTAAGGGTGGTAAAACAGTTGACAATCAACATTTTACAAATTACAAAGAAAATACATAGAAAAAGTACACAAGGAAAAGACAAGCAGTGATTTCAAGGCTATATTACAAAACATCAAATGTGTCTTTTTTGATAGCCCTGATGTGCAAATAAACTACCCTCTTTCATCTTTTCTAAAAGTTACCTTTTTGGGTATCAGGTATTGGGTATTGGTATTTTTGGCTATTAGTTGCTAATTTTGTCCATCTGCACTTTAATGCAGTTTTACAAAGTGAAATGCTGACGGGTTTATTTGAGCTCTTCGCTCAGAACAGCATCAGGATCATTCATTAGGTGTGGAAATATTGAAATATATATACAGTTGGGGTTATTTATTGCACCACATTGCTCAGAGAGCAAAGTGTACTCTGGGCACAGGTGGAGCAGCAGAACATCAGCCCGTTGAAAATGGAACTTAACAGTTCAATCGAGTAGGTCTGTAAGTTTGGATTCACTTGCAGCAGCTGCTCCTCTCATCCATCGATCTGATCAACTCTAATTGGATCAGATCCACCCTATGAATCACAAACTGCTGCTGAGGAAAAAAAGAACTTATGAAGAGCTCTGGCTGCTCTGTGTTCACTTACTAGCAAAAATCTCCAGATTTAGAGATGAAACAAAGAATGATACTAAGCACATTAGTGGTGCACACAAGTACTGCCATATATACTATGTAAAATGTTGGGAACTATGGATGTTTAAAAAAATAGATGCCACCCTATGCTCATTTTGCCATGACAGAGCTGGATGAAAATCAGAAACCTTAACTATCCATGTCACTATTCTCCAGGCTACAGGTGCTGTCATATTTCAGTGGCTGTAGCAATTGAAATCAGCCTGCACAAAGCACAGCGCCAGGGGTCGAACTACTTAAGCAGACTTTTTTCATGAATATGGCAACCTCTTTGAATCGCTTTACTAATCAGAGATGTGGGCGGCAACTCAGAGGACTGGAGCCAGGCTACCTATGAAATTGTATTGAGCTAAAGGGAACTTGGTAATTCTCTAGGACTATCACTATAATGGGCTGTTACATGGCAACAGTTCTTGCATGAAATTAATTACTTTTGTTGGGGTTCGGCCTTTCAGTCATTTGACAATGACGTTTTCGGGGCCTGAAAATGCAAACTTCTGAAAGTTCCAAAGTGTAATCTTTTGAAAACGCCACCCCTTCTGGGCTGTGTAAACTGGAAATGTGCAGATCCTGTGAGAACGGATGACATCATGGCTGCACTTTGCGCGTGTGTGGTGTTCTATGGTGTGTCATTACAAAGTTACATTGCCAACTACTGGCCTGGCATACTACAGCGTGTTTTTGTGGCGCTGAATACAGAACGTTTAGAAATTTTATCAATCAAACGTTGATTTTTTTAGAAACACAAAGGAAAGAATTCTAGTAGATTCTAGTAGGGATGTTCTCGTGTAAACTTGGCCTGAGTTACCCCTGTAGTCGTTTGATTTGTTGTTACAAATAAAATATTCAAATGCACAACTTTGATGTTTAAAACTGACAAAATGCCATATACGATTTACTGGTACATTAAAACAATAAAGAAACATTTGAAGCAAAAGAGCACTAAAATAAATGTCTCACCACCCTGAATTCTATTGCATGCATGCCATCTGTCAAAAGCTCTCATGCAAATATACCACTGTAAGTCAACTCAATGCTAAAGCTGCATGGGGCCAACACAGAGGTATTTACAGCAGGGGAAAAGCCACCCTAATAACACTGTAATATTATACTTATGCTCCTTATTTTTCTTTCAAAAAGTGCATGTGTCATATTGGGCTCCCTCATACAAATAGGAATTGAGGGTATTGCACCGTGGCATTTCTGTCTGGCTCGTGAACAGACGGTCCAAATGGAACCCAGGTCCCATCTCTCTGCTCCAAAATGGCACGGTTGTTAAGAAGGAAAATACATGAGACGAGAGGCTTGGATATCAGATTATCATTAAGTAGCACCAGATCCCCTGGTATTTTGTCGAAGATTTTGGTATTAAATCTCTGCTTCAAAGTGACTAATTACGCTAAGTCCTGATTTCATGGTCACAGCTGTACCGTATTACCAATCACAACAGCTCAGCGTGGACTGCTGCGGTTTTGCTGCACAAGGAGATGCTGCGGCTTATCTATGGTGGTATCAATGTCGCTGAGACGCTCAGCAGAACCATCTGGACCGATACCTCCATCTCATCTTCATCAGCCTCAGCAGCCACCACAAGCAAGACCCAAATTCCAGGGGTTTACCTTCAGTTTTTGTGTTTGAGGTAAAAATGTAGTAAGTCTCCATCGCCTTCCCTTCACGGTCCATTTCATGACTTACTCACACTTTAAGCAACATGTCACACTTTATCAACAAGTTGCTGGGAGTCCTGTTATACTCCACAGAGCTCAGTGACCATGGGAGATCAGCCAACGCGTGGATTGCCAAGAAAAGATGTCCACAGCTTAACTTTTTGCAGTCATCGGCTGTTAACAGCTAATCAGATTTCTGGGCTTCCCTGTGTGATTTAGTTTTATGAACAGTTCAGCCTGTTGAGGATAAAATGGTACAAATTTGGAGTCATGCTGTCTCCGATTCTGCAGTGCTCACGACATTCCATGGTCAGAAATATTTCTACAAAATAAACAATGTCCAAGGGTTACAGGCTAGTGTTTGCCTTAACAGTGCAGCAAGAGGACAGTTCTGGGACCATAAGGAGAGCATGAATAGGAGAACAAAGGTCCTGAGCACATTTTAAAAACTGGAGTTAGAATGTGACATATCTAACCCTATCACCAGACAGAGTGACAGTACTAAATGATT
The DNA here is from genome assembly GCF_008729295.1 of Plectropomus leopardus. Lineage (NCBI taxonomy): Eukaryota > Metazoa > Chordata > Actinopteri > Perciformes > Serranidae > Plectropomus > Plectropomus leopardus. The sequence continues at coordinate 30,085,157 of NC_056476.1, read as the reverse complement.
AGGCAAACCCAAGCTAAATTTCATGGACAAAAGAGAAACATGTTTTTAAGATTATTTCTATGTCTCAATGACAACCTAATAAAATGGTTAAGGAAAGATTGAGAAAATAGGAATTAAATAGTGTGAAAGAGGGTTTTTTTGCATTTGGATGACATACCATACTGTAATGATTATTTTGGCATATTAGACTATGATGTTTTTTGTTGTTTTGTTTTTTTGTTTTAAAGAACATCATATTATAGTATGTCTTACAAAAACCATAAAAAAAATCATAGTATTGTTTGTCATCCAAAAGTCATGAAAACCTCATAGTGAAGTATGATGTCCAAAAACCATACGGGATGTCATAGTATTGTATGACGTCCAAAAAGCATTAAAAAGGTCTGTTGTACAAAAAAAACATCATAGTAAAGTAGGTCGTGAAAAATCATTAAAAGTGTAGCATGCTGTCCAAACATCATATCAAACATAGGATTATGTTGTCCAAAATTAATTTAAAAAAAACATCATAGTATATTATGATGTCCAAAAAATCATTAAAAAAATCATAGTATAAAATGACATCCAAAAATACAAAAAAAATGTTAGTATATAGTATATCGTCGAAAAATACACGAAAAACCTCATACTATAGTATGATGTCCAAAATCATAAAAAATGTCATAGTATAATATGGACAGCATAGTATACCAAAAGTACGGGACTTGATGATGCAGTCAGATTTTAAAATTGAGGAAGAAGGCAGCGGAGCTTTAAAAATGACTGCTTTGTGGTCTGATACAAAGACATTCACTAATTCCATATTTTCTGGGCAGAGACCAGAGGAAAGAACCAAGTCTAAAATATGACCTTTGGAATGTGTAGGCTGTTTAACAGATTGAACCAGGTTAAAAGAATCTACTAGATCAAGAAACTCACTAGACATGGGGTATGAAGGACAACACACACCCAGAATAAACGCTCAGTCATATTTGGATAACAAAATGGATAAGAGTTCTGAAAATTCAGTAATAAAGTTGTTGTGGCATGGTGGTCTATAAATCAAAATACATAATAAAGGAACAGGACCTGTGTTAAGAAAGTTTAAGACTTCAAATGAGATAATATTGCCAAAAGAAATAAGAGAGCACTTAAAGCAGTTATTGTAAAAAAAAAAAAAAAAAGCTAGACCACCGCATTTTTTAAATGGTCGAGGAAGATGGAAATGTTTAAAATCAGGCGGTGAAGCTTCCAGTAAAACAGCAGAGCTGGCAGGGGACAACCAAGTTTCTGCTACCATAAGAAACTCTAAGTTATTTGCAACAATTAAGTCATTAAAAAGTTAGTAAAGTTTTGTTGCACAGAGACCTTGCATTAAGTAGGCTAATTTGTTTGATTGTATCAGACTGACTTGAGGGCAGCTGAGCTGTTTCCCTTCTAAGTAATGTAAATTGCAGAAGTTGGCTCCCCCCCCGAGGCCTTCTGGGGCGAACAAACAAACAGGTGGTGAAGGAGCTGGAGGAGGCAAAGAAGGAGGAGGTTTTGGGGTGGGTGTGTCAGATGTCAACATTTAGTAGGTGCCTGATCCGTTCTGCAAATGCGCAAGCAATCCACCATCATGGACAACTACCTACAGCAGCCCCACTTGAACAAACAGGTGTTTCATCCCTAACCTCCAAAGGCACCCATAAAATTTCAAAATTGGCCAAGCAGTTACTGATGTACTCTCAATATATATAATTCATATTATAATACAATAATTATGATTATATATGAATAAATAAATAAATACATGTGTAGATATATATGATATTATTGTAATGTATTATTATGAAATATTTGTTGTGAAACTCCTCACTTGCAAACCTCTTTTTAAAGTTGTTTTCATCTATCAATAATCAGTTATACTCTTGCACGTTTTGCTTTTCTACTCTTCATTTTTTTTCCTGAGACAAGCTCTGTTAGCATGGAAACTGGTTTTCAATCATTATTTCTCTCCATATAAGTACTCACAGTTTGGAGACACCTGTCTGTCAAAGTGAGGCTGCCGTATGGAGCTGTCCAAAATGGCGGACAGCTTGTGCATGCAAGGAACAGATCGGACAGGTGGAACGGATCGGGTACAGACTGACTACTCTATAATACATCCATGGTACTGACACTAACCATGGATGTATTATACAGGTGCATGAGTTTAGAAATGTGTAAAATACCCGAATCTACTGGCCTATAGAGCACGCGTAGTAGAGGATAACGGCAGCTGAACAAGGCCGAGCGCGACCTAGTACAGCCGGGCGGGTAACTTCCTTTGGCATAGCGACCGACGTCCGGATTAGCACCTCAGCTCGCTTGCGTAGGGTGGTGAAGTAATGAGTCCCAAAATACGGAAGTCCGTTAGCCTTTTAGCACTTCCGGTTCCCTTGTCTTAAAATCTATGGGTTTTTTGAATGGGTTTTTGGTAAAATGCCATAAATAAGGTATGTGGTTTATATAGGCTTGAGGTATTTAGATGTTTTTTTTCTACAAAATAAAATACATCCGCACAAACACAATTTTTGAAGTTCTAAGGTTTTACACATCTTAAAAAAGGCAGTTGCTAACAAGTGGCTAAATCGGACTACAGTGTTTGTCGGGGATGTTAGATGTCATTACATTGGACATATAAATTCACCCCCTTTACAGCTTTACAGCAACAGTCACACTCCAGCTTGTAGATTTATCTGTTTATAATAATTTTCAATTGTGTTTTGACATGATTTTACAGTGAAGTTTAACGATTTGAGGTGGTGACGTTTACGTCATGCAACCACGATGTAGTTTGTTTATAGCCTAACAATTTCTTTTTACTTCTGGTGATTTCATTTACGCGGCAAAACATACAAAAATGGTGTTCATCTGTGAAGATTATCATGCTGAACTAACGTGTAAGTATCATAAACTTGTGTTCGTCCCAGAGCTTCTTTTTGGCAATATTCGAAAATCCCATTCAAAAATCCCATAAGGATTTTGACGAGAGAATTATTTACTGATGTCTCTTTCCCCATGTTAGTCAATGGGTAAAAGTCTTTCTGGGCAAGTGTCATCACGTGACCAACTCAAAAGGTGTAATTCCACTTTCGGCCACTATGTAAATTTTGCATCATCACATGGCGCACTTGTGTTGATGCAAAATGTGCCATGCAAAAATCATTAAAAATGTCATAGTATACTATGTCGTCCAAAAATCATAAAAATCATCATAGAATAGAATGTCATCCAAAAATCATGAAAAACATCATACTAAAGTATGTTCAAATATCATCAAAAACATACTAGTATTTAATGTCGTCCAAAGATCATGAAAAATGTCATAGTAAAGTATATCGTCCAAAAATCATATAAAACATCATACAATAATATGTTGTTCAAAAGTCATCAAAAAGGTCATAGTATAGTGTGATGTCCAAAAATCATCAAAACCGTAGTATGTTCAAAAATCATCAAAAACGTCATAATATAATGTAATGTCCAAAACTCATCAAAAATGTCATGATATACTATGTCATCCAGAAATCATCAAAAACATCATAGTTTAGTATGTCATCCAAAAATCATCAAAAACATCATAGTTTAGTATGTCATCCAAAAGTCATCAAAAACATCATACTGTAGTATGATGTCCAAAAATAATCAAAAACATCATAGTACAGTATGTCCAAAAATCAACATATATATAATCAACATATATAGTAAGATAAACAAAATCATCTAAAACGTTATAGCAAAGTATGTCGTCCATACATCATCTAGCATATCATAGTATAGTATGTTGTCATAAAATCCACGAAAACGTCATATTATAGGTATCCTCCAAAAATCATAAAAAAATGGCATACTATAGTATGATGTCCAAAATCATCAAAAATATTATAGTATAGTATGTCGGACAAAAATCATAGAAAACTTCATACCATTGTATGATATCCAAAAATAATTAAAAACATCATAGTATAGTATGTCGTGCAAAGATCATCAAAAACGTTATAGTATAGCTAGATGTCTAAAAATCATCCAAAAAAAGTCATAATTATTCATAATTATGAAGTCCAAAAATCATTTTTAAAAAGTCATAGTATACTATGTTGTCCAAAAATAATTTTTAAAAAAACGTCATAGTATAGAATGTCATTTAAAATCATGAAAAACATCCTACTAAAGTATGATGTCCAAAAATCATTCAAAAAACATCAAACTATAGAATATAATTGAAATCATCATCATCAAAAAAAATACGTCCAAAAATCCGAATAAACCTCATAGTATAGTATGTCGTCCATAAATCATGAAAAACATCATAGCGTGTCATGCAAAAATCATCAGAGACTTCATTGTATAGTATGTCATACAAAAATCATCTAGCACGTTATAGTATAGTATGATGTCCAAAAATCATCAAAAACATCATACTATAGTATGTCGTCAAAAAAATCATCACAAACGTCATAGATATCCAAAAATCATGAAAAAGGTCTTAGTTTAGTGTGATGTCCAAAAATCATCAAAAACGTAGTATGTTGTCCAATGCATTTTTTAAGAGACTAGCTCTGAATGGGCAAATGCCTTGGTCTTTGGTGTTATGTTTCGCAGCCACATCAACTAAACACCTCCATACTCCACATCGTACTTCCAAACAGCTATAGATTTTTTATATTTACATATGAAAAAAAAAATTATGTTGCTAGTCTTACTTATTGTGCCCCATAGCACTTTAAAAGAATGCAAACCAAAAGTATACTGGGCTACTTACATAGCTGTACTTCCACTACTTCCAGAAACACAGTGAAATACACATAGTGAGACTCCACGTTCTCATCTTAAATCATCACATGTTGCCACTTTGCAGTAGACCTTCATGTCTACATATTACATTTAGGTATCCTGCATCTGCCCTTTATGTTTCAGGATGCTGCTACTGTGATGTCAACACAAGCACATATCGGGATTACACTGCGCATGGGTATGTTTAAGCAGCAACAAGAACATGGCAGCCAACGCCGGGATTTGACAACAAACACACATGTTGGCATGGATGGTTTGGATTAGTGGAAGGAGGTAGATGGTAATGCTTAGGAAAAAACATCACAATCAGACGGGAAGCAAACACTGGACTTCTACATGAAAGTCCGGGATTGGTTGGGTTGTGGGGTTTGTTGGACTCATCCATTGCTCCTCCTGCATCCCCTACTGGCGGCCTCGCACTCCTTACAGTACATCATCCAACAGTATTTCATCCTTTCCCCGTGTCCAGTGGTGTTTTAATGTGAACACAAAAGGTTGCTTTTGGCTTGTGATCTTACACTTAAAGCACTGTCAAAGCAGCAGATTAACAAGTTTGAATGACGACCGGCTGCTCCTGGCAGTTGTTCTACTTATACAGACACTGTTTTGGCGCTGGCGGCTTAAAGGCAAGCCAAGTCTATGTTACATGCAGAAAGGCAAGATGGCATAAAGGCACAATAATATAAAAGTATTCTTTTGTATTTCAATGCAAATAACTCTTTGAGATAGATTTACCGTTATCAGAAGTACAAGATAATTGTTAAGTGGCAATATGTAATCTCCCTTTTACAATCAGTGCTTATTTACTCAAAGTCTGTTTTTATGAGATCGTCTCACTGTGTAAGGGCACTCACACACACACACACTCACACACACACACACACACACACACACACACACAGAATAAAATCCTCCTAACGTCAGTGCCAATCCCTCTACTGTGGTGCTTCATGATTTGCCGTGTAAACATGATACTCAGACGGAGGAACCTGACATGATCAGTGTCTAATTTAAAGCGACACGCCAATTGCTGTGGTCCAACACTCAAAGCACACAACAATCACTCGACTTAGTTTCTCCTCTAATAATGCATGTCTGCTGTTAGCGTGCTCTGCCTTCAGAGCACCAGGCTCAATCAAGCTAATATTTTCGTCTTGAGTTACTAATGACTAATAATTAGAGGCTAACAGAGTGGAAATATAAAGCTAAGCTGGGCTCCTTTACACAGGCACCGTGCCAGCCTGCTATCAGATAGTTGATGTAATAAAATGCAGTACGTGCCTTTTAATGTCTGGGAGACTAGAAACTGTCAGTCATGGAACACATCAAATGAAATACAACTGCGAGCTAAAAACCAACCAGTTCTGGTGTCACAATTAATATCAACAGCTCATTAAACTCGGTCTAAACTTTATTTATCTAAGGGGATAAATATCTATATAAGTGTCCAAAATCCAGCTTCAAACTGGATTGATTTAAGAAGCAAATTGAATACTGTAATCTATCTTCACAAGCATGAATTAAGGCTGCACAAATGTTTGTATCCATAGATCAAATGGCTACAGGCAATGTCAAAAGTCTTGCTAATATTGTTGATATTATCCAAAATATGCTGTCAGTGTGTTTCAATTTAACCCTTAGGGCCTGCTTTAATACTATACACACTCGCTTTGGAAACAAAAAATGTGTTTTTCAGAATCAAGTTTTAAAAAAGTATTATACATTATGATTTTCCACCTTTACTGAGTTAATTTCTTGAACCGTCAGTCCTAATCATAAATATCAAATATTATTTTTCAGAATTTTAACCCTATAAATGCCAGCTTTTTGTCATGATGCAACTATGTTTTTAGATGAAAGAAACAACACACACAAAAAGAATTATTTTCAATATACTACATGCCAACTAGATTTGATGATGACGGTGGCAATGATTTGTAGCTACACTGATTGGGACAGTGCACCTAGTGGAAATAGCATGTATTTTCTCCATATGCCAAATATGATTAAAAAAAATAATTAATTAATTAAAAAAAGGATGTTCTCAAATGCAAAATAGTAAAATTGAGAAATTCCAAGGCAAAAGCCCAGAATGACACCCAGACATGATAAATTGCATGCCTTTGCTATGATGGCTGTGGTAACAATTTTGTTTCCACTGTGTGTTTTAGACTTACTGTAGGAGCTGAGCTGGAAATTCACTGATTTAACAAAAATAAGCAATCTTGCCATAATGTGCATGAAAACAGCCAAATTTTTCAATAAAATGAACAATAAAAAAACACATATAATGTGCCTAACAGTCATGGGTAAGGTCTTCTAACCAATGCAGCAGTATTTTTAATAGTCATAACTGCAATTGTTTGTTTAAATCCCTGTAATTTTTGGACAGACGTTTGGAGCATTTTATTCTGTGTGTGTGTGTGTGTGTGTGTGTGTGTGTGTGCGTGCCTCTAATGTTTAAAGTCAAGACAATTGCCATCATAAGAGGTGGTCTGATCAGGTTTTATAAGGCTGAAAAATAATGCCACAGCAAAAATGCCAAAAACTGCAGTTTCTCTAATGTCCACTTGAGTCTGGCTCCAAAACACAGTTAGTCCCCATAGACTGCCTTTACAGAATTAGGCAAAAGTGGCACATGGTAAGGTGTAGAAAACACTGTTACTGGCAGTTTTTCAACCTGACGCCATCCTGTGGTATATCATGATACGCAGCAGGTGTCTGGCAGCGTATAAAAACACCACAACAAGTTCTGTCTGGCTGCATTCTCAGCTGACACCGTCCAGTGGTGCATCACATGGACACCAAATGTGGCTTTTGGCATTGTGATCTTTTGCCGAAATCACTGTAAAAGTAGTGGTATTTGACGAGAACGGCCTGGTTCATCCCTCTGTCTTCTTCGTGTGATCGGCTCACATTAGTCTTTAAAACTTGAGAAGTAGCTTTGACCTCGGAGAGTCTGAGAGCTCTGAGTCCTTAAAGTGTCCTTGCACACTCTAGTACACCTCTTGTGGGAGGAGATCAAATCATATTTCTCCTCGTGTTTGAATGAAGCGCACATGATTAATTGAACTGCAGAGAGAGTGAGATGTAGTGACAGCTTGCGGTCTGTGAGGACGAGTCTGGAGCCGACACCAAAGCTGATATGTTTTGGACATATTATTATCTGCATAATAAGGTTTTTTTTTCTTCCAAGAGAGTTGACATGACTCAAGTGATAACACACACACACACACAAACCTCTGATGGTGTGAGTATCCCTTTCCATCAGCCAGCCTAATATCATGCTTGTACAGTGATTCACCCCCTCTAGTTCAGCTGGGCTCATATCATATTTAAAGTCGTGATGATTGAGTCCCCCCTATTGATGGCATATTTCTCATTTAGGTTAAATCAAAGAGACGTGGTGTCAGACCTAACCACAGCTCATTACCATCATCGCAGGAGTACAGGGAACAATTTACCTGTGGAGACGTGGTAATGCTGAATGGAAATAAGCCGAGCAGGAGCAGAAATGATATTTTAATTATGTCGCACCTCTCCCATCGTTCTCATGCTGCTACCAGAGCCTCCAATGCCCAAACCTCATTTCAATATTTGCGTCTCATCAGATGGAGGGGAAGGGGACAAACAGCTGAGGGGTGGAGGAGGACCTGTTTGGGCGGAGGGAGGTGAACGTCTCCACACAGCAACCTCTGCACAAACAAAAACAGCAGCGGGCGCAGCGCCGCACAAAGTTGAAGTTGTGTTGATTATCTGGCTAAGCGGGCACCGTCAGCTCATTTTCCTATTCGCTAACACTGTCTAAGGCTTCAATCAACAGCTTGATTCTCATTTACTTCTGGTTTGTGCAGGTTTTCTTTTTGGAGGCGGAAGCTGCTGTGAGATCAGGTGCTAGTGAAGCCAGCAACTAAAGCTGGAGACAAAAACAGTCATCAAGCTACAGAAAAAAATCAGAAGGGAAAGAAAGTATTGTGAAATTAGCTCAGTACACCTTACTTCCCTCATCTAGCCCTTTTAACCTGGACGAATTAAAACAACACACAGTGGGAGCACCTGATGACTATGAGAGGTCCAACCCATTGTCATTCCAAAGTCCTCAAATATGCCGCTTATGCAGTGATTTCGGCGTGAGATCCCGACTCCAAAAGTCACCTTTTGTGGCTGTATGATACACTGCTGGTTGGTGTCAGCTTGAGGACACGGCCGAACAGAAAAGTTTGCAGTGTTATAATATTGTGCCACATGGACTGACAGTACCAGGCATGGCAGCATGATACGTGGATGGGTGGGGTCAGTTGAGAATGTTGCCAGTTGGAACCTGTTGCGTCCACATGATACGCGGCTGGACAAGATCAGATTGAAACACTGCTGCTAATGACATAATATAAGGAGCACAAAGGTTCCTACAGGGCGAGCGGGAGGAGTGGTGGTTGGGTCCAATAAACACCAGACTTTCATGCAGGAGTCCGGTGTTTGCTTCCTATCTGACTGTGATGTTTTTTTCTACACCTTACTATGTGTCTTTGTTGCTTAATCCTAACCATCCATGCAAGCATGTGTGTTTGTTGACATCCTGGCATTGGATGCCATGTGCTTTTGTTGCCTAAATATTACCATGTGTAGCGTAATACTACTACGTGTTTGTGTTGACATCTAGGCGTCAGTAGCAGCGTCTCAGAACATCAACAGCAGATGCAGAGGGATACCTAGGGCAGAGTATGAAGATGCCGAAGTCCACTGACAAAGTGGCAAAATGTGACGACTAGGGATAAGAATCAGGGGAGGACCAGGGGCTAAGGGAATAAGGACTTTTGATTCAGACAAGTGTCGTTTTGTCAGTGCTTTCAGCATACAAGCTTGACACGAAAAACGACCTCCAACGTCCAACTGGAACCTAGCTGGCAGGCGTCAGATGAAAATGCGACGGGACAGAACCTGTGGTGTTGTTATTGTACACTAGCAGACATCCGAAAGGCACTAGGCACGTCCATGTGCAACGCCCTCAGGCAGAGTCACATGAGAATGCGGCTGGACGGAACCAGTCGAATGGGCATGAAAAGCTGAGAAATGGTAAGGTAGCAAGGACCAACTTGGAAGAAGAGATTATCCAATAATTAACATGAAAGTAGAAAACAAAACAAGACAACAGAACAACAGTACAAAACAATTACCAATTAGCAAAAAAGAAAGTAAAAAAAAATGAATAAGGAAGGAAGTTCTTAAAACATGTAATTAAGGAATAATAACAGGTAGGAGTGAAGCAGATCGGAAGAGCGTCGTGTAGTAATAATTATTATTATTATTATTATTATTATGAATTATAATAACAATAATAATTTGTTGCATAATTTTAAATGCATGTAACATTTTTCTAAACATAGTTTTCACAAAATGTTTTCCTCACTTTTTAAAATTAATCACAATAGACAACATGGAGCCATCTGACAGGGCAGCACAAGGCCAGATTATCTATCAGAGTTCATTATTTATCATTTTAATACTAGATAACATTGTTTTTATGTTTTTGTTTTAATGTCCTTATCTTCACATACCTTCACATTCACTACAACATTTTACAATAATGACTTGAGTTTTGATAAAGTAAATGATTAATAACTCCAAATGCCAAATGAGCATCACAGGCTACAGTTTGAAAAATGAGTTGACTGTAAGTGTGTTTAGTCCAGAAACCTGATCCTCGGTAAACCTGCACTCTACCTGATTCTGCTGTTTGGTCCCCAGGGGCCACTAAAGCTGCAGCAGTATGTAGTCATCAGAATCCTTAGACGGAGCCAATATAGTGGGTGCTGCTGATGAGCCTCAGAGCCAGCAGACTGCAGGAAGTGAGCTGATGAGGGGCAGGCTGTGCTCACTCTGAGCTGAGGGAGTGAAAAACAGGTTTCTGTCCTGAGAACTACAGCAGGCCACAAGGACAGAGACCTGAAGCATCGAGAGAGAGAAAAACATAATCAGAACATTGCAACAGTGTAGGTACACTAGCCATTATGGTTGTCTTATTTCTGCACGTGTTGTCTTAACCCTATAACACCCATTGTTGCAAAATTACAGCGTAACTTCCTTCCTAAACAACAATCTGTAATTTTTTTAACCACATTTACATAGTTAGTGGGTCCTATTGTTCAGTCTCACAATGCTATTGGATAGCCTTATGGCCATGAACTCACACAACCTCCCAAGATTTCCTTCGATCAACATCTCTTTGTTTCATTGGACTGCATTCATCAGATTCAAGTAAGTAAAATGTCTAGAACATGTACATATGTAGTTATTGTTGAATAGATTCATCAAATTTCATTTAGAGCTTGTTATATTTTTGTTGCAATTCTACATCACTGGGTGAGTGTGGTAGTCAAAATAGCAGGCTTGTTGCAGTGGGCACAAACAGGATGTATTCCCTCCACTACAATATTGCCTGAAACAGAGTATTTTCTTTATACATGGACAGTATACATACTTTAACACTTGTGTTGTGTTCCAGTCAAATTTGACCGATTACAAGTTTTATCTCTGAAAAATGTAGTTAATTTGATCAGACTGACCTAAAATTCCAGGACTTTGTCCACCAAGAGGCCTAACCCAAACACAAAATTGTTTAACATGAAATGAACACAACTAAGGTAAAACATATATCATTGTTGCTACAGAATATCCACTTGTAGTCAGAGTATAGCCACTTACTTAGTCACCACTATATCTGGTTTTGGGGGTTCTTGTAGCATTGTTCTGGGAAAGGTGAAAATGTTCCTGAAAGTGGGGTGTGCATATAAGTGGGGGTATGCATATATTCCTTTTAGTCTGATAATTAGAGAGCATAATAAGCTGTCTAGGTAGTATTGTGTGACTTAATGGCCAGTGATTGGAACGCATATGCCTTCATACATATAAATTTATTTACAGTTTATTTTCAGAATGCCACCAGCAACGAGAGAGCCACGATACAATGTGTAGGATGTGATTGCTGTCATCCAAAATGGAGATTGACATTGAGATGGAACTAGATGACACTGATGAGAGTGATGAAGACTCAGATGAAGATGTCTGTGGACAAGTGGACAAAGAAAATCAACCACCCACGGACTGTCCAGCTGATGATTATGTGGACATCGAGCCCCAAACAAACACACCATGCCCTGTGACAGGTATCGCTGGCTGAAAAAATGGTTTCATCAGTCCCAACACTAATTTTTCTGGTCTGGATATCACAGGAGATGACATTTCCCTCCCCACACCATTGGAGTACTTCCAGAAGTTTGTGTCCGACGACATGATTCAGGCTCTGACACAAAACACAAATGAGTACAGCTTTCAAATACATGGAACATCTGTAAACACCACTGCAAAGGAAATTGAGAAAATGTACCTGAAGATGGGCCTAGTACAAATGGCTGAAACCCGTATGTATTGGGAGACAGAGACACAGCACTCCACTGTTGCTGATGTGATGCCATGCAACAGATTTCAATCTCTGTTGATGTCATTACATTTTGTAAACAACTTGACAGTATCGGAGACAGAAAGGAAAGACAAACTCTGGAAACTCAGACCATGGCTGGATTCATTCGGAGAGAATTGCCTGCAGGTGGTACCAGAAGAGCACAACTCTGTGGATGAGATGACTATTCCTTTCAAGGGGAAATTCTGCAGCATCAAGCAATATATGCGAGGCAAGCCAAACCCGTGGGGATTTCAAGTGTGGGTGAGAACTGGAGTCTCTGGCATGATGTGTGACTTCCATGTCTACTAAGGCAGTGTCAACGGAATACGAGCCAAATCTGAACTTGGTTTGTCTGGTGGTGTTGTGATGAAGCTTGTCTCCACACTTCCAGAAGGTCAGAACTACAAGATCTATGCGAACAACTACTTCACCTGTGTTCCATTGTTAGTGAAGCTCCTCGATCCTGGAATTTATTATGTAGGAACAGCAAGGCAGGTGCGCCTAACCAGCTGTAACCTTGAAGACAAGAGGAGGTTGAAGAAAAGGGGAGGAAGCTATGACATCAGAGTGGAGGAGAATTACAACATCTGTGCTGTCAAATGATATGACAATAGGGGCATCACACTTGTGTCAATCTTGCTGGACCTGAACCTGTGCAGAAGATTCAATGCTGGGACAAAGCCACCAGAACCTACATTGAAGTTGAGAGGCCTTACATTGTGGGTGCCTACAACAAGACTGCAAAGCATGTCTAGCAAAGAGACAATGAACAGGAGACAGTTTCAGGCACAGCTAGCATCCTCTCTCATCCTTGTGAACACAGCACTTCAAACTCCAAAGAGAGGATAACCATCTTCAGGCAAAGGGAGCCCAGCAACACAGACAGTAACATCAGGAAGCCAGGAAGCTAAATGCTCAGAAGAGACCATCCAAGAAATGTGCACATCCCCCATTGAATGTACGTAAGGACCTAATTGCACATTTCCTAAGGAAGACAGGGAGAGGACGCTGCAGATACTGCAATAAAGGATACACCAACACGCAATGCAGCAAGTGTGATGTTCGTCTTTGCTTTTCAGGGGAAAAGAACTGTTTTTGGGACTATCACTACAAATGAAGATGTATCTAGAAAAAGCTAGCGTTAACCTTTTTAAATACAAGTTTATCCTGTTTAATTGTTGTTGTTTTTATGTTTTTTTTAATAAATGACTTCATAAAAAAATGACTAATGTGTGATTATTATTAATTATATAGATCTTTATGGACCGTTAGTTGTTCTGAATTGTTCAGACAATGTGAGTACAAATACAGAAAATCTGCTCCCAACTCAACCCAACTCAACCCAATGTTGCAATATTACAAAATTTTTCTAATAACTTGCACAAAAAAAAGCTCTTTAATATCTGCATCAGAGGCCTCCTAAAACAACATCTGAAAGATAAAAAGTATAAATAAATAAAAATTCCAGCTTTTCTATATTTGGGTCTTAGAGGGTTAAATGTTTTCTAGGTTTTATGTTAAAGGATGCTTCTGTTTTATCATACTTTGAGCTTGAAGGTTTAATTTGATTTGAAAATTTGTTTCAAACATGTAAAAAAGATAAATAGAAAAATGATTGTACAAACAAAAAGTAGGAAATAAAAGTATTATTTACAGACAACGGAAATCATCAAGCAAAATAAATGGTCAAACACAAGATGACTTGGTTGACTTAATTGAAAAGGAGTGAGAAAAAATAAAAATGGTTTAATTTCACTACTTCTTCAAATCTTTGAATTGTAATTAACCCTCAAGTCTCAGCAAATAGGCTCAAGTTATTTTGAAAATGTGCAAAGAAGCTAGGAATTACAAGTAAATACTTGAAATGTAGCTGAAATTCAAAATAGACAAGAAAAAATGTAAAAAAAACAAAAAACAAAACAAAAAAGAACAAATAAATAAATACATAAAAATAAATGAATGAATAAATAAATAATAATATGATTGAATAATTACTGTGGATTAAAAAATAATAGAAAATAATAGATAAATATGAAGATAAAACAGTTCAGAACAATCATAATAATAACAATTATTAAATATAGTTTTAAGAACATATCAACCTATTTTTCCATTTGTGGGACATTTCTTGCCAAGTGGCTCATTGTCTTTTTAGCCAATAGTAATCAAACCAATTTTCTCAGGTTTCAGAGGTTTAATCCTTATTGATTTAAACCTACACTTTAATGATTATATATTTATACAACTGCATACCCAAACTCAAATTATCTGCCACAATATTATATGGAAATGGTCAGCCAGATGCTCTGCCAGAACTATCAGTTTTATCCAGTCTTTAAACAATATTTCATGCTACACCTTTAGATCCTTGTTGCCTTAACTGAGTATTTTCACATTATTAAGTATCTTCACAATCGAATGCTTGTAATCTTAGTTTTTAGTCTCCTATTGAGACAGCATGCAACACGTGAGTCTACCGCCAGCACACCAGCCGGTGCGTTAGCACGGGAGCTAGCTAACCACCAAGGACAGCAGAGAATAGAATCCCAGTCTGAACAACAACCATGGCTGTGTGTGTGGTCAGTCTTACCTTAGTTCAGCTAAAGACAGACATTGCCAGACTACATGCCAGTCGCAAGCAGAAGGACAAGCTCATCCTGGAGCTGGCATCCTTGCACCCAGGACCATACAGCTCTAGCCAGGGACAACGGCTCAACTATTACATGGTCTGGAGGTAAAGAGTCCCACTCCTTGGGCCTCCCTATCTGGGCAGAGGATGGATGGCTAAGCCGTGGGACGAAACCAAAGAAACAAGCCTCATGGACTCCTTCCATCCCAGAGCCTTTGATCCAGGTTACCAGCCGCAAGCCACGCCGGGGTACACATCACCTCCAGCCGCTCTCTCAGGAGCCTCCCCCACCTTGTAAATAAATTTCAAGTCTTGGAAAACCTGGCCTCTCCACTTTCCCTGGTACACCCTAGCCCAGCTAGCTGTCCGACCTGCCAGCAAATGAATTTAATATCCTGGATGAGGATGATTTTCCTCCGCTGACCCATCACATCTGCGAGTGGAGCACTCCTCATCAGCAACTGCACCCCAACCGGGACCCCAATCTTCTGCATAGCGGCAGTTGCTGAAGGAGGCATTGTGCAGACACTGTCTACTCCTAACCAGCTAACAGCAACACCCATCCCGGTGCTGTGTCCTCTAGATCGCAAAGGAACCCCCGTCCACTGGCGAGGCATCGCCGGGGTGAGTCTGCTCACGGGGATATCAAGTCCAGCAGGGCTGCAGTACATGGCTCCCCAGGTCTCCATACTCCACAGATTACAGTAACACCTCCAGCGACACGATCATGGGTGATTCCATCATCAGAGATGTGAAGTCCATGCTAGCCGTATCCATCTGCTACCCGGGTGCTAAAGTGTCCAACATAGCTCATGCTATCCCCACACTTCTCAAAAACCACCCATCTGATAAGGCGGTCCTTGTTCACATTGGCACCAATGACACCAGTCAGCAATGATCTGAACTAATGAAATACAACTTCACTGGGCTTTTTGAGTTTTTAAAAGCCAGTGGGAAGAGCAATTTTATTTCAGGCCCCATTGCAACGCTGGGTCGGGGTTCTATGCGTTTCAGTAAGCTCCTTAGTTTACATCAGTGGCTTCAGGGTCAATGTAGATGTCAAAATTTTGGTTTTATTTACAATTTCAATCTGTTCTGGCAGCGCTCTGCGTTCTTCAGACGGGATGACACGAACGTAATCTACTATGCCCTGTCCTGCCGACTTGCATGACTGTGTACTATCACAGACACATGTCCAGCCCCTAATACTCACTTCTCATAGGCCACCAGCTCACGCTCTGCACAGCCATCTAAATGATCGCCTCAAGTACTACCACCCTCTGCTGGCCACCTACCGCATTACATCCACCACACTGATGATGTACCCGATGATAAGGCTGCAAATGCTCAGCTCCCAATCCCCGTCATTATAACTGCTAGGACCCCTTACTTACAGCGCACTGACAAGGGTGTTGACTGGAAAAATCTTTTAACCCTAAAAACCGTTATCCCTTATTTCACCACCTCAGTCCCCTTTGTTTAAAATGTCTCTTTTTAATGTAAGGTATTCGTTAAATAAGAGATTTTTTCTAAATAATTTTATTAATTCTAGACACTTTGACTTTATGGTCCTAACAGAGACCTAGCTAAACCTAGCCAAATGCATGCAAGCTGCTGACTATGACTGCTTTAGCTTGGCAACACCATGTGGTCAAGGTGGTGGTATCGCTGCTATTTATAAAATTACACTTTAAATGCAGTCTACTCTCCACTACCAATTTCTTAAGCTTTGGGGCATTAATATTTCAAATCTGTGGTACAAATCCAGTATTTGTTGCTGTTATTTATCGTCCCCCCAAACCCAATCCATGCTTTTTCAGTGAATTATCTGAATTTTTATCTTCTAATGTACTGACCTATGACAGTATTGTTATTTGTGGTGATTTCAACATCCATATAAAATATCTCTTTAATCCCACAACTACTGAATTCAAAGCCCTTCTAGAAAATTTAGATCTCACTCAGAATACCCTTGACCTGGTGATGCCTGTGACATTATTAATGCCTTGGTGACTGATTTAACTGTATCTGACCTTTTATGTGTTTGATTTGATGCATATTTGCCAGTAACAAAACGCATAGATAAAGCTACCATTCAAAAGCGATTTATTGATTCTGAAGCACATCTACCTGATATAAATGGCTCACTACATGAGATGGTTGCTTCATTTAATTTATATTTACTTAATAGTCTGAATACTGTAGCCCCATTAAGGATGATTGAGAAATTCCAAAGAAAACCATTGCCATGGATCACAGACTCTGTACGCCTGAGACTACGTCTGTAGTCAAGAGATCATGCAGAATAACTGAGAGAAAATGCTAGAAATCTGGACTAGCAGTCCATTACAATATATACAAAAACAAAATAGCCTCTTTAACACTGCTATACAGTCTGCTAGAAGAGCTTATTTCTCCAAGGTGATAACAGAGAGTGTTGGCAATTCAAAAATACTATTCACTACTACAGTATAAATCAGCTTTTGAATCCGAGGTTAGACAATGACCTTCTCAGTCAGGAATCTCCTGCAACATGTAATGAATTTGCCATTTTTTTTAGTGATCATACGTCCTCTATTAGAGCAGACATTCTCAGAAATCCTCATAGCTATGACTGCCATTCTGTGGGGTAAAAAAAGATGATCATGCCAAAATTCAAAAGAATCTCGGAGTCTGAACCCTGCAAAATTGTGTCGAAGAGTAACTCTTCTACTTGCTGCCTTGACCCTGTCTCCAGCACACTCTTTAAAAAATGTTTTAATTGTGTTCTTAAGCCTGTCAAAGATTATTATTGATACATCCCTGCAAGCTGGAGTTTTCCCAGATGCCTTCTAAATGGCAGCCGTAAAACCCATACTGAGAAAAAAACAAACCTGGACAGAGAAGTTTTAAGTAATTATAGACCAATATGAAATCTTCATTTTTTAAGCAAAATAATTGAAAAGGTTGTTTTCATTCAAGTTAATAATTTCCTGGTTGAAAATGGCGTAAATGTTTCAATCTGGTTTCCGGGCTAACCATAGTACAGAGACAGCCCTAATTAAAGTTGGTAATGACCTCAGGCTTAGTACTGATGCCAGTAAGGTCTTTGTCCTTATCCTTTTGGACGAAAGTGCTGCTTTTGATACCATTGATCATGGTATTCTCATTGATCACCTAAAGAACTGGGTTGGGCTGTCTGAGACTGTTTTGAGCTTGTTCAAATATTACATTGTAGGTAATTTTTTTGGGATCTATTGAAGCTTACACATCAGATAAGTATGATTTGCTTTTCAGTGTTGTCTTGGTCCACTTCTTTTCTCCTTGTTTATGCTGCCTCTAGGAAATATCATCAGAGAACATAATCTTAATTTTCATAGCTCTGCAGACGATACACAGCTATACATTTCATTAGACCCTGGCGATGATCTCACCCTTTACTCCCTAACCACTGGAATAGCTGCTGTAAAAAAACTGGATCAGTAATAACTTTTTAAAGCTGAATGATGGCAAAACTGAAATAATCTTAGTTGGCCCCAAAGCTAATAGAGATATACTGTCTTGCAAACTTGCACATCCGGGTCCTGACATTACATGCCCCTGCACTGTTCTTGGCTCAGATTTAACTCATTTAATTTAATTTAATCCCATTTAATGTGTCATTAGTAACCCTCTGAAATAATCAATCATTATTTTTTCTAATTTTTATGGAAAATTAGGTGAAAATGCATGCATGTCACAATTGTAACCGGTGGGACAACATGTTGTATTTAATATTTATTAACTGAATTAACATCTTCTATACAGTTGTCAAAGTTCTTATATATCCCAGCCCAGAGGCCAGAAGTGGTTCTAGCCAGTCTGTTTGGTTTGTAGAGGCCCTTGACTCAACTGACTGGACCCTCTGGTGGGTATAGGGCCTAAGCTGTTCTAGCTGAATCGTCTTGTAGGTAGAGGCCCTCTGGCAGTGATACTTAACTCACGTCTCGTGGACCAAATCAGGTCCCCAATAAGGTATCAGGTAGCCCCCCCAACCATTGTCTTATTTACAATAAAAATATAATGATTGACACTGGAAATTATACAAAAAGAGCCACAACTCCCAGCAGAGGTCCTAGATAAGACCCTAATGTCCTAATATCCTCAATCATACAATCATATGCACAAGAAATTAGGCAGTGCGGCTTTTATAAACTACGCTCCAAAACTATAGTACAGCCTTCTAAAAGCCATAAGAGAAACGGGCTCTGTAAACATTTTTAAACTGCAACTGAAAATCTATTTATTTAGTCTGTCTTTTAATTAATGTAACGCTTTCTTTCAACTCTGCTATTTGCACTGGTTTAACTGGTCTCTGTACTTTTTACTTAGACTTTTATATCTTGTTTCTCACCACGTCTTATGCTTTGTTGCACTTCTTTTATTGTGAAGCACTTTGAGCTGCATTCCTTGTATGAAACATGCTCTATACATAAGGTTTATTATTATTATTATAAATATCTACATTAGTATTTACAGAAAAAAGAGGTAGATACACTAGGAAAAAAATAGATATTAAGTATCTTAATAAATGAACAGTTACCCATGTAAACACCTGCTGAACACCCTGGGCCTGGTGAAAATTGTGTTTTTATACATTATTTTAAACTGGGTTATGTGTGGACACTGTTAAACTCCACATTAAAACCAATCTGTAGCTTTTTACACATATTAATGCACTAAGTTTAGTGCTAACTTGGAGACAGCAGTTTGATAAAACTATCTTAACTCAGGGCCCACTTACCTGCTCATTCTACAGCTCTCAACTTCTAAAGCAACATGGAAAAATGTCCCAGAAGTGCTCAGAAACATGTAGAGAACTACAAATAATCAATACATCACATTAGTGAGAAGAAACCCAGATCAGTCACACTTACATGCTCAGAGGTGTGAGGTGAATCCTCTTGTGGCACTCCTGCAGCCGGTGACCGTGAGCTGCAACATACCTGGAAGGTGTCTGGTGGGAGAACTATACTGCATGTCATTCATCTCCACTTTCAACTAGTAAATAAAGGTGTCAAAATAGACAAAAAAAACCCATTTACATCTCAAACTGTTTGCTGTAAACATCCATTTTAGTTTACAGAGCCTCTTGCGTCACCCTTGACCTCTAACTACCAGACCTCATTACACACAATTCCACAACACACGGGCAACTGGCAACTTGGTAATAAATGTTTCACAAACTGCAAGAATTTATTAGATGTAGAGCATTAATTTTTAAAAGCCAGGGAAAATGTCTAGGGAAAAAAGAAAACTATGTTTATAGCTAATTATCATAATTTCCAATCAAAGGCGACATAGGCGTGTTATGGAGCCATAATGGAAAGGCGAGCCTCTTATATGTGGGAGCGGCCTCGTATGAGGAATTTCTGGGAGTGATAGGCCACAATTTCATTGAGGAATTGTGGAGTCAAAACTTTTGGATAATCTGCTCAACTTTTAAAGAGTTATGTGATATAATAACACCTCTTGTAGCAGCTTTTTTTTTTCCAATTTCACGTTTCCATTCCACGTATTTTATATTCCCAATTTCAATTTGTACAATTTGAAGGTTTATGGAAACCTGTCTACTATTACTAGTGTTGGGGTATCAAAATATGTTCAAAAAGCTCTGGGCCCGATAGTGGCATTGAACAAAGGATGAGGGAGTCATCAACTGTCACCTTCATGGTCTAGGGAACATGAGTCCCCATATTTGAGCAGATTACATTAAAACATTGCCAGTTGCTGAGACACTGCACACAGTAGATGCAAAACACTGAATAACCCCAACAGGACCCCAGGTGAATGACCATACCATTACTTTTATTGTAGATATACTGGGCTACAATTATAAAAAAAAAAGAAAAAGAAAAAAAAATCCCAAAAAACAAAATTAAAGGTATTTGTGATCCATAAGGTGCAGACCGCAAACCACTGCAGCACGGTATACAGTATGAGTGAGGAGTTCAATTTCTATTCCAATGTCCCTTAAACATTTGCTGCAGGTTGTGATGGCCCATAATTCCCCATACTGATAACAGTTCATCGCTCCGTCCGTTCAGCTCCACTCTGCTGGTGTTCTGCTGCTCAGTGACCACGCTCCCCCCCACACCCCCACACACCCCATCCACCGTCCCCCAAACAGTCACTGTCGGTGCTCTATGCTGGCTTTGTGAGACCAATATCTTGTCTCCCCACTTTCATTGTTTATCAAAGGCATTTCAGTTTTCTGTTAAGATTGATCACAATAAAAACCTTCAAGGAAAAATCCACCTGTAAACAAGACTACTGTTGGAAACCTTGAGTTCTGGCATTCGTTTGAATGCCACTTGACCAAGTACACCCCCCAATGGCACCGACAATACCCAATGACGGCACCCACCATGCAACAATGCACCGTAAAAAATGCCAAAGAATGGCCAGGCAAATGTGATCAAGAACTCAAAGTTTGTCCGGTCTCCAAATTCCCCAGATCCCAAATCAATAGAGTATGTCAGAGGCATGCCTGTACCCCACCTTGCAACCCGAAGAACTCAAAGGATCTGTCGCCAAAACCCTTGTGCCACACATCACACAACTCCTCAAGATGTCCTTTGTCCTTGCCTTGGCAGGTCAGAGACAAGTTAAATCCAATGAGGCACCGTGGATCAAACCTGGGGTTCTGGCACATTCTACAGATGCTCAACTGGATTGGAATCTAGGGACTTTGAAGGCCAGAGCAATGCCTTAAACTCTCTGTCACTTTACTTGGGCAATTCCTGAATAGTTTTTGCAGTGTGGCATAGTGCACTGTCCTGCTGGAGGAGCCACTGCCACTAGGTAGTGCTGTTTCCATGAGAGGGTGCACTTGCATGGGTGATGCCAGGACCAAAAGTTTCCCAGCACAAGTCAGAAGAATCTATCACTTAACCTGTTAGTACTTTCAATATTGTGGCTGATTGTTGTATAACCTAACAGAAGAGACCTTTGTCACGCTGGAAAGATCAGGATTTTGTGTTACTATGAATCAGCCTAATGTCATTTTTTCCAAATGACTGACCACCATCCAGTAGGTGGAGTGTAATTTCAATTCAATTTGTAGGTGAAACTTTTTAGACAAGCATTTTACTGTTGAAGAGTGAACACTATCTGATCAGGGTCCTTTGTCATGTTTCAGGTGTCTGAGTTTTTAAAAGGTTCTTCCAAAGAGAATCCTCCAAACGTATTTTATACTTTACAAAAACACGACAGACTAAAGAGCAGTCCAAAAACGCAAATGTACAAGTACAAGGCATGCCCTGTTACAATTACACAATTAAATTTTTAAATTTGAATACATAGCAAATAAATGCTTCAGTTACAGTTCCAAATCAGAAGAGTAACTTTTTTTTTTTCAAATAAAAGTGACAGCCCCAGTTTAAAGGAATTCACAAACTGGTGTCGTAGTAGGCTAGGCTTGTTAAAAGCAAGTGTGAACACTTCTGCAACATGTGATGACATATCATTATAGCAATGATTTATCCCAAAGTACAGAAGCCAGTTTGAGTGGATTTTTCCTTCAAGTTCGTGATAAAGGGCTGGGGGAGGTTTGTCTCGGAGGAGAAAAGAGGCTTGGGAGAATCGCTCTAATGACATGTCCATATCAAGGTAGTTAGAGGAGAATTAAACCAAGAGTGTCAGTTCATCATTCAAGTCATGATTGGACGTGCTAGTTTGACTAACAGCTTGTTTCCAAAAAGCTGTTTAAGGCAAGACGTCTGTAAGTGGCGTCCAGACATTTTACCCCCAAATTGCAGATTCTTTTTACAGTGTATTAGTCAGATGATAACATGCAGGCACATTAACTCTCCCCTCCCGTAGCCCTTTATTCTTTTTTAAATAGGTTCGTTATACCAGCAATTGAAACAGCAGCAAAGCCTGAACCACAAGTTAGTCCTCTTTAACAATACGGCATCATATATACACTTCTTTTTTTTATCTCCTCCATCGTTCACTCCCTTTCACACTCTGACATGAGGTAAAGTATGGCGCCCAAGTGCAATGCTCAATTGTGCTACATGTACAAAAAGAAAAGAAAAACAAATTGCCAGTACGAAAAAACATAGTCTGCTCTGAAGAACGCAGGACTACCTCAATTTCAGCACTACCACACACACCTCCGTCCTTGATTTAAAAAAAAAAAGAAAAAAATACAAGGCTGTTGGATGTTGAGAAGATTAACTGTGATCCTTATTTCATCAGTCACAGACAAAAAAAGAGTGGGTGTGGCACTGTATGAGTAATTTCACATTCTTTTTTTTAATAATCCCCCCTCCCTCATCCCCCTGGACACAAGTAGCGGGTTGAATGGGTGGAAAAGTACTAATGGCTGTGTGTGTGTGTGTCTGTGTGTGTGCACTACAGACAGGTGTTGGAAGGTGTGTGACTCCAAATCTGACAACATCTCTCTAACGGGGAAATCTTAAATGCACATCCCACATTACATGGTTTCCTGTACATCGGTAGACTTGAGAAATAATGACAAATTGCACTCTTTTTAAATTAACCGATTGTAGAAAGATGTGCGAAAGTTTCATGATATAACTTAGTTCACATTGATTTGAGCTGAGGGATTTCATCAATTCACACTTTAGAATTCCCCAAATTAACTATCAGACCCAAAATATAAAAAAGTATGGCACCTAACGAGAGATCGGAGGAGAAGTTCAGCTGCAGGCAGACGAAAAAAGTCCCCAAAAAGAGTAGATTTACATGGATGCTTTTCTTTAACATGAACCCATTCAACAAATTCAAAGTGAACATCATGAACTCTGAGCTGTAATGTTTCCATGACGTTGGAAAAAGTCAAAATAGTGTGTCAGTCCAACTAAAACTGAACTTTTAAAATACATGTCCATGTTAGTCTGACTGAAACTGTATGACAGCGAATTTCTCAAAGTAAGGCTAACACCTAGATAATGCAGTAGGGGGTCGATTTACTCTTTCATGTATACAACTCAACCGGACCTGAACTGACCTAGGCATTCTGCACATGCTGCATAGTCCCAGCACTGGGCTCAATTAAACGGTATAAATTTGTGGTAGAAAGCCGTCAAAAACAAAAGAAGAAAGCAAGTTAACAATGCAAGACAAAGGTACCAAGTAAAACATTGAGTACATACAAAATGTACAGCGCTGACAATGTATCCATGTTTACACTGTTCTACATGTATCCTGTTTGCCACTTGCTAACTTGTCTGATAACAGGTCAACCCAGAAGACGGTCCAACAGCAACCAGCTGAAAGGGGCATATCTCCACCTTCTGTAATGGCTTTGAATGTACTTCTGTTAAAGTGATTCTACCCAAGTGCTTGTATACTGGGACAAGGACTGTAGTCCACTAAACTGTGAATGCAAACGTACTGATTGAGGGATGTTGAGAACACTTGGACCGGATATTGAAACAACCCAGTATCAAGTAGCATTGTCACTTCTCCAGTAGGGCTGGGTACTGTTTTAAATGCGATACTTGTACAAATACCAGTACCCTTAAAGTTATACTAATACTTTAAATGAGAGCAGCTCCGGCAATGGCAGCAACAGAAAGTTTGCTGATCCAGTGTAGAGTCAGGACAGTCCAGGATCAGACCCCTGGTGCAAAAACCATCAAATGCAGGTATCATTCGACTGGATAATTATTTTTTTTTTAACTGGGTTTTCTAGGTCAGTGAAGTGCTCCATTGGTATCAGTATCACTTTAAACGTATTGGTATTAACATCACATTTTTTTAACCATATCAAGCCAAAGAGGAAACAAATAAAGGCTAAATCTAAAAGTGGCAGTTTGTAGCTGTACTTGTTAGCTGACATTTTGTTCTCATCCATACTTGGCCTTTTAACGAGAAGCCCAAGTCCCTGACCCTAAGTGGCTCTCAGGTTAAACTTGCCAATCTATTCTGGTTCTAGCCGAAGGTTGTGGACCCAACAGGAACTGAGAACAGTCTCTAATCAGCTTGACTTTGTCTTCATCATGCCAAAATATATAATGAGCAAATGATAACTGTCAACCCTGCAGCAATGCTGAAGTCAACCAAGCCAATGGAAGTAATTTATTCACAAATCTGGGAGCTGGATAAGCTGCCTGCTTCAAACCAACTGGAGGCACCATCACGACCGGATTAAGCCTTTATGGGACCCGGACTGACCTCCTTTCCTTTCATTCTGTTCGTAATGAATCAATCAATTATTATTCAGTCTGTGGTGACTTCTTTAGACACCCTTATTTAGGAAAATGCACACTTTTAGCTGAAATGTTGGAGGCCATAAAACTTGACTCAGACCACCTCTACAACATGGGGTCCTGAGTAATAACGCAGGTGGCCACCATCACTTTAGTTGGTGTTATGTTTATGGATACCACATAGAGAACCAGGAGTCTCTGGGGCCTTTAGGCAGGCATTTGTTGCTTTGTTGGGTTGATAATCCAGCTTCGGATAAAGCATGAGACTCTTTCATTGCTACTTTTTTGGACCTTGTGCCAAATGTTGAGGGTTCAACTGCTGTTGGGTCAGTTCAGTTCAAGTCTTTGTTTCATGGGTCCCAAAGTGTAGACTTATTTGTCCCTCCAGGATTTCAAAATGTTGCAATCGCAAAAATTAACTAAAATTAAGCCAATCCCTGTGATTTCTGTGCATACTCTAACTTTTCTTCAAATTTGACTATTTACAGCTTCTTATTTCATGGCAGAACTGCGCACAGTGTATTGATTCGCTAAGCCTCTCTCTCTCTCTCTCTGTTTATCGTAAGACCACTGCTGCAGGAATAACTTCTGTGCCTGGAGTCACAGACACAAATTGACAAGGCTAACTGTTAGCGGCACACGGCTCATATTTCCTGTACCCCGCAATTTCATTACAAAATGCGCATTTAAACCGCAAAATATATTGCGGTTTTTAAGAAAAGCTGCCGTGAGATCAGACATTTCAGGCCGCAACAATCACAAGTCAGCCCTTGAAATCCTGGAGGGACTGTATGAGGCAGAAAAGATCTCTACTCCTGCGATCTCTGGCTCAAACCGTTAACTCAAATTTGAATTCAACTAATTAAAATCTATTTTAAGCTGACACTGATCTCCCTCAGAGAAGGCACTGAGTTTTGTTTCTATTCAAGACATGAAACGCAAATCACTGTGAGGGAATGTCGACTCACTGAATGTGACATAGACAATAGAGTTATCACAGTAAAAAGAATACAGTATGTCACCGTCCGAGAGTTACTGAATTGAATTGCAGTTTTGTCCACAAATGAACACTGAGTGCACTGTGTGTTGAGGTAGAAGCACCTGTGGGTGGGATTACATGACTGTGAATCTGATTTCAGATAGCTATATTAACACAGTTTACAAACCACACAGGTACATGTCTTGTCCAACCCTTTTAAAGAAATAAGTCAAGTATACTCCCCGTTAAATTTTGGAGTAAATGTCAGAAAAGTTTAAGAGTGCAATCTGATTACCTCTACAAGCCTTTACCCATCTGATCAATCATTCCTCTGTTTGCTTAAAACCAAAAATTCAAAAACAGATTCTCAACTAATGAAATACCTAGTGAATGAGGAAAAAGAAGTTATGTGCAGAGAATACATTTCCTGCCCCCCAGTGTCAACCTCAAGAGTATTATGGGAGGGGGAAGAGACGACAACGCAGCTCTCCTCTGCAGCGTGATGGCTGACAAAACGGGACAACTGAATCAAACAGATTTCCAATCATTCCAAAAAAGGTCAAATAAAGAGGTATTATAGTTACAGTGCAAAAAAGATGAGAAATTCAAGCTTAATACAAAAAACATAGCACCAAACAAAAAAAGAAAAAAAAAAATAAAGACAAGAAAATGCATGCAATTAACTGAGGTATTCAAGTGAAAAAGGGCTTATTGATGAGAAAAAAAGGACATTTAGCGAGAAGCAAAATTTATCGAAACCACAAAAAAAAAAGGCTGGTATCCTTATCCCTAGGAATCGACTTCAACCTCATAGTGTCACATCTGTTATAGCTTTGGTAGGTACGGGATGTGAAGAACACTAGTGTGTTGAAATGAATTGGCCTTTTTCACAAAGACTGTATTTGAAAAGATTCTGTGTCTTACACGAGTATCCAATGTAGAAAAGTCTGCAGCATATTGAACCTGTGATATGTCTTTCTCTTCTTATATCAAAACTGGATGATTCGCTCCTTTGGAAAGACATTTAGTGCGCAAGAATGACTAATTCCATCCATTCTTGGTATCAAAACATGTTAAACCAAATCGTCAAGATAATGCCATTAACGTCGAATCTCGCTCTCACACGCTCTAGATATACCCATAGATTTAGAACATTTATAGAAGCAATCCAGTTGTCATGGTTTATACATAAGCTACAAGAACATGCAACCTCAAGTGCGGTTAAAAACTACTTTAAATTACAGTAACTGGGAATGTTGAAATTCCTATCCGTTTTGCAGGATATGAGGGTGAGCCTTAGCATCCAAGGCCAAGAATATCATTCATGTATCTTATTATTTTTTATATATATTTATATACTTTGCTACGTATATGATTTTGGTGTCAATGTGACCACACAATTCTCAAAGTAACAGACCCTAATGGAATAAGTGCAAAAATGATTAAGAATACCATTTCAAGACAGATTTCAGACAGAAGTGCCACCAGGTGTTTGCTCCAGTGGTATCTGTTAGCCAGGTCTGCCATTAGCGTTTTCAAAACCGCTTTAAAACTGACTGGCACTAGTGCACAGGCTGAGGAGTTTAGCGTTTTTTGTTGTTTTTTTTTTTCTTCCTACATACTTTGATTTACACCTTTGATTGAACTATGTACAATCTAATACTACACAATAAGCATAAGCCTCATCTCATTGACAGAGGTTAACAAAAAAAAAAAACGGTGAGGAATAGACATTGCAACCTGACCTTTTTTTTTCTTTTTTAAACACTTTGCTAAACGTTAATAAAGCACTCATGTGATTACACAAAGCAGAGAGGGAAAGCAAAGATTGTGTTTGCGCAAAAAAAAAAAAAAAAAAGTGAAATCTGTTGACAGATCAGTCTGCTTCTTTTGTTGCGTCTCCACACAGTGTTCCCTGGCTGCCTTGGTTGTGCCGCCGCAGCCTGAAGATGCAGGGCTAGCGTTGCGCTGTGTTGGAAATCTGATGTCGCTTTTTTTTTTCTCCGTTATCGTCAATAGCTTAGGTGCTAATGCTGAGAGCTCGGAGGAGGAGCTCAGTTGTTTTGGACCTGAGGTTGATTGGCTTTGAGGCTGCGCAGAGCTCGTCTCGCCGCCGCCGACTTGGCGATCCGGTAGCTGCGGCCCACTCCTTTGAACTTGCCCTTCCCGACGACCTCTACTGTCACCCGGACCTTCCCGTCATACGTTCTCTCTGCAGGGCTGCACATAGAAGAAAATAAGAGGGTTTCATATAGAAAATTCCGTATGTTCCCTAACAGAAGATTGAAACAGGCTGATATCAGAGACAGTTCCTCCTGTTCCACATATCATGCAAATTCTTTAAACGCTTCCTCCAAATGTATCTGTTGTCTTGATAAATTCACTATAAGGTATAAACCCATTGCCAAAAAAGCTGAGAGGCTGCGTAAAATGTAAATAAAAACAGAATGCAATGTTTTAAAAATCCTGTTAGATCTATATTCAATTGAACACAGTATAGAGACGAGATATTTAATGTTCAAATTGTTAATTTAAAAAATATATATATTTATACATGCACCCGTAATTACTTTTGAACTTCAATGGTATTAACCCCTGAGTTAAGTCCATTCCGATTGGCCTGTCCTTTAAATTGTGTTGTTAGAATGAATACTGTCCAGGTCAGGAAAGAGAAAACCGACAAAAACCTGTTTCATATGATACATGTCACAGCAGAAGCAGCCTTTGAATGAAGCTTCCTGCTGATCTCCTACCTGAACTTGGCAGTTTCTGGTTCCATCTCGAGCAGCTCCCTCACAGGAGAGCGTGGCACATTGGCAGAGAATTTCTCTGCAGAGGGGATGGAGTTTGAGGTAAAAAAACAAAACATCATCACTTTCAATTCATCAACAGAGCTGGTTATAGTCCTGAATGTTTGCTGACCTGAATGAGCTACTATGATGGCTGAAAAGTAAATTGATAGAATGTGCTTTTACTGCTCCTCACCTATGAGTGGCCTCATCATTGGATAATACACTTGCCACACTGTCTCCAATGACATCCTGCTGTCCATGTAGATTGCTCCGGCTAAAGACTCAAAGATGTCCCCCATGGCCTTAGGGACCTCGATGTCCTCCTCCTTCTCCTCATCTTCTTCAGAGCGTCGCAGCTGGTTACAAAAAAAAAACAAACAAACAAGGTTGACTTATGGGGCTTGTGATGCATTATTAACACCTATACTCATCTATACACACACAACAATTTACTGTAGTAGTAGTACTCATAATGTGCTATAACAGTCCAGAAAGGAATCATGAGTTATCATTGTATGTGTTAAGTAAAGTGAGGCACATATGAGTGCATTTATAACAATTCATGCTTCATCATAATGTTTCATTCTTGGTGTTAAGCCTAATCATGAAAATACATCTAAAAGACTGAAGTCTGACATCTAAAGACAACGTGTCAGAAGTCGGAGAGTTTTTAGTCACAGAATTAGATTTTGCAAAGACTGGAGAACTTTCAGAGTCACTATTTGCAACACTGTTAGCTTCAAAAAGGAAAAAAAGTGGACAGAAACTGTTGCTGACCTAAAAATCTGCAGTGAGTATGCTATATGCTGTAGCTAGGTAGCTTGCTAACCACTGTGAAATCATTATAAGTTACATCTATAATGGTTTATTACTGTTGATATAGTGCATCAGTAAGTGTGTAGTGGGAGTGTAGTCATGAAGCATTATGAATGTATTATAATTCACTATAAATGCCTTCATAAGGCATTATAAAAATGGTCTCCATAGAAACTGTTACCAAACTTTCTTTACTGTTCACAAGATCTTTTTAGCTTAAGGCTGGTGTGTGCCGTAGCGCTGTATGCACTGCTTGCCAGAGAACTGCACTCCGCTGGCCAAGTTACATGTTGCTGAAAGCAGGCGACGGGGGCGCTCTGATATAGTGGGATGGACGCCATTCTCTCTGTTGACAGTTAGTGCTCTATTAGATCAACCTTGAAACTGCTATTTTTGGGTGGAAAAGCTACATAATGTTGCTTTAACAGACATTTATTCAAATGAAAATCATTTTTTCATTACTCCACTACATGTAACAGTTTAAAGCATGCTACATTGGCAGCTTCATGGTGTTATTGTTACTCTGTGTTTCTTTGTGTTGTATTTGCAGTGTGTCTGTGTATGTGCCTGCTGTCCTGAGGCATTCGAGTACCTCTCCAGTAGAAAGAGAGGAGATCTGGTGCCATGATAACCCTTTCCAGGCAAATTAAAGCCAACTGCATGTTCTCCTCAGTGCTGAAATCTTTGGAATATGAAACAGATTCATACAAGCTGACAGCCCTCTTATTCAGGCAGATCTTTGTGAATGCTGACTATTATTTTATGGGGGGAAAAAACAATCACAGCAAAGATTAGGTTTCTTGCTACAGGGCTTTGTTGTTCAGTCCTGATGCTCGCTGTGTTTGTGGCAGGGACAGGACTCACCTCAGAGTCCATGCCTTGCATCTCGTTCTTCTCTAGCTGAAACTGCACAAAGTCGTCGATGACGTGGAAAAGCTCGGGCGAGATGGCCTTGAAGTACTTGTGGTAGTCGTACTTGACAGCCAGAGAGGCAAAGATGGTGTTGTTGACGAGTGCTGAGCGCAGGTCGGTCAGCACGCCGGGAGAGTGCTGCCGAGGGTCTTCATAAAGGTGCTTTGTTATGAGGTAGTCTAGAATTGCATCACCAAGGAACTCCAGCCGCTGGTAACAATCTGCAGAGACAACAAACAACAGTCAGACACGTGCTGAGGTGGAATCAGTATTTGCACGGCATATCAAGCACCAACTTGCAATGGATAATATGAAGTTTTTCCCTAACATTCATTCATCTGTGGCAGCCCACCATGATTAACCCTTTAACACCTGGATCGACATCAGTTTTGATTCAGACACCTTTCACAAACATTTAAACCTCTGAAACCTGAGAAAATTGGTTTCATTTCTTTCAAAAATACGAAGGAAAAAAGCAATGAGCAACTTGGCCAGAAATGTCTAGCAAATTGCAAAACTTTAGTAAAAAGTGAGAAGAAAATGGTATGAAAATTAGGCAGGGATTATTAAATATTATCAAAAAAAAAAATAGAATTATTTTAAAGAACAAAAACTTTGGGTATTCTTTTTATTTTTACCTCTTTGTGTGGTTGCTCATTGCTCTCTTTCCATGTTTTATTAAAGAAATCCAATTCTGCTGCCACTTACTGATGTTGTATTTCTGGAGCTAGACCAGATCATTAGGAGTGGGAAATAAATATATGTACACTGCTCAGTTCATCATTGCAGTTACTTGAATGGCCACTTGAGGCTGGCTCCAACAGAATCCCATGTTAGAAAGCCTGACTTTTTCGGATAAAGTGGGTGCTCAATGTACAGACTCTATGTCCTCGCTGGAACAGCTGCGGGTTCAATTCCAACCTTAGCCCTCTGCTGCATGTCTCTGTCTCTGTCTCTGTCTCTCTCATGCTCAACAACTCTCCTATCAATTAAAGGCAAAAATGGATTTGGTTCAGTTAGAAGGCACTTGGAGCAGAGCTGTGACGTACAGACAGGCTTGCGGCAGCTGTGTGTAGGAGTGTGTGTGTGTGTGTGTGTGTGTTCACACACCATATATCTTGCCTGGCTTTCAATACATGAAGCTTGCTCTGGCAGCACTCTCTCACACAGTGGTAAACATTTTGGCTGCCTGCTCCAAATGCCATGAAAAGCACTCTGCCTGTGGGATCAATTTCTTTTTAGAAACTCGAATTTTATTTATTATAGAACATAAGATTGGGGCAATAGTTTGGAAACAAAAATACTCTCGCCATGTTCTCCCTCACACTCTTTTCATACCTAACCAGACCTGAAAATCAATAAAACTGAATTCCCTACTTTTCCATGTCAGAAGTGAAAATCACACCAGGGATAAAATGAGAGTGAAAATTGGCCTTGCAATTATCCGTATTTGCAACCGTTATTTATAAATCCATTACAAGATCTGTGTGTAAAGTCCTCTCTAAGTTCTTGGTAACTTCTATCTAGTTTCAAACAGCTTATTCACTAAATGTCAT
Organism: Plectropomus leopardus; assembly: GCF_008729295.1. Taxonomy (NCBI): domain Eukaryota; kingdom Metazoa; phylum Chordata; class Actinopteri; order Perciformes; family Serranidae; genus Plectropomus; species Plectropomus leopardus. Next base: position 30,053,015 of record NC_056476.1, on the reverse strand, counting down.
TGCAAAATTTAAAGTGAATTAGTGTCTTTGTTGTTACACACTTCAGTAATGTGTGAATGAGTTGCCATGAAACATCTGTAGTGCTGTCCAACCAGAAGTTAACTGCAGCAGCACAAGCTTTAAAGAACTTCAGAAAAAAATAGCTTTTGTGTGTGTGTGTGTGTGTGTGTGTGTGTGTGTGTGTGTGTGTATATATATATATATATATGCATACATATACACATATAAATAATATTTTGTAAGATGACCCGCCCAATGAACACTGTCCCTTACATGTCAATCCACTGTCTCATCAATGGAGCCACCTGTCGTTCCAACGTTGGGAACAACATGCATTGACCAATTCCAGTGGAACCAATTTACCCACTTCCAATATTTGCCAACATCAGTCATATTCCATTTAATCTTCAAAAAAATATCATTAAAAAAATATTGTTTTGACCCAAATGATATCTCTGATTTCCAAACACAATGTTTTGAACTGTTGTGTAAGTGACACCTGAAACAGCCTGCTCTGTACAGCACACAGTGAAAAACCACCCTGCTGCTTTGAGGTGCAGTCTGACCTGTAATGGTGTTGTAATGGTAGGAAGCATGGGTGAAGGCTTGCAGGAGGTAAGCCTTGTTCTGAAAGGTGTAGTTGATCTTTCTTTCAAAGTTCTCGAAGCCGGAGATGAGGTGGTTGAGAGTTCGCTCTGCGTCAGGATGGTCCAGCAAGCAGCGGGGCGGGATCTTGAGCCAGCCGTAGCACAGGTCGATGGCTGTGCTCTGACAGCTCTGCACCACCACTCCTGTCAGGGCCCCTCTCTCCAACGGCAACACCTGCAGGCATCAGAAACAACTCTGAATACCTGCATATCCCCGGGGCCACACTTGTGACATCCCCTTTATCTCTTTGAATTTGCCACTTGTCTGTATATGGTGCTGAATCATGCAGTACTGAGACAGAACAGTGTGGGAGGTCCATACTCACCTTGAGGCCCAGTGAGCAGAGGAACATCTGGGCAGCTCTCTCTCCACAGCTGGTCAGGTAGCAGCCCAGCAGAGCCTCCACGCAGTCAGCGATGCTCTTGTCGGCGATGCACTGCTCTGTGTGTAGGTCGTAGGATATTGACTGCTTGCCGAGCTCGGCGCCGCAATTTTCCTCCGATGGATTCCAAAACCCCACCACAAAGTCGTCCTCCTCTCCGGCTTTACTGGGATCCAGGTAGCACATGGCGTCCCACGAGCTGTAGTCAAACTCCTCGGCGGAGGGCCCGCTGGTTACCGGCTCTGAGTGGTAGTGAGCTGTGGTGGGGTGGAGGGGCTTCTTGGGGGCCTTCCACTCGTATGGAGACTCCATGGCGGGGGAGGAGCCTGGGGTCGGGGTGAGAGAGGGAGGGAATCCGCTCAAGGAGATCTTCTTACCGAACGCACCGGAGCCCAACAGCATGTTGTCGATGAACTTGATGTGCTCCTTGTAATACTCCAGATCGTCCTCCATGTTCACTTCATCCTTTGGCTCGTCCTTCAACAACAGCTCACCGTCCTCGTCCACCTCCTCACCCTCGTCGTCGTCTTCATCGTAGTCATTTCCAGACTGCCCATTGGCCAGGAGCTCATCTTTGGCCTGGAAGATATGCATACGAGGAAAGCAGAGTTCAAGGAAAAAGCAAATTTCAAAGAGGGAGTTATGATTAACAACTGACCTAAAGAGTTATTTTCAGGTGTTATAAGGTGGGTTTTCATTCCATTCCATTCTAAATTGAAATTGCGAATATAAAATATGCCAAATGGAAACATGTCAATTTTGAAAAAAATCCCATTTATCACAAAAACACTCACACTTGCATGAGGTGGTATTTCAATGCTGCAATGGAAACACTTTTTGGCTTTTCTAGCTCACATGATGCTATGGCTATGTGCTTGTCAGTAGGAACTGGCTCCCTCATGATGCAGGAGGAGCTACAAGAGCTGTTATTGCATCACATAACTCTTCAAAAGTTGAGTGGATCATCTGAAAGTTTTGAATCCACAGTTCCTCTGTGAAATCGTGGACCATCACCTCCCAGAAATCCCTCAAACGAAGCCGCTCCCACGTAACGTATAACATGCATAACACGTGTAACACGTGTAACATGTACACACCGTTCTGATTGGAGAAGTCAGATCAGATCCCTAAATACTACCTAGATAGTTTATCGGCTTCAGTTTGGTTTTCCTTGCTCTGGTCTCCTCTCTTCCCTCAGGGGAATGACCCTAATGATTACCTCTGCCCACTTAAAACATCTCAAGTGCTGATTATTTTAGGGGATTGTAACATCAACTTCTATAAGCTCAACTGCTTGTTTGTGTTTTCTATGAGTGTAAGCTGATTATTGTTTGGACTTTTTTTTTTAAAGATTTTTTTTGGGCGTTTTTGCCGATCGATAGGACAGCACAAGTGTGAAATGGAGAGAGAGAGAGAGAGAAGGAATGACATATAGGGCTGAGGCCGGAGTCGAAGCCTCTATACATGGAGCGCCTGCTCTATCCACTGAGCCACCAGGCACCCCATTGTTTGGACTTTTGATCACACTATAAGACACTGATGTCTTGGAAGCTTTTGGAATTTTTTTCCACCTTTTTCAATTTTCTTGACACTTACTGCACAATGATTAAATAACGAATCGCAGATAAATCATTAATGATAAAAGTTGTTAGCTGCACCCATTACACTGACTACACTGACTCTGCTGCTCAGAGAGGCACAGTCATCAGGAGCAATGTGGGGTTCAGTGTCTTGCCCAAGAATACTTCAAAATGGGGACTGGAGGAGCTGGGGATCGAACCACTGATATTCTGATTAATGGACAGCTGCTCTATCTCCTGAGCCACGGTCTTCCTTCAGCCTTACCCCCACTGGCTCGATGCTCCCACAGATCCAAAGAGTCTGAAATGATTGCTGTGATACTACTGACTGTATGTCAAAATATCTCATGGTATCTACCATCACATCAACTCTACAGGTGTTGTTCATGTTATTGTGACCCTTTGGGGAACATTAATTTGTTCGTAAAAACATTAATTCCTGCACTTTGTAAGTCACTGACTGTGTATGCAATGCTGTATTACAAGACTGGGTTATGATTAACTTGATAAGTTGGCAGCTTCTTCACCTGAAACTGTGCTGCATAAAGATATTATCATTATCTCAGTGTAGGAACACATCTTTTTTTTTTTTTTACTTTTACTTAGGTGACTGTGCTTTTGCCATCAGGACTTTGGAACAACCTGCCTGAGGAGATTAGGCTCCCAGAATCAGTGACATCATTTAAATCACTTCTTAAAACCCAATTTTACAAATTGTTTTTGTGTGCTGTCACTTTTATTAATTTATTATTTTTTTAATCTCTCTTCCTTTATTCATTTTGCAGCTCCCTCTATTTGTCCTTACCTTATCCCTATGTCCTGTTCTTATACCTTTTCATGTTTTAATTTATTTGCATGTTCATCTACCTCCTACTCATCTGTTTTTATCTTCTTATCTTTGTTTTGTCCCCACTGCTGTTATGTTGTCTTCTTATATTATTTTTCATATTATTTTTATCACCTTTATTCTTATTCTTTCTAAAACATCATTTATTCAGTACTTTAAATGCCTTTTGAGATCTGCCTGTTTTATGACTTTTATTCCTTCATTTGCTTTATTCTTGTGTTCCTTTTGTATTCACATTTTGCTCTTACCTTTTTGTTTGACTTTTCTAGACTTAACTCTGTTTGGCCTGATTATTGATGTTTATTATTCCCTGAGTTCCAGCCTTGGCTTTGTCTGTTAAAGCACGTTGTAAACATTGCTTCTTAAAGGTGCTATATAAATATAGCTATTATTTTTCTTATTATTACATTAATTACAGTTTATATAAAGTAGAAACTGGAGTCGAACGCGCTGGGACTTCAAACCATAACACAAAGAGGTGTGTTGCCAGACTAGGGGGAAGCCTGCCCTCTAGTGGCCTGACATTGTCATAACACTGACAACATCCACAGCAGACATGAGTGCATCAAGGAATTAACAAAATATACTACACACTGTGAATGGCCCGTCTCTTAGTGCCATCATTTTCAAAGTCTCAGGACTGACCCTTAAACATACCCCCTGCTAAACCCTAATTCAGCTCTCTGCAGACGCAGGTGTACACAGCTAGCAGTGTAAAGACAGAGAGAAGCAGGAAGTGCACTGACCTCCTCTGAATCCAGTTTGTCAGTGCCGCTCTTGTCTTGGTTGACCACGTAGCCAGGAGGCAGCCAGTTAACAGGGGGGTCGAATATGGACACCACCATCCTGCTGGGGAGTCCCTTTTTCTTCCCCAGACGGTACAGGTTACAGTTGCTCACCTGCACATGAGCAGAGTACAAAAGAGTCCAGATCATCAGCATCACACTGCAGCCTTAGAGGAGTTTACTTTCATACAACAGTAACTGTTTTTTAGATACTGAGATCAATGAGAACTGAGTGGTGACCAATCAGAAGCTGCATTAGGAAAGTAGTACAGTGTGCATATTTAATTAAACCTTTAACCAGAAAAACCTTGAGATTAAAAATCTCTTTTTCAAGATTGTCCTGGCCGAAACAGGCAGCAACAGAAGTTAGACAGACAACACAGAACAAAAATACAAAAACAAAATATACAACTCCAAAACAACTAATATAAAACACAAAATAGAGTTACCACAAGGAAGGACTAAAAAGAATGTTAATATATGCTATAAGTGAACCATAAAAACAAGTGTGAGGGGCAAATTCACTAAAGATTGTGTGGCTTTTGCAGCAGCTAAACCTGCTAAAATAAGACAAAAGTCAACAGTGAAATTTTCAAAGCATCCATAAAGGGTGTAATACATAGCCTTGCCTGTCCTTTTTGGTGCTCCTGTGCACAAATTTGAATCATCAATTGGCACAAACTTGGCACCTTTCTATGGAGATAAGCTCAACGCAAAAACAGCACAAATTACAAAGATCATCTCAAACAGTTGCAGTTACAGTGAAACTATTAGCATCTTCAGAACAGTTGGTGGAAACTGAGATGCATGTATAAACACCTAAAATGTGTGTGTAGGTGTGTAACACCTAAAATTCCCAAAATCAAATTCCTTTTGCAAAGTTTTGAGGTTTACCTCTGCACCTTGTTGGTCAGGTCAACACAAAAGATCTCTACAATCAGCACAGTTTCAGGGTGTCACCAACTCAGGTTCTGACCAAATGTCATTGCTTCTGCTCCTGAGTTAAGTTGCTGAGTAATGGCCAGAAAAGTGTTTAAGCAGAGAATCATGATGTCACAGCAGAACTGACCTTTTGGATATAAAATACCATCACTTAATCATCATATTCTATTTGATATTTTCGTGAAATTTTGTCATAATATATCATTGAATTCTGTCCAAAACTAGTTTTTGTGTGGTTATATAACCGCAAATTCGAATCACTTTGTTCAATCCAAGAGGACATTTGAAATCTGAAAAAATTCCCAGGTCTTCTTCAGGTCTCACTTTCACGAACATGAGTTGAGTGCAAGGTCGTATTGACCTTGACCTTTGACCACCAATATACAATCTGTTCATCGATGAGTCCAAGTTAACGTTTGTGCCAAATTTGAAGAAATTCCCTCAAGGTGTTCTTGAGATATAGCCTTCACAAGAATAGTACGGACACACAGACAACCCGAAAGCGAAACGCCTCCAGCCATGGCTACTGGCAGTGCGGAGGCAAACAGCACTCCACTTTATAGGCAAAGTGTGTGTAGTATCATTAGTGTAATATCTTTTTTCAATCAGACCATGAGATAGTGATATATATGGTGAGATAGTGATTGCAGGTGTACAATTCATAGTGTGATCAGTGGCAGAAATCCATTCTTTGTGAACAGAGTATATGACAGTATTTCAGTGTGCGATGCTACCTACATGACCTCTTATTGCTTGTGATGTGCACTTGATAATATATGTCCTCAATACAGCATCTCCTCATGAGTCTGATAGAAAGAGGAGCGTCTGTATTTTTGAAAGTATTGAAAATCATACTGTCTGGATTTCTTAATACCACGATATGCCTGAATACTTTGATACAGCCAAAGCCTCTGAAGGAGTTTGCTTCATTTAGATGTTTTCAGAGATTTACTGTAACCTTAGGATGGAATCTCCATGACAACTGAGCACACTCCTTCCACTGATAAAAGCCCAAAAATAAGGATGTAAGATTACTTGGTCACAGCATCTTAGTGTGTGCTCACCTTCTTGCTGCGCATGTAGCTAAGGCGTCCCTCATGAGCGTCAGGGTAGGTACAGAACAGGTATGTGGTGATGGCGTGCTTGAGGAAAGAGTCTCCAAGCATCTCCAGCCGCTCCAGGTTGAAGCCGTCGCTGGCATTGGACAGGGTCAAGGCCTGCAGGATGAGGCCTGGGTTTGGCCCCAGGCTTTTAGGGGAGTCTCCTGCCTGGGCTCTGTGAGGATGAGGAGAAGGTGCTGTGGGGGCATCGGGACCTGTGGCTGCCCGGCTGCAGACTGAGGTAGCTTTATTTGCGTGGTCTGAGGTCCTCCCTGGTGTACATTCATCACTAGGCTGTGGAGGACTGGAGCTGGGCTTCTTCAAGCTGTGAGAGGGCTGCACAGGAACTGAGGTAGTGGTTTGTATTGATTCAGGACTCTGCAGCCTGGGGGAGCCGGGCTGCGAGCGTTGGCAATTGTCGTGTTGGTGAAGGTGCTCATCTTGGTGGCCGTCGTCATCGCAGTTGGTGACTAGGGCAGTGCCGTTGGTTAGGTTCCTCGTGCGTGTGGCTTCTCCCGGCTCCAGGGCCGCGCGGGGCCCCTGCTCGGGCAGGGGAGAGTGGTGACTACTGGGATTTGTCAGGGAAGTGGGGTCAGGGGTTACAGTTTCTTGGTGCTTACAGTGACCCTCCCCGTCCTCGCTGCAGGAGTCTGGACAGGAGATGAAGGTTTTGCTGTCGATGGATCTCTTCCAGCCAAAGTCCAGGTTTGGATACCTGCCGCATACACACCAGCTTTACATTAGTATGTTGGGAAACTATTTTGGGTAAGTTTACACACAAATGATTAAGATCTGAGGAGACCAAAAAAAAAAATACAAAATTACATTTCTCCTGTCAGTAGTGTGTCGGGCATGTTTTGATGTGCCAAGGGCTGGACCCAAATATTCAGGTATTTGTTAATTTGGTTTTCAATTTAGGCATTCAGATATTCTTTTTTTTTTTTGCACAGGAAGAATGCCATTTGAGTGTTTGTGATCCTGCTGCTGACAAGAATGTTCATTTTATCCCAGCAGTTATTAACGGGTTAATTGACTGAGTTGAGCCATGTTGGTGTCAGTGTGAGCAGCACCTCAACGCAAACACATAAGCCCCCACAGCTCACCCTGAGTGGAGCTCTGTCCTGCAGCACAGACCAGGTGAGTTTTACCATTTTTCACAATAAGGACACTTACTTTTTCAGATACACAACAAAATTTAACAGACTAATTTAGAGCACTAGTCACACACAGATTATTGTAACGGTCTGAGTTTTTTTAACTTCACAACTCTTAAGTGTCACAACCGCTGACAAGCAGTCGGAAGCACACCCGGCTCTCTCTCATGTAACATCTGAGCTCCGAGTGTATTATTAACATACCACTGACAGTATTTAACTAACATGAACCACCTACGACAGCCACTTTGCAAAGGAATCTCAGAAGTAATTTTATATAAACTTAGCAGGTGTGTTTCCAGTTGCAAGGAGGAACTGCCAGCATACTTCAAAAAAGGGCTTCGTGATTTTTTTTTTTTTTTTTTTTACTAACAATCTATACATTCATGCTGCATTCATGTGTTGACTTCTTTGCTGTGGAACAATCCCCATCGCTATTAGGTGTTTCCTCTAATAATGGGTTCCCCCACCTTTCTGAAAAAAAAAAAAATATATATATATTTCTGTTATTTAACTAGTGTATATGCACTTGATTCATTTTAGCTCAGTGTGAGAGTCTTTCCTGTGCTTCCTGTCACTTTGTGCTTCACCAATGCACAGACAGTGGGCAGAGTGAACAAAGGCAGAGAGGGCAACGCAACCAGCAGCACAGGTACTTGAGTTAACAACCTCTCATTTTATTAATGTAAGTGCAATAAAATCTTTCAAATAAGTGTAATTTATCATGTTGTACACATGTCGACCCCAAACTAGCCGAGCCGAAGCTGACAGCCGTCTCCCTCCAACAAGCTTGTTGCAACTCAGCTCCTGTCTGTGCAGCAGCCCAGAGCTTAAAGGTGTGTTCAGAACTTTTGTAGCTTGTAACTGAATCTCTGTAGTTTGAAGTTTACTTTCTCCCCTCTTTTGCTGTTTGTACAGCAATAGGATTCTTGTAAAACCACTGCAGATGGAAAACCAATATTTCCTATTTTGGCTTATCCACAATAGAAACTATAATTAACAAGACAACATGGGACTTTTATTGTGAAGAATTTATAGGAAATTAAAGGTTTACTGTTTTACAGCTGCCTAACTCAAAACAAGTGCATCATATAACGGTAAGTGTATGTGTTAGTTATTCTAAAGCTGTAACATTTCATTCTATTTTCTATATTCAGCAGTATTTAAGTTTATCACTGATGTTCTAGACTAAGAGACACAATATAAGACTTAAGGGTTTTTTGTTGCTGTTACAAAAAACCTTTAAAGTTTAAGTCGAGCACTTTGATATTTGGACTTAAGTCAGCAAAGTTTTATGTTCATGTTGCTTGTTTAAAGCCCCGTTTCGACAGCAAGTATCTTAGATGTGTTCTCTCACTTCAGTGTCTATGAGTGCAATAAACATTTTTCTTTGAAAAAGTAACAGTCGTGAGAGAACTGTGATCACTAAAGTCTGAGGGAGATAATCATGATGCACACTTTAGCGAGAATCTTGTAGCCCTTCTTCATATATTGCATTCTAACACAAGTGGGAATTCTGCATGATTTACCTTTGTGCAACTGTAGTGTTACAGTAGAGTATAATGGACTATGATGGAAAATCCGGATTCAGCACATTAAAAAATAACTTAAAGTGGCTCATTTTTATTAAACACTGAATTTGTGTGTTGTGTAGTGTACAGTGTGTGAGAGGGACCTGAAATCAGGCGGGAGGGTCTGGGCTCCCACTCCAGCTTCACTGGCTGTCTGGGCTCGGAGCTCCTCAGCCGTCAGAAGGCAGTGGAGGCGGTAGAGGATGCTTGGCAGACACACTGCTTTCCTCCACAGAGAGGCCGGGATGGGGTGGATGGCACACAGCTCTGGAACCAGGATCTGGCAAACACAGCACAGTACAGAATGTATGGAAGCTGATGGAGCTGAAACTCATTTATACTCACACAGACAAAAAGCAGCTAAATGTATACCAATAGCAGCACTTTGAAAGAGGAACATCAGGACTTCATCAGTTGTTTTTTTTCAGGTAGTAAATAAACTGGATCTGTATCACTGTAGATGCATACATTAGTTGATCAGTCCGTATTAAAAAGTTTTAAACTTAGAAATGCCCATAATGAAAACAGGTCAAAAATGAAATAAAAAGTAACCTTAGTAAAATTATGTCAATTTTTATAATAATAAACGGCAGTAACAAAGACAGGCAACTGGACAAATGACCATTACTATTTTAACATTCTGCATGGATCTATAGAATTAGGTAAGGAGAAAGGCAAATTGTGGACAGCATCGATCAAAGGTTAAACAAACAGATCCATGAATTTGAAGGATTAGAGTCTAGGTAGGTATTCAGACTAAAACAGCAATGACAAACAGTATGTTAGGTGAACCAAGGTTTAACTAACAGATCCGTGAGTTTAAATGTTTATCGGACACCGAATCACTGCACAGCACTTAATTACACCGAGACAGTTTTGTTTCTACAACTCTGGAAAGTCATACCCCTTTAACACATTGTTATTTGATGATGCTGTATTTCAATGCTGCAAAAGTTATGCCAGGTGTGGCTTTTTTTGCCAGAGCCCAACAGAGTGGTCTCAATGAATTATAACATTTTTCAGCACAGTGCTTCTATCAGGAGCAGCCAGTACCTGTTTGTTCTGCAGACTCTCCCACTTGGCCTTCCTCTTCTCTGCACTGCTCAGAGGCAGGGCTTTGCCCTTCTGGTTCAGGTGCCGAGGGGTTAACAGGTTGAGTCTGAGAGCACAAGAAAACAAGAGCCCATTCTTAACACATGTCCACATACAATTCATACACAAAGAGGCATGCTCAAGTGCTGTCATTACAATGTGACTGTGTGACAGTGCTTGAAAAAGTGTTGAATGCTAATTACATCATAAGAAAAGATCAAGGCTCAGTGACTGACTTCAAATATTCTGAGAAAGTGTTTAAAAGGAGTACTCCACAAATTTTTCTTTTGTATTCCTATAACACTGCCAAACTGACAGTGGACAGTTTGAAAAAAGTCATAATTGCAGAACCAGAGATATCTTTTTGACTGTGTGCATTCCTTTTTACTGACTAATGGCCTTATACAACTTTTTCCACATATACAACATAAACTCTCCAACAACTAGAAACACAATTTGATGTGTGAAATGAATGAAGTTCCCCTTTTAAAAACCGTGTAAAGCCTGTTCTTTTGTTTTGAAAAAATTCCCAGTTAAACCAACACAGCTTTCTAACAGAAAATAGTCTGCGATCTACAGCTTAATTTAACTGTCATGATGGCTGTTCTGCTGACCTGGAGGAGGTGTGGTCAACGTCCAGAAGCGGCTGGTTCAGGTTCGACAGGTCAAGGTTGTACTTGGTTTTGTAGTACTCAGCAAACGTCTCGTACTCTGGTGAAGGAAACTTACTGAGCGGCGTCAGGTCTGTGTACACATCGGCAACATAGAAGCGGTGAGGCTGGTCGAAGTTACGATACCTGGGGGAGGAGGAGCAGTGTGATGTCCGTTACGGAGTTAGTTTGTTCCTCATGCATCAGAGGCAAGTATACACAGTCAGTGTATGCACACAGGGTGCAGTGGTACCTTGGAATGATGACGGCGTCCTGGTAGTCCTCCAGCTTGAAAGTGAAGGGGTTCTGCTTGGTGTACTGAGTGGTAGGAATGCCAGTGCGGGCCTCAGACTTCTCAATGTCCTCCATGAACTTAAAGTCCATATCTAGCGTGTTGGAGTCCCCAACTGAACGAGCCGATGCAGCAGCAGAGAGAGCACAATGGAAGGAAACTATTAAGCATCAGCGCATAAGGTGAAAAAGTCATCTAATAAGGTTGACTAATTGTTTGTACTTACATTGATTGTATTAATATTTGTATGTTCAGAGAATATATACTGACTCAGTATAAAGAGCAAAGGGTTGGTGATATATGGAATTAACCAAAGCTGCAAACACTTAGGATCCCTGTGTGCTCAGCTGAGATCTGGTATTTTACTACTGATGGTTGAAAGTGGACGGTTTATGAAGTCAGAGGAAGGACTGAGGATTTGTCGTATGTGTTGTTTGACTGGTACAGAAAATGAGTTTAATTTTGTTTTCTCCTGCTCTGTTTATGTTGAACTGCACACATTTTTGTTTAGTAACATAAAAACAGATATTGAATTAGTACATATGGATTATGTACAATGATATATGTGGTTATTTACATGAAGCATTTAGATTAGCTCATTATCTGGAGAAAACAAGCTCCTTATCAGGATAAACTCTGATCTGTGAAATACAAATAAAAAAAAAAAATCACAGTACAATTTGTTCATTTTTTTGCAAGAATATTGGTAATATATTAATTTGTGACTTAATTTACTTTATGTATCTATTTTTTGGCCGATATCTGTAAAACCAGAAGGTGAAGCATGCTTTGTATTGTTATAGTGTCTTGTCAAGGGGGATGACACAGAAATAAAAACAACCAAACAAACTCACTCACTAACATACTCGCTCACTCACTTACTCACTTGCTCAGTCACTCAATCGCTCACTCACTCACCAACATTCAGAGGTAGAACGCAGTAAGCCGAGTCAGCCAGCGTGGGCTTGAACTCCAGTGCAGGTTTCTCCAGGCGGAGGATGTGGGAGAAGATGTACTGGTGCAGGCGGGTGATGAGGTCGAGCTGGGCGGTACTGAGCGTGAAACCAGACTTCTGCAACTCGATGGAGATGGTCACCTCACCCGAGCGAGTGTACACCGGGAAATGGGGGATCTGGACAGAAGAAAAGCATCCGTAGGCAATGACGAGAGCACACTGCTGGAGTCATTTCAATCTTTTAGCAAGTGAATTAAAGAGTGAAAACATGGAACAAAGGTGGAACCAGGTGACATACTCGAGGTATGGGTTTGGCAGTCAGGATGCCGAAGCACCTGGTGGTGTCCTCCGGTGGGTAGAGCTTCCTTCTACGGAAGTTGAGTTCATCAGGGAGAGGGGTGGTGAGGACCATCCCTATCACATATAGGTAGTAGGTCTGCTCCGGGACAGCATAACTGTCCCGCAGACACTCTGGTATCTGCAGAGGACAAAACACAAATGGAGAGACTTTTCACAAAATTCTACAAGAGCCTTTTGGATTATTATTGAACCTCTTGGAATGCAAGGAATTATTATTATTCTCTCCAATGAATTGCATTTTTGGAGGTCTAAACATGCTCAAAAACTCATGACTCTTGGTACGCTCGTCTGGCCCATTGAAAAAAATTTCATATTTTGGTGGTTTCAGAAACGGGCGTGGCAAAATGGCTCCACAGCATCTCCTAATGTGTAGCCCCAATGGCTGGTTCCATTTACAATTACGAAATTCAGCACACGTTTGCATCATGCCTAGACGCACAAAAAAGCCTTTTGGACCCACCCCCAAATGCAACATGAAGTCTGCCATTTTGAATTTTGTGCTGATTTTTGGCAATTTCGGGCCTCGTACTTTTGCTGTCTTGTCCTACAGGATTCATCTGATCGACTTCAGTATTGGTATGTCCATTCTCAACCCCTTGGTGATGAAAAGTTATCACAGTGTTGTACAAAACTTTTACGGTTTTCCAGTTATGTGGCATACAATTTTGATGTCTCACCATAAAACAGGAAATTGTTGTGACTTTGGTGTACATTGTCCGATCTGCCTGAAACTTCAAACGTTTGATAAAGGTCCCTCCCTGAACACTTCTGTATAACAATATTCACCAGTCACGATTGCGCCACCTATTGGCAACAGTAAATAACGTTTTTTTAAACTTTCATCAACTTGGCCTACACACTTAATCGGATCCAGTTGTAATTCTGTCTGTATGATCTTAAGACTTTTACAGTTTTGATGTTTTGCAAGAAAACAGGACATTGTTGTAACTCTGGTGTACACTGTCCAATCTGCCTGAGACCTCATGGGTTTTATTAGCGTCCCATCCTGAACACATCTGTATGGCTATATTCACTGCTCATAATAGTGCCACCTACTGGCAACAGGAAGTAAGCTTTGAGGGACAATTATCATTGGATTTACATGATATTTACCAACAAATGATGTACACAAAGATAACATGGAATTTGTCTCTTGTCCGCTGTCACCTAGTTGCCACTGGAAGTACTACACTATGTGAAATAGCTCACTCCAGGGTTCAAACTCTTTGCGTATATCATCCGACTTTCACAGAAATGAACAACCGCTTTAGCTGCAGTCCCACCACTACCCCGACATACATGGGAGTGCGAGGGCCCGTTCATCGCCGCTTGCAGCTTTAATTTCATCTTGACATTTATATCATTTTATTGCTATGAGAGACAGACACGTGTGTAAACACATCAAGATGTATAGGAACTATTGAAGGAAAGTATTTCATTGTGATTTTGATGACCAATATTGTCATTGTGATCTAAAGTTCAAATATAGTCTCATGTATCAACATCTCACCTAAAAATTCATATAGAAGGCCTGTATTGGATGTTGACAAAGTATTAAGGAAGATAGGTTTGTACAAAGGAAAGTCGAACTTATTTATGAAAAGAAAACAAAACTGAAAGTGTGATACAGCTAACTGAATTGTTGTACATCAGGTATAGTAGTGCTGAGCAATATGGAGAGAAAATCTAAATTAGGGCTGTCAACATTAACGGATTAATTGCTGTGTGACTGAGGTCCATAATTTATGCTTTAATTCTTTTAAACTGCGTTAATTACCAGCTGACATTCCCCTCTTTAAGAGGCTGCACTGAGTTGAGTTTTAAAGCTACAGTGATGATACTGATAAGATCTGAAACTATATGATCTGTGGAATGCAGCGATAACCAACCATGTCACGCTAGCTTCTCAGTAAGGGGTCGGAATAACCTTTCAAATTTAAGCTAAATTTTAGCGATGGAAGAATGGCAAGGCCATTTTGACCTCTGACCTCCAGATATCTGAATGAAAAAGGGTTCTCTGAGTACCCATGAGTCTCCCCTTTACAGACATGCTTTAGTTAGCTTTATAGCTAGCAAGGTTGACAGTGAGCAAACTTTAACATATTGTTAAAACTTTCGTAATGCAAGTCAAAACTGAAACTGTCTACTGTCTATTTTGAGAATGACTGACTGGTAAATCCTGATTTTAACCTAAAAATAATTTATGACTGGAGACCAAGAGATGACAGAAATGTGAGGATTCATGGGGACACAACTACACATTATGCTGCAGTATGATACGACTGCACATCTATTTGTCAGGTTGTTTTCATGTTAGTATATCAGTGACTCATTTCTAAGCATTTTTCACTTAACAACATACTAATTTCTGTACAATAAGCGTGCCAATGTTCAGTCTCTAGCACAATGACTTTCTTACGGCTTTAGGGTAGCACTGCCTCCTCTTGGTGGAGCCGGGCCGGCCTGGTACACTGGTCTCCTCCTCATCGTGAAGGTCCAGCTCCTCTTCATACTTCACCGTCTCCTTTCCCACTGGCATCAGGTGATCGTCCAGCTCACCTGGTGGGAAGAAGGTCAGACAGACAAGTTCAAATATCTGCAGGGAAAAGTTCTAAAGAGGCTGCAATATTTTGCTAAATCTCAGTTCTGGTTTTACCTATTTTGTGGAGTTTCTCACAACATACTAGTGCAACTGCTTTCTCTGCCAGTCTGGCACAATTCATTGAAGGACCCTGGAAAGACAGAGACACAGCAACACAAGAATTCGTTATAGGATTCATTCTCAGTTAATCCTAGGAGGGAGCTTTCTTGGGAAGTTTATTCCATGCAATTAAACCTTTGATTTCTTTTGAGAACATGGCTAAAATGGCTATGAAAAACTTGGCAAGAGATGTCCCACAAAGTGCAAGGAATTAGGAAAAAAATGACCAGAAAATGAGTTTTAAGAGAGAAAGAGAGAAAAAATTGCATTTGCTATTATTATTGCAATAATAAGTAATAACTATTGTATTTTAATCATTTTGGTTTTTTTTAGCATTTTTCCTTTTTGTTAAACATTTTTCCTTTCCTTTTTTGCCAAATTTCAGGCAATTTTTCTTTTAACTCGTAAGTTGTAACTTCTTCCAGTATTCATGAAGGAAATAAAAAAAGGTTTTAAAAGGTTATGTGTTTGACCATGACCAAATACTCAAAATATTGTTGCTCTTCCTCACCTTAACAGGAACTCGCAGAGGGGAGTTGATGGGTAAGTAGAGCGTGGACTGGAAGCGTTCATCCTGCTTCTCCATAGTTTTACACTTGGGTGCTAAGTGGGTGAACGGGTCGCTGGGCAGCCGAGCACAATACCTGAGCACCAGAGCAAATGCCACATTAAGAAACCCCATTCTAAAGCTGTTGTATATTTCTTTGCATTCTTTTCTAAAAGCTAAAGCAGGTCTCTTTTATGAAAAAACATGTTTTGTCATATTTGCTGACACTATATCCTGAATGTTGTGCATGCAACAGATAATCTGCGAAAAAAATCAGGATCCTCTGGCTCCTCCCAGTGCTCAGAGTGGCTTTTACGAGAATCCACCACCCCTGAATCAAAACATCCAGTCAGAGCCAGAAAGACTCTCTAACGCTGTCTCAGTCACACGCTGCACTAACAACAGCATAAAGACAAGTAAACAATAGAAGACCAACAATGAAAAGGAAACTAAAAAGTGGGACTAAAGGCCCTGACACACCAAGCCCACAGTCAGCCGTCGGTCAATGTTGGGCCACTGATGAGCGTCTGTCGCCCTTGTCGCTGTGGTGTGTCTTGT
Organism: Plectropomus leopardus; assembly: GCF_008729295.1. NCBI lineage: Eukaryota > Metazoa > Chordata > Actinopteri > Perciformes > Serranidae > Plectropomus > Plectropomus leopardus. The sequence continues at coordinate 30,036,851 of NC_056476.1, read as the reverse complement.
CTGCTTTTTTCTCGCCAATTGCTGAATCAGCATTGAATACAGCAAATTTCATCAGTGAATGAAATAACTCTGACTTGATCTGCGCAAAACATCAGCAATATTACTGTAATTTCAATAAAACACAATTGTGAGATGACTGAGGAATTGTGGATTCAAAACTTCTGAATGATCCGCTCAAGTTTTGAAGAGTTATGTGATGCAATAACAGCTCTTGTAGCTCCTGCTGTGACAAGCACATAGCCATAGCATCATGGGACCTAGAAAAGCCAAAAAGTTTTTCCAAATATCGTTTTTTTGAATTGCCTGAAATACCACCTCATGTGACCATGAAAACTTGTGCAATAATGGAATTTTTTTAGAAAATGAAGTGTTTCCATTAGGCATATTTTATATTTAAAATTCTAATTTGTGCAGTTTGTGGGTAAATGGAAACCCACCTAGTTACGAAGTGAGGCAACGCTGCGGTTGGCTTTTGTTGCTGCTCGTCCTTTGAGGTCTGTTTGGTGTCCAGGCTCTTAAAGCAAGCTCAAGATAAGAAAAGCAAACATCGAAACAGCTTTCCCAAGGTGGAGAGTAGTAAGGACTTGAAGGGATTCAAATCGACGCCAGCTAGGGCTCAAATTAACTCTCTTTTTGAACTCGCTTTTTGTCATCTGTCTTCTTCTGTTTACTTGCCTTTGCCGTGGACACTGTTGTTGTTAAAGGAAACATGGGCAGTTTTTGGGGGTTTTTTTACGCCTTGTTGTTGCTCAGTCATTGTGTTTGCAAAGCTACTCCTGAAGTGACAGGCTCAGCAAAAATGCCATTTCGTAATTTTTATTAAGAAGTGCCTTCTGTAGGTTTCATGAATTGAGGATTTAAAGACACATCAGCCTACCTGTTGATGTGTCCGATGGCTGTGTTGATGGTGACCCGGGGACCTCCATCTTCAGATCGCAGCACGTAGGGTGGGAGGATGTTGTCATCGTCCAGCACCTGCTCCACTTCAAACTCACTCACCTCCACTGACTTGGAGCACTTGTTCCTCAAGATCTGCTCAAAGTCAAATTAAATCATCCTCACTACCTCCCTCTTCCCTTTCCATTATTACATATTATTTCTCCTAACATACCTCCTCAAAAGACAGGATCAGAAACTAACTTAACACTCACACTTTGTAAATTATGTTATTTATATAATAATCTACTGACTAAATCAGAGGAGATAAAGAGAAAAGGTCACCTTCTCTATGGCCTTGTAGGTGGTGAGATCTTCTTCGAAGGCTTTGGTTCTCTCACTGTCAGCCAGCATGATGTAGTTGGAGACGGGCGCTCGAGCTCGGCCTTTGGACTGGACGTAGGACCTGTACTCTGTGGGCAGGTCGAACCGCACCACCAGGTTACACTTTGGAATATCCACGCCCTCCTCCACAATGCTGGTGGCTATCAGCAGGTTGGTTTCATGGGCCCGGAATTTACGGAGAACCTGTCAGAGAGACAGAGGGGGGCAAACAGGACTGAGTCTTGATACTGCCTTGACAACAGGTCGAGAAATGCTTTCCTAACCATGTTATATGCTGTGATAAAAATCATCACTCAACAGATAAACATTTAGAACATTCACAGGCTTCCCATATCATTTTGAGTTCAGAATTTTTGTTTTGCTTAGTAGGACTTCTTTCTTGCAGTTTTCTCCTCAGTACCAACAAGTAATTAACCACAAAATACACAAAAACAGAAAAAAAAACAAAAAAACAACAACAACAACACAAACCTCATAGCCATCGACTTTGTTCACGATTAGATTTTGAATTTTGGTAACGTCTGGCTCCTGAATCTCCTGAGTTAGAGACAATCATTGAGCCCAACTCTAAGTTTATTTTGCCGTTACTAGTACTGTAACAGTTTTACACAACAGTTTTGTTATATTACTGTAGTATTATTGTAGTAGTAAGTTTTATTAATGATGTGAATGTACTGTATTTTGTAGCTATTCATAATTATATATTTAAGAACACTTTAAACTTTTACGAGTTAATATATCATTCAAGTTCAAATTTAACTTTGCAATAAAAAAACTGTTCTGTATCGACTTTGTCCTTTGTTTTTTCAGTATCGATCCAGGCACCGTTTAAGCACCAGAAGTGTTTTAAAAGTCTTGTTTTAGCACCAGTATCAGAAAAGAAAACAAACAAACAAAAAAAAAAACGGTGTAGTGTCTGACAATGACTGAGTACCATGGGAAAGTTCTGTGGTAGCCAGAAGCTGTATATTATCCAAACTCGACATTAGCTGTAGCGAGCATGAGTTTGAAACATGGACATTAATGTGAATGACAATATGAAAGAGAGACCTGATGACAAGCTTTCATGAAGAGAACAGGTTTGTCTTGTCTTCTCACTCATCTTTATAAAACTTCTGCTGCTTCAGAAACAGTTTGTTAGATTAGCGACCTTCTCTAAAGTTGTTGTATAAAGTGTACCTCTCTTTTATAAATTGCAGTTGTTGAATATTTTTGACATTAATATACTTCAAATCTCTGCATTTGTCTTTAAAGTGAGATATAAGGCTACAGATTTACCCTATACTTTTAGATACTATTTTGTAAAATTATCAATTCCATATTTATAGAACTAGACAGGCTCAGAATCTTCATATTCCTTTGTATAACCATTCGTGTGGTCAGTTTTTTGTCAAATATTGTGGAGTCGTCTTATGGAATGAAAATGTTCATTTACTGGATTCTTCTGTTACGTTGTCTATGTACAGAAAGAGACTTCGAAAAGCTCTGCTGTCAAAAACATCTTATTTGGATCAAGAATGATCCCTCTATGAACTGATGTTCACACATTCAAAATGATTATTCGCACTTTTATTTTTTAACCCTATACTTATACTGTGCCAATTTTTAGCATCTGAATGTATTGATGTTTTGATTGCTTGTATTTTAGTATTCATATATTTTCTGAGTGTGTTTTTTATAAAAGTCAGCGCAGGTTTCTACCACACCCTCACATTTACTTTTTATATGTTTTATCCCATTGTGCTTTCTATTATGCGATACAACTGAACTGAACTAAACTAAACTAAACCTGTGTCTCCGTCGGTTCACTGTCCAACACGATGTGTGCGTATACCTCCTCTTGTTTCCTGAACTCCACCTCCATCTGCTTGTTGCGCGGCTGGTTCTTGCCGATGCTGTGGCCCGTGATGAAGTTGCTGCTGATGTAAGCGAGCTCTGGGTCCTGCTTCCCTGCCTCTTTGATCAGACTGAGGAAGAAACACACAAAGTGTGATGTAATAACACATCAGTAACATTTGAGAGGTTCTTTAGCTGCAGTAGCACAAAGCCAGAAAGACCTTCATCATTCTCTTAACAATAAGCAAATAATTGTATAAAGCTTCACAAGGAACCTTTGAGTTCTGTTATTTACGTTTTAGGCAAAAAGGGACAATGGTTTCTTCACATTCATGGTCACCAACAATTAAGTAAAACAAAAACTGATGTAAAGTACAGCTAATGTTTCTGCGTAGAGTCAGTAGAGCCCTCAGAGCACAGTGCAAACAGACAACAGGCCTACCGATTGAGGACGACAGCTGTGTAGCGCCTCTCCACAAAGATGATCCCACACAGGATGTTGGTAAACGGTGAGGGGAAGTTGGCTTCAGGCCTCTCTTTGGCCTCAACCTCCTCGTCCTCATCTTCGTCCTCAGAGTCACTCCAGGACACGTAGTTGTCTTGGTTGCGGTTGTTGTACCACTCCACACTTTCAAACTGCTGCCGCTCGAAGGGCTTATATTCGTGCAGGATCTCGAGTAGCCGTAAGACCTTGGGGGTGACGAACTTGAGGTCCAGCGAGGCGGGAGAGAAGTGCTCCTCACACAGGGCATGCACTTTGCGCAGGATGGTGTCGGTGAAGAGCAGAAACTTGCGGCTGAGCTCCTCCTGCTCATGTTTGATGTACTTCTGGAGCTCCCGCACCATGATACCTGCTGCTTTATCTGCACACCAGGGCCCCAGCACTTGCAGCACAGCCAGGCAGTCACTCAGGACCTGCAGAGGACACACACACTGTCAGCAGCAGTTTCATTTGATCTCTCCTCACTTACAGTCACAGGTCGCTTTCCAGCAACATCAACTACACATTAACGAAAGGAAAACAGGTCTTAATTTAGCCCCTGTCCCAAATTTCCTCTAAACAGTCTATGCTCCAGGGGCAGTAGTTTCTGATAGCCCAGGAACCATCATAGCATCACTGACAGGTCAAACACAAGCATTGTGGCTGCTAAAACTTCAAAAACGTCAAAAAAAGTAAGATAAAGTGAAGAAGTCTGCAAACAAAAGCTTTTGAGCAAACTCTGACAATTATATCATGTTTCACCACATGCATACACCCAGCAAAACACCCATTTTCACAATCTACTCAATGACTTGTTGCCAGTTTATGCTTAAATCCCCTCCACATATCAGTCGTTCAGTGCTGTGTAGAGAGGAGGAGAGCGGGCATGCACAGTGAGAATGGGCCAGAGCAACACGCTCGTGTGGTAGAAACAGTAGGGTCATTTAATTCCTTTCTAACCATTTTACTCTTGCACCACAACAGCCGTCCTCCCAGACATTCTACTGGATCAATAGTTATCTTCCTGTACTGCTTTACTAAACACCATTTGGCAATCTTCCTTATTATCTCTGTTTCCAAAATTATTGAAAACATCACCGTCACAAAATACAGTCATTCCCAAAACTGTGATCACTCTGTGTTGTTGTATCATCATGCTGTTGATGATGCATGCATAAAGAGAGCATTCAGATCCTGATTCTGTGTGCAGACTGGTGCTTTCACACAGACAGCTGAGTCTGAACTCCAAAGAGGAACACCTGTTCAATTGGTGTGCTGTAAAATTTACACCCATAATGCCTTCTTTCTTTTCCAGCTGCATACACGCAAACACCTTAACACATATACATGAATGACCTTCATAACCACCCAAAGCAAAATATCCGGTTTGCATATTAATGACAATGATTAATGATCACGTCTTAGTATGTTTGCTGTTGTTTTTGTTTGTTCTTCCTGTTTTTTCTTGTCTTGTCTGGCCTTGTCTAAATTTCTGTCTCAACCTACCCCCATGTATGTGTTGCCTATCAATACCCTGTTTTTGTTATTGTTTTTTTTAGTACTGCCCTTTTGCACTCACTAATAAAAAAAAGAACACCCACAGGAAGGAAATTTGTGTTTGTACGTCATTATACACACACATATGGATACACATCTGATTTTGAAATATTATAATAATTATAATGAAAGAAAACCAAAAATTAAAACACATTGACTGCTTGCATCTCAGACCTGTTTGGAGATGAACGTGGGATCGCGGTCCTCTCTGGCAACAGATATGTTGCAGTCATTCAGGAAGTGGAGCGCTTCATCCAGCTCCACCTGCAGACAGGAAGAGAGGCCGCTCTTATCCACGTAGGGGCCGCAGTCCAGCACCACCTCTCTGGGCTGAGAGGCGTATCTGAAATATAAGAGATAGATATACATTAATCAGGTGGTTTACAAAGCTGATTTTCCTTCTCTGTTTGAACAGTCTGGATTCAGTGAAATCACTTGTTGCTATGTTAAGCTGTAACAATCAAAACTGGACACATTCAGCCACAGATGCAGATGTTGAGTCCTGGTATAGATCATACATATATTTGCCCGTAGTACCTGTCCAGGACCACAAGGTCGGTGGCAGTTTCAGCGTTGCTCTTCAGGATTCTCTCCAGATTCTGGATCTTCTGCTCCAGTTCTGACGGGTCACACTTCCCATTCAGGATAGAGGCTGTGAGGCCCAGAATACGAGGACTGCAGGAGCAGCCCTCAAACAGCTGCACAGAGAGAGAGAGAGCAGAGAGACAGAGACAGAGACAGAGACAGAGACAGAGACAGAGAGACAGAGAGAGAGAGAGTGGAGACTTTGAAAATCTGTATAGTACTATAACACTGGATTCGGCCCACAGTAATCTCCTATCCTATCCTATTGGACATTTCCCTGACATCTAGAGCAAAGGAATTATAACAGCGATCTTTAAAAATGGAAACAAGTTTGACCCAAACAATTACCGAGGCATATGTGTGAGCAGCAACCTGGGGAAGTTATTCTGCTGCATCTTCAACAGCCAACTGCAAGACTTCTTCAGAGATCATAATGTCCTGAGCAAGACTCTGATTGGATTTACACCACAACAAAGAACTACAGACCATATCTATACCCTTCACACCCTTGTTAGTAAACATGTCCACCAAAACAAGAAGAAAATCTTCTGTTGTTTTGTTGATTTCAAAAAAGCATTTGATTCAGTTTGGCATAATGGTCTCTTCCTGGAATTAAATGAAAAAGGTGTAGGGGGGAAATCTATGATATAATCAAAACAATGTATACAAATAATAAATGTGCTGTGCAAATCAGTAATATGGAAATAGATTTCTTTCCCCAAAGTAGAAGGGTGAAACAGGGCTGCAGTCTCAGCCTGACCCTGTTTAATAATTATATTGATGATCTGGCAAAATCACCAGAACAATCAGATATCCCCGGCCTCACCCTTTCTGACTCACAGATTAAATGCCTGCTCTTTGCAGATGATCTCATATTGCTGGCTCCATCTAAAGAGGCCTTACACAGCAACTGGATCATCTGTAAACTTCTGTCAGACCTGAGCCCTGATAGTTCATCTGGAGAAGACTAGGGTTATGGTCTTCCAGAAACGACCCAGATGTCAGGGAAACCAAAACAGGTTTTTGCCTAGCTCAACTGACATCGAACACACACACAACTACACATATTTAGACATTACCTCTACAGGACATTTCAATCTGGCCCTGAATGATCTCAGAGACAAGGGGAGAAGGGCCTTCTATGCTATAAAAAAGTCCTCAAACATGAATATACCCATCAGAATTTGGCTCAAAATATTACAATCCATAATCCAACCAATAATACTGTATGATAGTGAGGTATGGGGTCCTCTTGTAAATCAAGACTTTGAAAAATGGGACAAACACCAAATCTAAACCCTACACACTGAGCATCCTCAAAGTCCACTGGAACACGCCCAAAAATGGCTGCAGGGCTGAATTAGGACAATTTCCCCTTTTAATTAAGATTCACAAAAGAGCCATCAAATTCTACGAACACATAAAAGCAAGCAACCCCAACTCCTATCACTACAAAACTCTTCACTGCCAAGAGGAAAACATAGAGAAGAGTCACTGCATTGTGCAGTGCTCGACTGTCAACTTAACGCTTCCCTTTGCTCCTGTCCTGAAGGCTTGTGGCTCAGCCACACAACAACAGAACCAAAAACACTCTTAGTCATTAATCTTGTGACATTAAACAGAAGATTTCTACCATGACAAATAAGACTGGGAGGTATGTTAAGAGTTGATGATCTGGCCCAACAAAATTATTGCTGAAGAAAAAGATTACATTAACTACTGGACATCCATCACAAATACTCAAAACAAACTTTATTGCTGTTTGGCTCTAAACAGACAATACACGGTGGCCGGCTGTCTGAGCAGCGTGCCTGATCAGAAACTGAGAAAGACATTGACTGTGTACAGACTCAGTGGTCCCAGCTTGGCTATAGAGAGTCACAGACACAGACAGACATGGCTGCCTCGTGAAGACAGGCTGTGTCAGCTCTGTCCACAGAGAGAGGTGGAGACAGAGACACATTTCCTGCTACACTGTAGCACATATGATGATATTAGAACAAAGTTCTTCACACAAATGAAATGTAAATGCCAAGATTTTGATGCTCTCACTGAGCAGACAAAAATACAGTATCTACTGATGGAGAACAGTGTCTGTGTCATAGAAGCAGCGAGGTATGTGGGTACATGTCACAGCCTACAGGACAACCTGAACAACAACCTGACATGACGTTTAGACGTCATTTCTCCTGCATGTCTCACTTTTTGTTTTTTTTGTGCGTTTCATCTATATACAGTAGACATACGACACACACACACACACACACACACGCGCGCACACACACGCACACACGAAACAAAATGTTCTAGCTCTTTTTATTTATGCATCTATTTTTTTATCCAATGGACTGCTGTTGATTTGAATATCATTATTGATTTTTTTGTATTAATTTATATCATCATTTAATTGTATCTGAGGCTTTGGTAATATTGTTTTACAAACATTCATGCCAATAAAGCAGACTGAATTCAAAAAAAAAATTGAGAGAGAGAGAGAGAGAAAAAAGTCATACACTATTCTCTTAGAGAACTGTCAGTCAAACTAAGAAACGTAAATTCACTACACAAAAAATTGCAACCAAGATCTCACCTTCATTATCTCACAGTAAGGGTGGTCTGTGATGGCCAGGTGACAATCATCAAAAACCACCAAGTTGATTTTAGACAACGGTAAGATTTTATTCCTCAGGACGTGCAGGAATATGTGGCAAGTCATGACCAGCACCTGTCGAGAAGAGAGCAGAGAATGACAGGAGGGAGGAGGATATCACTGTCAACAGTGACCACAGCACGAGACAGTCAATGAGATGGCATTGATGATGAAGGTGCAAATAACTGCTAAGTTTGAGTCAACCATGTGACTCATGAGTCCGCAGTGATACATTGTCAGCTGGCGCACGTCGGAATTCATTTGATGAGTCAATATCTAAAGGACGACACAGGATAATAATGCAATGCTTTATAAATCTAGTGTTGTCTCCAATTTACATACAACATAATTGTAATGTAGATAAGCACATGGGTAGCGGAAAATGTGTTTGCGGTCTAACCCAAACACACTGCATTGTGCAGTTCTTGACTGTCAACTTAACACTTCCCTTTGCTCCTGTCCTGAAGGCTTGTGGCTCAGCCACACAACAAACCAGAACCAAAAACACTCTTAGTCATTAATCTTGTGACATTAAACAGAAGATTTCTACCATGACAAATAAGACTGGGAGGTATGTTAAGAGTTTAGCAGGCCACTTGGATGAAACACTCAGTGGAGGCTGCTTGAGTATGGTGCTCTCTACTGTGCTGTAACTGGGTGGAGGCCATTAGTATCTTATTGCTCCTTATAACTATGCTGCTTGTATTAAATAACCACCTGGGGCTACTATTAAACCTGACCTACCTAACTCTTAGAGACAGTCACAACATTTAAGCATAAAACTACAACCCGATTCCCAAAAAGCTGGGATGCCGGGTGAAACATAAATAAAAACAGAATGCAATGATCTGAAAATCCTCTTTGATTCAATTAAATACTGTATGGAGACAAGATAATAGGATGGCTGTGGCTCAGAGGTAGAGCGGGTAGTCTTGTTAACGCAAGATTGGTGGTTCGATCCTGATGGCTGTTCCAGTTTGTGAATGTGTATGAATGGGTAAAACTGAGCAGCAGGTGACACCTTGTACAGTAGCCTTGGCCACCAGTGTGTGTATGTGTGTGTGAATGAGTAAATGTGACTCATGATGTGAAAGCACTTTGAGTGGTCATATATAACAAGAAAAGCATTATACATGTGCAGGTCCATTTACCATTACCATATTTGATGTTCAATCTGATAACTTTTGTTAGTTTTGTACAAATACATACATTCTGAATTTGGTACCTGCAACATATTCCAAAGTAGTTGGGGCAGGGACAAGATATGACTGGAAAAACCATGGAATGCTCAAAAAACACCAGTTTGGAACATTCCACAAGTAAGCACATTCATTGGTAACAGGTAATAGTTTCATGACTAGGTGTAAAAAGGGGCATCCTAGAGTGACCTGCCTGCCATTAAAAATGTGTGTAACATCATAAAGGGCAAATTACAACGACAAAGACCCAGGACTGTTGGGCAACTGAAGTCATACATAAAAAAAAAATGGGAAAGAATTTTACTTCCTGAGTGTTGTTAAAAGAAAAGGTGATATCAAACAGGGGTTAACATGCTGCTGTCTCAACTTTTCTGAAATGTGTTTCAGGCATCAAATTTCTCTGAACTGTACTTGTAGTCTACTGTATTAAATTCAATGCATGTCTAAAAGGATTTGCCAATCATTGCTTTCTTTTTTATTTAATTTTTTTGGAACTGGGGTTGTAGTAATAAGTTAATGTTAACTTATTGAGAACCAATATTGTTGATGAGAATGATGCTCTCACCTGATTCTCGATTATCTCTTGACTCCACTGTTGGTCAGTCCATGCTGAGGTCTCCTCCAAATCTGTGTACTCTCCCACTTGGAGGTCAGAGTGAGTCCTGACTGCAGCTGCTTGCTGAACCACAGACAAAGCTAGAGAACGTACACCAGACCAACAGTAAAACATTTGGACAAAGTCAATACAAATAAAAATCACAGTTTCAATGAACAATGACTGGGGTGAATGAACATGTTTTCAATGTATTTTAGAGGACACAAAAGTGACACACGAAAGCCCACAGAAACAACACGTACCTGTGTTCACCAGAAAAACAGTCCTCTTCGCATTTTCTTGGTAACTTCCACGGATTTGGTGGGAGAGCTCTTTTGTTAGAAGTACTGCAATAAAGGTCTTCCCTGAGCCAGTATTCAAGCAGACAATAGTATTATGTTCAAGAGCTGCTTCAAGAAGTTCTACCTGTGGAGGGGAGCACAGGTTCACAGTCAGCTGATGAAGGAAAGGGTCAAGTGAAATACATAACTGATCCATGAAAACAAAACAACAGCAATGAATAGCCCTGAATTTGTTGCTTTTCTCTGTAATACTGACACTTTAGCTTGAGCATGCAGGGTTTTCCCTGCTTATCAAACTCCAAGGCAGGCCGCCTGTGTATTATTACAATTCCAGATGTCAAAAGGACCAGACATCCAAACTCTACCTTTTAAAATACTTGACATTTCATTTCAGAAAGCAAACATATTTAGACTATGACGGTTATGCAGTATGGTAAGTTTAATACTGTCAATGTCTCTCAAAGTGTAACACATTCTTAATAAACCAGCCAGTCAGATGAGACACTTCAGGAGGAAAGTGAGGGTCAGTGTAAGACCAGGGTACCCCCAGGGTTGTCAAGGTTAAATTTAAGACTTTTAATACCACCTTAAACTAAATTTAATGCCAACTTAAGATTAGTAGCCCTAGAAATAATTCTTTACCAAATGACTGAATTTAATAAAACATGTTATCAATACTCACATGCACATGTGATTTATGTAGCTTTGTGAGGCATGTGTCTGCACTCTAATAACATTAAATGAAAAAGATATTAATTTGTTGCATTAAGAGTCCCAAAACTTCTAAACAAACTCACATAAATGGCTTTTGGTTGTTCATTCTTACTTGAACGGAAGCACAGTGAGTAGGTAAAAACTCTGGAAAACTGAATGAAAAAGCTGAGTATTTTTAAGATGTAAAAATCACAACTATTCTCAGTGGCTTCACAAAGCGTCTTTGTTTAAAACATACAAATGTCACAGCCGGTGTTGAGCATCCACATATCAAGTGGGCCTAAAAAGAAAATTGAGATTGAGTGTGAAATCCATTTCTGAGAAGAGCTTTAATGATTTCCTTTAACTTACTGAAACTATCGACAAATTTGGATTTAGTCTTCTTGCACGATATACATGATATTTATGATAGGAAAATGGCGACTAGCATTAATAAACTTTTCACAACACACAGCGCATCCCCTGGACAATAAAACACCAGCTAGTCATCATCGAGATGAATGAACACATTATTGATCCATGGCACAATCATTATCAAAGTGAAGTATTATCAGAAACATGGTGCGTTCCCTGGACATTAAAACACCGTGATCACTGACATGACTGAAAACAGCATCTGCTGTCACAGTGGACACTGCAGAGGACAACAGGGATGTCTGTAGTAATGTCCTACATATACATGAATACAGGTACATTTTATGGATCTAAAGATAAAAGGTTATTGTCTTGTACTGTCGGGAACTCTGTGCTCAGCCACCAATGCCGTCGCCTCAGCCTACAGATGAGAGAGCCAGGGTGACGGCTGGCGGACAGGTGTCAGATGTGTGCGGAGCATCAAAGTGAAAACACTGACCATCACGGACTGTCTGTTGTAACATCCAAAACACAGCAGGAAGCCTTACGACCAACATTAATGTGAGAGGACAAGCTTAAAAAAAATGAAATTAAAAATGATGTTGACCATTTTAAGACTTTTTAAGGCCTTAAATTTGGGAATTCTGCATTCAAGGCTTTTGAGACTTTTAAGACCTCACAGAAACCCTGAAGATTCAAACCGGATATGGCAGCCACTTTACCTGATATTTCCTAGGTGTGTAGATGTTATCATGGATAGCCTCCTGCTGCCACGGCAGACCAAAGAAAGGCCCCATGGGTGAAGTGGCAGGGGTGACAAGCTGTAGGCCTGCCATGCTTCAAAGAGGTGGAGGTGAGGGGGCTGGGCTCCTCCAGTCGTCCTCTTTATCTCATATCATCATCCTCTTCTTTTTACAAGTTTACTGGCAGGGGGACATGGGACAACGTACACTGGGTCAATGTAATGTAGACTGCAGATACAACACTGGACACTTTGTCTCAAACTTTATTAAAGAAGCTTAAAACCACATCAGTAAAGCCGGGGTGGAGAAGATAAACCACAGCCACATGAATCACATCAACCCCTGACAAGAAGTTTCAGGCACAGATAGCTAGAGACAGTGACTGGAACAATGTTTTTTAACCAGTGAACTAGTCTGGTGCTGACTATCTTAAACAGGTTTAAGGGCTAGCTACTTTGATCTTTGAACTTTCTTCATCCACTTCCCAAGCTCATAAACTGCTTTTATTTTCTAACTGGGAAAAATGTGATTTTTTTCTGTTCACACTACTCTACAAAAACCAGATCTGTGTCACATAAAGCAAACAAAAAAAATATATATATATATATTTTTTTTTAATCAGTTTTGGACCATATTTTCTTGTACTGTGAATACAGAACACACTGAAATAATGCTGACAAAAACAAAAGCCTTAAATAATATACTTACAGGTAATAAGTGAGACTTTCTGAATATGCAGACAACACTTAATCTGGGCTTCATGATAAAATATCTCTGAATCAACTCCTGATGCTCCCCCACATGCACTTGGAAACAGACCTGAGGAAACATAAAACAGAGAATACAGCACATAAACATACATTTCAAACATGGCACAGGGGTATGCAAGTCTTTATAATAGTATATGTAATGACCCAGAGGTTAGCAAGAAATCTGTGAAAAGAACACAAAAAATTACCTCAATATTTGAAGACCACTCACCCCCCCATGCCCACCCCCACACCCACACACACACACACACACACACCAAAAAAGCAAGAAATGACCTGGGAAAAAAGCTTAAAACTTGTAATAATTCTGTAAGAATTTTCAATATATAATTATGAATGTAGTTCACTGGACATTTTCCCTATCTTTTTTTAAGAATAGTCTCCTACATCCACTAATCTCTTTTTTGCATCTTTCTTGTTAACTGTCGATAATACTGTCTTCTTTGGTGCTCGTGGTTTCAGTAAAATTTACCGAATGACTGAATTGTAGAGAATCTTACTAAGCTAATGATGTGTGTAGCATGTCCGCATTGACAAAAGTTAAAACATACATATTTGTGTGTGTGATCTAAGCAGCTAACTAATATTATCTCCGGCAGGTAGCCAACAACCTGGTTTAAAACATCCAAAGAACTTCTATAAAAATGAACTACATGGTAACCAGACCGGGTCTCTAACTGAGACAGGTCTTTATTTGTCAAAAAGTTTTGCCACAGGCCTTTAATTGGGGCTAGTCTTTTATTCTACGTTTTGCAGTACTCCAGAATCTCTTCCACAATGAATATAAAATGTAGAGGAAGCATGAAAGTAATCTTGGCTTCCAAAGACACTGCCTCAGTTACTCAAGTGCTGATACCGTGATAGTATGACACACACACAGGTTAAGCATCTCACCTCTGTACAGACAGGAAGTGGCAGGGATTGTGAGCGGGTCCTCCAGCTCTGCAAAACAAAGCAGAGAGCAGAATAAGAAAGGTATGGTGCTGCTGGGTGCCACATGCTGATGAAGGGAACGCTGAGCAGAGGGAACAAGGATCCATCACCAGACTAATGACAAGCTTTTTAACACTTTTTTGACACAGTCCAAATTCGCCCCCACAGCACACGCCTCGACTGTGAGTAGTGCAAAGCCCCACAGCTGGAACCAATCCCAGCAGTCAGCTCGGTGCAGAAAAACACAACAGTCTTTAAAATAATGCAGCAGCTCAAATTTACTGCTAATTAAAAACATCCTGCTCATCTGAGGAGCTTCAGTCAAGCAGCTAATCTAAACTGGTGATTTGTTGGTCTGAGCCAAGAACCAAGAAAAACAGCTGTGAAGTCAGTTCTCTGACACAGACATGCATGGAACCAGAAGCACAACTGAATCAGTACACCAGAACAATCCGTATGTTTCCATGCAGTTTAGTCGAGCTACGGTTAGCGCTCGATAAGGCCTTTAATTGGAGTACTGTCCTTGTCCCAGTATACAAGTACCATGGGAGAATCCATTTATTGATGAAGTATGTCCAACTTCACCACAGCAGGTAGAGATATGCCCCCTTTCAGCTAGTTGCTATAAACCTATATTATTTATAGTCTGTGCCATAGACCAAATCCCAATCAAAACGGTCAATTAACAATAACTTTGAGGTAGAAAACTACCATGTCACATACATATAATCAAACGGCGCTGAGCAAACTCTGCCATAATTGATTATTGTAAGCCACATAAAAATGTTTTTAAAAAAACAATATTAGTTTAAGTGTATCCTACACTATATTTAAAATATTTTCATTAGGGCTGGGGCAACGCGTTGACCTAATCGATTACGTGAATATGTCGATTTACGTCGTGTCGCACCGTTTCACACAGCGCGAGTAATGAGAGCGTGAGCAGCGTTGAGTGTGTTGTTTTTTGTTTCGGCGCTCATGTTATCAAGTCAGAGCGTGCACACTGCTCGCCCGAGTATTTTGATGCAGAAAGAAACCTAGTTATAATTATTTCTGTTAGAGAACATTATAGTGTTATTCAATTTGCACTAATTTTACTATAAGAAAAATAATAGTTACATCAATAAAGAAAATAATCCATAGATTAAACAATTAATAGAAAAAATAATTGTTAGATTAATCAATAAAAAATAATCGTTAGGTGTAGCCCTAATTTTCACTGCTTTACCTTGCTGTAAGACAGCCTTTACAAACAGGGATTTGGAGCTGTTACATCAAAAAACCCCAGTCTCCACTGAGAAATGTGGTCATTTTACTCCACTGAACAGCGGAGCTGGTGCTCTACCACTGCCTCCATCGGCTGTTGTGGAAGGTTATGAGACACAGACCGGGTCCCACATCCCACATGATGTGCGACTGTGATTTATATATCAGAGGAAGAGGGGGGCTGGAATGTGACTTTTTTTTTATTTAAAATAAATATAAGACTACCTTTTCAAGTTGTATGCCCCTCACCTGAGCCAAAATTAAAAACAAAAGTCCCTCACCTGTGCTTACATTTTTTAACCCTTTTGCAGCACCCCTTACCCCATCATAAGTAACAAACAGTCCCTATCCCTAACCACAGAGGGAGGCCGGCGTAGCAACTAGGAGCATGCACAGAACGCCGAGTCCAGTTAAAGTCAGACTGAGGTGATGGAATACTTTTACTTCCAATCGCATTATCTGGGCGTGTTGGTCCCATTTTGAGAAATTCAAAAAGGATTAAGACCTACAGGTAAGACTTATTATGCCGCCATCGACTGTCAACAACTTTTACATTACTGTCACAATGAAAACATACCTGTATCACCAGTACTATTATCATGATTAGTCACTAAAGAGCACCGATAAACAAACGTCAGTCAGTTGTGTTTCAGTTGTCAAAAATAACAGAAGTGATAAAACTAATATCTACTTTTTTGTTTGTTTATTTGTTTTTTAAAGGCCAAAGCAAGAAAGCAGAAAATAGCAGACAGTCTGAAAAAATGGACCTTCAGCTGCTTGAACAGCAACTACAATTCAGTCAGTGAACTCCAAGGTTGGAAATTAGCACCAGCCACCCGCCAAATGCTGGTAAAATATGGAATTGGCTGCTAAATTTGCTTTACCCACAAGACACAAAGACAACAGCAATCTATAAAGTAGCTACTGAAATAGAATAAAGTTACATACACAACTGTTCAAATAACATTTAATAAAGCATGGTTAAAGGAAGTTAAACAAGGTATTGCTATAATTAAATAAAGCAATGGTGCTTTTATTTTGAAAGACCTGGTTCGTCTTTGCCAGAAGTGTCGATGTTTTTGCTGTGGGCTTGAAGTTTCAGGTCAACAGATGGATGTTAGCATTTGCAGACAGTTAAACAGATACCACAGCAGCTTTAATCATTACAATTCATTCACAGCAAGCTGGAAACAAACTGAAAGCTCTACAGTTCATATATAACTAATATTTGCAAGACGCACTGGTGCTCTTTGGTCACAAAATGTGACTGAATAGTCATAATCGGAACTCTGCAAAAACAAACACACACTCATCTGCTCACACAACCACCACTACCACTCATTAAGTCAGACTGTTACCACAAGGCTGTTAGACATGATGGTTTATTCTTTGTAAGCTGGAAACAAACTAACAGCTCTTCAGTCCATATATTAATAGTATTTGCAAATTGCAGAACTGCTCCATGATCGCAAAATGTGACTACATAATCACGGTCTGCAAAAGCTCTGCAAAAGCTCTGCAAAAGCTCTGCAAAAGCCCTGCTTCATGTGTGTTTGTCTTCTGTGAGAGAGAGAGCGAGCGACAGAGAGAGAGAAAGAGAGGGAGAAAGAGAGAAACAGACAGATAGAGAGAAAAGCCTTAGCAGAACCAGGGAACCAACACCAGTGACTTATAAAAACGATGTGCCAAAAGCACAGTAGCAGACTGATGATGTCAGAGGGCTGTGATTGGTTGACTGCAATGTTGGTACAGAATCACAATGTGGGAAGTTGGTCCAGGAACATGTCCTCATTGGCTAAACTAAATTATGCCTTTTGCCTACTCTCCTACCAGCAAATAGCCTCCTAGATGCAGTGTAAGCAGAGGGACTGCACGATGCTTAATCTACCTAATTGGTCTGATTTGTAAATAGAGAGAGCTGAGCACGGAGGTGAGCAAGGAGGTGGGCAAATTATGAGCAAATCAAATATGGAAAACACTGCAGGGACAGCTAAATGTGGCACTTTAAATGTACTTCAAAAATTACTTTTTATTTTTTCTATTGTACATGTACAGTTTTTAGTAAGAAAGCAGACTTTATTTTATATGAGCCCCTTTCACACAGAGTGCTTCACAGGAATAAAACTGTCAAGAAAAGTCAGGTAATTTCATAAAAAATATTAGTTAAGTGAACAATTGTCATTGCATATATGATACCACTGAAATAAAAGTCAGACAGACTGACATGAGATGTGCGTTGTTTTTGAAACTATGCCTCCTGGACTCCAGTCTCTACAAGTGTATACTTCAACTTTGTTCTGTGGTCTAGTATTAAAAAAAACACAACAAACTGTGATATCATAACACTATACTTGTAAAATCCCAATACCTAAATATGCCAGTACATTTAATGCACCCAAGAACCATTACAATATCAAATTGGGATATAAGCATTTTGTGTTAGCACTACTCAGGCCACATTAAGATGAGAACAGCCCTACTAAAAACAGAAAAGTCTTTCCTTTGTGTTTAAAAAACAAACTGTGTGATAACATTGTGAAAACGATCAGCAAAAACAGCAAAAACTGCTGCAGTATGCGTGCCAGTCCAGTGGTTAGCGGTGTAACTTTGTAAGGACACACCAAAGAAGAACGCCGCGCACATGTCTGAAGCGTGGCCACAACGTCACTGTTCCCAAAGGATCCGCACATTGCCAGTTTACATGGCGACTGAAGGGATTGTGTTTTCAAAAGATTTTTAAAAGATTACACTAACACTAACCCTGACCCAGCTTCAAACGTTTGCATTTTCAGGCACCCAAAACACAGTTGTCGTGTAAACAAAAGGCCTAATCGCAACAAAAGTTTAACATTTCATGCAAGAACTGTTGCCATGTAAACAGCCCCTAAGTATATTACCAATAGCACTTTATATAATTCTGTGGAACCTGACTGAATTTATTGTTGCCTTGAACTAACTGGTGAGTTTTAAATGAATATGCTGCCACCAGAATTTTGGGTCACCTGATTTTTTTTTAAATTGCTGCCACCAAAAGTGTTCCAGAAAAAATAAATCCAGTGAAAAAAAGATACCATCAACTCTGTCTGGACCAATCATGCAACAGCAAGAACTGATATATAATCAGTGGAGACAGTGTCCCCCTGCACAGACAGCAGGCAGCATGGACAGGTGTCATCACAGTTTGATGTGCAGGATCACATCGAGATACAACGGTGTCCCACTTCCAAGTGCTAATGTTCGAGAAAAGCCACCATTTTAACCCACTCGCCCTACTTAGCCACATCCAGACTACTGTACTGTGATTAATGCTACTGTTAAAGAATCCTGCTGCCTATCTTTATTTCAATAAAACAACTAGAGGAAGACATGGAAAGTGGACAGGATGTCATTTCTGAGGTTTGGCTCTTACATTCTGTTTTCCATACATGCTACATATTTTTGTAGGCGAAGCATTTTGCTGGAATTTTATCTTGAAACAAAAAAATAAAATAAAATTGAAAACTACCCTCCCCATACCATAAAAAATGATCTGAGTTGGATGCCAATTATATCACTGTTCTTATTATTGGTATGTTGCTGCTGTTCTACTGACATACGACACACAAATACAGTATAAGTGTCTGACGTTCTGCTGCTTCATCTGTGCCCACGGTTAGGTCTATGCTCCAGGAGGTGTGATGCATAAACAAATGGTATATATATTTCAATAATGCTCATAATGAACTGTCCAGCTCCAAAAACAAAAAATCTATTTAAGACAGCAGAGCTTTTAATTGTGTTGGGGCTGCCTAAAATAAATAAATGTGTGGGAAACCCTGCATGCTGTTGCAAACTGGCAATGCACGGATCCTGTGAGAACGGTGAAGTCACAACTGCACTTTGGGCATGCGCAATACAATTCAGACAAATAGCCATGCACAAGTATAGGGACAACAATAACAACAATGGCAAACAACAGAGTTGTGTTTGTGTTGTTGACTCTCCTGTTGGTTCTTGTTTGTGCGTTCGCCTTCGTCTAATTGTTTGTTTATACTCAACTCTCTGTAGAAGAACGCCTTTATGCGCAGGCCCTCTCTTTTATGATGTGTCATTACATTACGTTACGAAGTTACACCGCCAACTACTGGCCTGGCATTCATACTACAGCGTTTTTGTTTTTGCGGATCCATGTACACAAGGATCATTCTCACAATGTTATCATATGAACATGGATTTTTTTTTTAAACGCAAAGGAAAGACTTTTACATTTTTAGTAGGGCTGTTGTTGTCTAAACATGGCCTTAAAAAATGCACAATCACCACATTTTGCTCCTAAAATGACTATGAAACAGAATTGCATCAGAACTGATCAGTTAGCCTATGTGTAAAATGCATTCACGTCTTCATGTGTTAAGATATTTACCCTGACATCATGCATAGTCTGTGTACATGTTATGCTAGGTCCCAATTAGTATGCCAGTGCAAAAAAATAAAAAGACTTAAGTCTGTTTTAAAATCTGACATTGACATATCAAATTGCAAGAACATTTATAACAAAATGTTGATCTGAAAGGGGTTGATCCTCATGTCACTTTTGAGTAACTGAAACTTGTAAACCTGTGAGCTCATATTGACATGACAACACACCTGCCATCGTCCCACAGCTTTGAACCAGGCTGGCTGCAGTTGCCAGACAGAGGACAGGGTCTCTGACAACGAGCAAGACATACATGCAGGACACAATGTCCACAGCATTAGCCAGAATAATTCACTTGTATAGCCCCATACCCAGTGGCTGTCATTAACGCAACTGACAGGGGCCAGTGTGACCATTTCTACAGTCCTCTGAACTCAACACACAGTATCACACATTCGTGTTTCCACCACATAAACAGCTTCCTCTCTTAAACTGTAGGCATGAACAAATCTGTGTCAAAAAATACATTTAGCTGAACACTTAGATATTAAGCTAAAGTTAATATTAGAGAGCAATGTGAGTAACATTAGTTAGTTAGCAAGTAAACAGCTGAATTTATGTCGAGCAATTGGCGTTAAACATAACTAGCTGAGTCAATACACATGACCATAATGTTAAACGAATTTAATAAATATTTGGTGACTGCTTGTTTTTATCTGCACATTTAAGAGCAACAAAGCCTCAGGAGGTCCTTGGCCTCATTACTGGTGGTCAAATATGAACCGCTAGCTTCCATTAACAAACAACTGGGCGCTAACGTTACCGTACGACACATTAGCTTGTTTATGTTAGATTATACTAGATTATAAAAAGACTATGCACAGATAAAAAAAACAAAGAATGTCTCAGACAGCCTATTAGCCGAGTAAAACGCGTTGCCGACTGGGCAAAGACCCACATAACCGCAATGGAAACCTTATGGCAGCGTTCAACAGGGTAACCGAACCTAGCATGGCTAGCTAATGTTAAATCAAACGGCTCGCGCCTGTCTAGAACCACTTATTAACTGCACTATTTTAATGGCCGAAGACATGCAGTTATGTCTGGATGTGTTTGCATGGTGTGACTTACAGATCTAACGTGAAACATGACTTCATCCAAAATGTGCAGCGTGTAAACGCAACACAGCGTCTGTACAGTGACTGCAGCCACCATGCACCATCACCATGTCAGCCAGCCTGCCTGCTAGCTAGGTAGCTAACGGCTAGCGAGGCCAACACATGCAGCAGAGTAACGTTATTACGCAAAGATGAATCATATAATTCAGTACATAATCTCACCTGATGTATGTTTTTCAATTGATAGTCTTGGCTAAAACCCCTTGAAACAATTCGTAGGATATCCTCACTGCCATTCACTCTTGCTGTCCCGATTTGGTGGCTACTTGTTCACGGTGGGACCACTTCCTTTCACCCGGGCCTCTGCTGTGCGTAAACATCAACGTAAACTGCGTAACCGCCCGACGCAATCTGGCACGCCGTGGAACTAAAGTGAACGTGAATCCCTGCCCTTCGTAATGTGTTGAGAGTCTGGACTGTCGCTGGCCTCATATCAGGGGCTATACAATAAACCGTTGACTTACTTCTGAAGGCTGTAATGTTATTTTATATTATTTGAAAGCAGCAAAAGCACAATTTAGCAGCTCTTCTAAATGATAATGCAAATCTCTTTTTTCATTGCACAAAAGCATCAGTTACAGAAGATTAATGAGCAACCTGATTTTAGGTAAATAACAAACACTGAAATTAAATATATCAGTAACAGATAAAAAAAGAGAATAAAAATTAAACACGTCACTCGATTATTATTATTATTACTGAATTACAAACATCAAAGCATATTACCTGAAAATAAATAAATAAAACTTTATAAAAAAATTACCCTTCCAAAAAAAGGCATATATGTGTGTGTGTGTGTGTGTGTGTGTGTGTGTGTATAAATATACAACATTTATGCATTCATATTTTTGCCTTTTTTCTGCTGGAGGGGTTATTTTCTTTGTTTTTTCTAAACTTTTCTTTATCTATATGCTTTGATATTAGTGATGCAGTAATAATAATAATTGAGTAATGTGTTTATATGTATGACAGTATGTGTGTGTGTGTGTGTATGTGTGTGTGTGTGTGTGTGCGTGTTTGTGTGTGTGTAGGGTTGTTAAAGTTATTCCTCACCTCCATCCCCAGAATTTTTAATTCTACATTTTAAGGAATTTTATTTGAATCAGATATTGAGGAAGATCTTTTGTGATTGTCAACAAGTTACAACTTTGAACATATCTTTCATTTACACTTACAGATAAAAAGAGAACAGAGGGTTTCCCCCCAACCTAACAGGGTCAGGACATACCTACAGCGAAGCAGCACACGCTCGGCCCTCTTGAAGTTGTTGACTGTGTTCCATGATGTCCTCTAGGTGGCGGCATTACTACAAAAAGGCATTTCTGTTGAGTTACTGGGCCTAACAAGTTCCTTACAAATGAAAAATGTATTTCATCCTTTCCACAGCCTGCAGAAGAGACAGAACTAAAACACGACCATAAACTTGATTTAAGGCCATATTTAAGATAAAACTATGACAGATATCATATTGTATTTTCCTAACTAATGGCATTGAAGTGCTTATAGCCTATACACAGATCAAATCTGGAATTTTTTTTTTGAGCTATAAATTACATATCTTTTTATTAAAACAAATATAAGAACAAAATAATACACACATACTTGTGCAAACTACTAGGACCATTTAAAGGTCCAGTGTGTAAGATTTAGTGGCAGCTAGAGGTTAAGGAACAGAACTGCAACTTCTATCATGTGCCAAGCATGTGGAAGTATGGTGGCCAACACAAAATGCAAAAATGTGAAGATTTATAATAAATCCATGGCTCAGTGGGGCATGAAGCAGAGAAAACTCTTTTTCAATGGTGTAAGATAGCTGTC
The DNA here is from genome assembly GCF_008729295.1 of Plectropomus leopardus. NCBI lineage: Eukaryota > Metazoa > Chordata > Actinopteri > Perciformes > Serranidae > Plectropomus > Plectropomus leopardus. The sequence continues at coordinate 30,014,193 of NC_056476.1, read as the reverse complement.
AAAAAGATGTAGCCATAATTAATCATTCTTATTTGTAATTTTAACAATTTCTATCTCAAAAAAGTTGTTTTACACAAAATTCTGCTGTAATGTACATGAATCTGTGAAATTGGGTTTGAGTTTGGATTGTTTTTATGAGTAGGAGTGTAAAATCTGAGTGCAAAGTCTTATGAATACAACTCACATTTCTACTACTACGAAGTCTTCACTGTGAGCACGAATCCAAGTTTATGGGTATGAATCCAAAAGTGCTGAAACTGAGGTCACAGTCAGGTCTCAGGGAGAGTAATCGATCTGCGATTCCTCCAACTGAGCATGCGCATTCCCCAGAGGCAAACATAGAGGGCAACAGCGTACCAAGTCCTGAGAAACATCACAAGTAATGTCAGTCATAATGTGCATTGCATAGCCATTATTTATTTCATAAAATCAAACCATTATGTATAATATACATTTCTTGGAGTCACAAACTTATTGCTTTAACTTGCAAGCTATTGCAAGACATTTACATGCCGACGATGCTATCTTAGTGCTATTGTTACTGGGATTAGAAGTTGGCCAGTGCTTAATTATTTTAGTTAGTTAGCACTGAACTGCATGATAGGAAACATATAACATTACCCAAAACATAATGCACTGTCCCTATATGTTCATCACCACAGAATTAACAATCATGCCACGTTTGGGATGATTTGGAGTGACTTTTTTGTGCTCTTTCAGACGCCTTTCACAACTGTTTAAACCTATAAACCTTTGAGTAAATTTGTGCGATTTCATTCAAAAACATGGAGGAAAAGTCAACGAGCAACAAGAAATGTTCAACAAATTGCAAGAAATGAGTGTATATAGAAAATTATTTTCAAAAAGCTAGGGAAAACTATATTATGAGATTTTTATTATATATTGAAAATTATGTTACAGAATTCTTATAATTTTTTAAGCACCTTTGGGACATTTCTTTGTTTTGTTTTTACTCCCCATTGACTTTTCCTCCATGTTTTTGAATGAAATCGCACAAATTTACTCAAAGGTTTATAGGTTTAAACAGTTGTGAAAGGCATCTGAAAGAGCACAAAAAAGTCACTCCAAATCATCCCAAACGTGGCATGATTGTTAATTCTGAATTTTTTGTACTTTTTTCTTGCAAATTGTTTGGATCACTTCTCCTTGTGTTGCTCGTTGCTTTCTTCCCATGGAAAGACATCAATTTCAAAGGGTTAAAAAGCGTTTGTTAGCTTGCTTGTTTGTTTTTTGTGAAGTGGAAAAGGTGCTACAGTCATTTGTGCCATAGCTTATGTAAAATATTGATTAAACTTTAAATAAAAAACAAACTTTTACAACATGGTCAATATGTAGGCTCGCATTTTATGTATTTCATTACTTTTCAATCTTATTTTTAACTCTAACTTTACATCTTGGAAGTCAAAACAAAACACAAACAACAAGAGACAAAGGGTTTTATTGCACTTGACTGGTGCTGCTGAAACAATTACAACAAATGAGGTTCCAATACAAAAGCTAATATTCTTTTACTAGGTCAGGCCTTTCAGTGTCTTGGTGGTTGGGGGTGGCTGGGATGGTACTGTGGCCATGGTTACTGGACACGCACACACACACACACACACACACACACACACACACACACACACACACACACACAAAGTCTACTGTATCCTTGTAACGACCTTAAACTGTCTTTCCTTAAGTCCTATCCCAGGGCCTTCCATGTGTTTTAGGACTGTGGCCGAAGGGTGACGTCACCCAGCAGCACCAGACTCAGGCTGTCTGAAGAGCAGGGGTTAATAAAATATATTAAGGGTGTCAGTATGAAATAGATCCAAACCTTTGAGGGACCTCTGAGGGCCTTCCATGTGTTTTAGGACTGTGGCCAACGGGTGATGTCACCCAGCAGCACCAGACTCAGGCTGTCTGAAGAGCAGGGGTTAATAAAATATATTAAGGGTGTCAGTGTGAAATAGATCCAAACCTTTATGTTTTCTTGCACACTGAGTCACTTAAACCTAACTCTTATTGTTATTTGAATTTGAAAGGAGGTTCAATTCCAAACATAAAGTTACATATTGCTCTAATCCAGACCTAATTCTTATCTAAATAATATTATACATTATATGTAATAGTTACCTAATGAATGTTAATGCTAATCTTAACTCTAAATTAGGTCATAAAATAAATGGTTGTCTTCATTCTTTCTCTGGGATCACAAGATGATTGTCATCATCATGAAACAATTATGCTTTGATCTCGAGGGTGAACAGGGTGTAACATATTTCATTATCTCCAGCTTGGTTTGGTCACCATCCAAACAATATATGAATCTGCTTTAATTTCAGCATTAATTTAGCTTAGATTCTAATTCACCATTCACCACTATCAAACACTGCAGGTAACAACCTAAACCTGAATGAGCCCTTGTGTAAGTAATGACAGGCTGTAAAACTAAGCTGTGTTTCCATACTGAATACTAACTGTGTAGACTTTTCAGATCAGTCAATATGCAGACTAAAAAAGTATGTTTCCACATGGACCTGAGTCACATGACTTGGACTCTAGCCAGACTTTTTGATGACTTTAGACTTTTTTAACAAAAAATAAAACAAAAAAAGACTTGCAACTTGGTCTTTTTCACGAACAACTCGTGACTTTACTTGGACTTAAGTGTTTTTACTTGAAAATACTTGATCCGGTTGCATCATGTTCATGTTCAAAATATCAACTCTGTCAGTTAATTACACCAGTTCTTCCTCCTAAATACATCTCATCAAGTACTGTGCTTACACACACAATTTTAAGGTAGTGGTATTTCAAAGACTGATGGACATCTGGCGCTGCACAGATTGCATAATTTCCAGATGGTACAAAAGTAGGTGGACTTTTTTTCATAGTGCTGGTAAAACAGAGTACCAGGACCATTAGCATACAGACTACACTGCATGCAGTTAGTAAACAGTATGAAATTAGGACTCAGCTCTAGTTCTCACAAGGATAAAAGTACAAAAACACATCCACACACACACACACACACACACACACACACACACACACACACACACACACACAGACATGACTCTGATGCAGTGTGCCATAGATAGGGCTGACCCACTTTGTACTGAGCTGGAGTGAATGGGTTTTTTGCTGCCCTTCAGTGAGGGGACGGAGGAGCTGTATTAATATCCAGAGTAAACAGAGACTTGGTCGGCTGGTGAGGAAGAATGATCTAACGAAGGATGCTGACTTTGTCATAGTGCTTCATTACAGACATTGTTCCAAAATAACATTTAGAAAGATATTTCATTGTAAAGCATTCTCTTTCCATGGACAAGCTCAAGCAGTCACATAAAACATATCTTTGTCATAAAACCTTTTAAAAATCCATTATGAGCCATAAAATATTACAAATACATAATCTGCCTCAACTATTATACAATATAGAGCTGGGGTGAGTACAAGAGTTAGACTGGACTCTCTGCGGGTTAAAAACATTTCCATACTGGTGAGTTGTGTCCTTTCTGTATGAGCACTTCCACCACTATCTTTGGCAGTTTGTAGTACCTTCCCAAAGTGCAACAGATCAGAATTCTACTTCATAAAATAGTACAGGTACATATGCTCAAAAAGCACATCTGTATCATATATATTCTCATATTCACTTGTCCTGCTTCAGATCAGCTATCTCCAGTTTTATGATCAGCCTAAAGTACCTTTACTTTATCATCTTCATCTGGGTTAAATGGCTATTCAGATAAATCCATAATATATATCTCTATCTACAAATCAGAATGCTGTACAGTCTTATTGTCCTACAGTGTCACTCAGCTCGGTCGGCTTTGCACAGCAATAAACCACTAGCTTCTATATTGTCGTGTCTTTAAACAGGAGCAAAACTCCAACACAATGTTAGGACCACAGGTAGTAGATTTTCAGAATAAAATTGCAATATTTTGAAAAACAATGTTGTGTCACACAAATAAAGCCATTCCTTTATGATTAAATGGTCAATAATTGTTAAAAAAAAAAAAAAAAAAGTCACAACTTTACAAGAAAAAAATGTCTTAATATTAAGAGCTAAAGTATTATTTTAATAAGAAAAAATCAAATTATTAGAAAAGGTCTCGATTTAACAAGGAGTAATGAGTTATTTCTTATACAGGGCTCCTGCAGCTTAAGGCAAATAATTTAAGACTTTTTTATGCCAATTGGAATGAACTTTAAGACCAATTTTACTATAAAAAAAACAAAACAAAAATACCAAAAAAAAACCCATGATCCATCATCATTGATTTAGGGACATTTTTGCGCAAATGTGTATTGTGACATAAAAAATAGTGAATAGCCCATGTTTTCTTTTCTTCTATTGGCTGTCCTGATTTGTGTGATAATAATGCGATGGGCATTTGGTAGATTATTTTAAAAAAAAAAAGTCACTATTTATTTTGAGATTTTATAATGAAATGTTAGAAAAACTATTAATAAAATTCTATTTATCATGCCTTGAGCACTTAAAAGACTTCAAGGTCACACTTTTAGAATAAGGAATTCAATGTGTTAATTATGAACTTTCTGTAGAAATGCCAATTTCTCTTCATAGCACTGACTTGACACTGTCTCTTGAAATAGAATGACTTATTCGCAAAATAATTTTTTCTTCATAAAACCAAACGTAATTTGTAATATTTTTTCCCCCTTTAACGTGACTTTTTTTTCTTTGAATTTATAATTTAACTTATTAAATATGATTACTTCATTCTTGTACTATTTTATTCTTGATACATTATGACTTGTAAAATTACATCTTTGTGTTGTAATACATTGCCCTTGTTCATTATTTTTCTAAGAATGAATACTTCATTGTCCCAACACATTTTTCCTCTCAAAATATTCACTTTTTCACTTTATATTTTTAGGCTACTGTAATATTATCATTTTTCTATTTGTAAAATAACAATTTGACTCTCTCAGTGTTGTTTAACTCAAAACATTGCAGTGTTTTTCCTTAAAATCTCAGACATGATTTTCCCCAGCGGAGGCCCTAACACATTGTCATACAGATTACTTCAAGCCACATCAAAAGCTAAAAAGCAGAAACCTAAAAAGCTGTAATAGTTTGAAACACAACATGTTTTAAATGCCTTCACTGGTTTGGGAGTACAGTCAGTGTGATGAGAGGAGGAGGAGGAGAAGGAGAAGAGGGAGGAGGAGGAGGTGGAGTGGCAGTTGAGCTGTACGTGTGTGTTTGTGTGCATGTTTTTTTTGGTGATGGTGCAATAAAGTTTACATATTTGATAAAATTCTGTAACTATGTGCGTGTGTGTGTATGTGTGTGTGTGTGTGTGTGTGTGTGTGTGCTTGTGTGTGTGTGTGTTCAGTGGTTGATGTTGAGCAGCAGGCTGGGCAGTGTCTTCAGGTCCATCTGTGGCAGCAGCCAGAAACAGTAGAGCAGCAGCCACAGCAGCAACAGCAGATAGAGCTCTGAGTTCTCATTCCACCTATGAACACACACACACACACACACACACACACACAGAAAGAAAGGGGAGAGGTCCGAAAAAGGTCATGAAAGGAAAAAAAAAGTAAATATAATGTTTGCAAGTGTAGCAACCTGTTTTTACAATCCCTCCAGGTTGTTACGATCACAGCAATTAACGTATATTCAACCACTCGCTGTGAGTTCTACATAACCTTGCAATTTCGTCCAATCACCACAGCTTTTCCATGAATTTGATGATCATGGTTTCCCATGAATTTCACCAATCATAGCAGTCCCTCCACATCACCAAATTTCCTTCCTTGTTTCTGGTTAAAGATGCAGACAAGTGCAACACAAACATCTCACATTCACCAAAATGACTGCTAAAGACCATGCAAGATCATTTCCTGATGTTCTGCACAAAAGCAGGGATAAACTGTTTTGTACTGCTGTGCGTTGGTAGCACTTTATAAACATTAACAGTGGCAAAACATTGCATTAACAGTCATTTACAGTCCCTGTTATATGGCGGCTGATCTCATCCTCTGCTCAGAGGGTGAGGAGCTCCTAAATCTTTGTGTCGTTTGTGGACATTATCTGTCGCTGTTCTTCCTATTTGGTTTTAAATCTCCCAGCACACATAAAGGCCCTGGCACACCAACCCAAAGCTCAGCTGACGGTCATTTTATCAACTGTTATAGAGATAAATTATTCTGTAGAGCTGCTGTTTATATTAGACAGTATTTGAATTTGGGTTGATTGCTGTGTGTTGTAATGTTTTTAGTCAAACTGTGAGTATGAACGTAACTTTATGTTACATTACCTTACGTTACGTTACCTTACATTATGTTACGTTACCTTACCTTACATTACATTACCTTGCGTTACGTGTATTTATGTAATGTATATAATGAATTATTATAAATGACTATAATGGAGACCCCAGGAAGAGAAGCTACTGTTTAAAACAGAAGCTAATGGGGATCTTGGAAAAAAAAAAAAAAAAATGACTTGAGTTTGATATGAGTCATAAATTTCATACTTCATTGACTAACACTAATAAATGACTCTTCACTTAAAAGTCGTGAAAGCCTGGTTTAGTACACGTAGCTAAAGAGGAGCAGAGATCTTACCAGAAATCAGAGTCTGTGTTGTCAGCCTGTCTGGTGGCTGCAGTCCCAGCTGTCTGATTGTCCTGTGAGTGGTACAGAAACACAAGCTTCAGCGTCAGTGTGGAGCATCAGAGAGAACATGCAGCCAAGCAAAGCAATCAGTCCACAGAGGAGGAAATGGAGCATCAAACCAACCGTGGACTGAGTGAAGCGAGCTCCCTTTCTGTGGCGGAGAACTGGAGGGATCTGGCTTTCATCGTGTCCGCCGGAACTTTTACTGTCACACCTGAAAACACACAGTCTATTAGTTGAGGTCTTGACAGGAGAGAGCAGGAACAGGAAATGAACGGTGAAAGCCATTCTCAATACTCTGACTGTGGACCTTTAACAAATAATAAGAATATAAAATCGACACTGAAAAGCTACTTTGCCATTTTTGTGGCCACAGAACTTTACAACAAGCTGAAATTCACAACAAGCTGAAATTCACAACAAGCTGAAATTCTCAAGTGTCTGACATATTGTGGCTTTATAAAGTTCATATGGCGAACATGTTAGCAAGCTAATGTCTGTTAAACCCTTTGAAACCTGGAGTGACATCCTTGTGCTGCTTTTAGTTGCCTTTCACAAGTATTTAAACCTTTAAACCAAGAGCATTTTGATTCGATTTCTTTCAAAAACATGGGAAAAAAGGCAATGAGCAACTGGTAGAAAATGTTCCACAAATTGCAAGAATTTAGTAGATTTAGAAAATTATTTTTTTTAAAATGCTAGGGAAAAACTATATTTAAAATTATCATAATTACATATTTTATATTATGTTACATATTTACTATATTTTTAAAGCATTTATTACAGTTAATTTACTTGTTGTTTTTTTAAACTCAAATGAATTTTCCAGTAATTTTCTAGTACTTTTTAATTATTTTCTGTTAATTTTAGGGTTCCAACATTCACTCATTTGGCAGGAAATTTTCCATGAATTGCAAGGCGTAAGCAAATTTATTTATTTATTTTTTTAAACTTTAAAAAAAGAAAATATCTAGGAAAAAAAGACAAAAATTTATAATTACATTTATATTTGCCATAATTACATATTTAAAATGATGTTATACTATAAGCTACTTATACTTTTGAGCATTTTCCATGTTATTTCTTTGTTGTTGTTGTTTTTTTTAATTATCTTTCTTTACTTTTTTTCCTAATTCTCAAATAACTTATGTACTTTTTCCTTATTTCTTACTGATTTGGGGTAGTTTCTTCTTTCATTGTTCATTTCCTTCTTTCAATGTTTTTCAAGATATTTTTTTCCATTTTCAAAGGGTTAAGCATCCAGGAGACAGACCAGCATTAGCTTTTATTTGTGGTTGTGTGTCTGGATCGAACATCCACCCTTATGGTAGGAAATGTTCCACGAATTGCAAGAATTTAGCAAATTTAGAAAAAAATAATCTAGGAAAAATATCTTGGGGAAAAAAGAAAAAAGCTAGGGAAAAACTATAATGAATAATAATATAATACATTTTTAAGGCAATTTCATTGTTTTTGTTTTTTCAATACTAATTCTCAAGTAGTTTTTTTGTACTTTTTACTTATTTCTTCTTCTGGCTTTTGAAAAATATCAAGATATTTTTTCTCTGGTTTCAAAAGGTTAAAGCAAACTGACCAACATTCACATTTGTTTGTAGTAGTGTATCTGGCACCAACATTCACTCACTTTTAGCTCTGTTTTGGTCTCCTCCGACTCCTGAGAAAACTAGGGTTTGATTTATGACAGTCTGAAGGATTATAATTTTAATTAAACTGCTAAACATCAACAGAATCAGGTTCTCTTGTACGAATTAACTGGACCACATTAATGTGTGTGACCCTGATCCCCTCTCTTCATACTGCAGTCTCTCCACCCTCATAAGGCCTGTCTCCATTCCCATCAGCAGCCTCCATACATAACTGTGCTGAGTACATTTAAGGAGATATCTGAGCAAAGTGAGGGAGCGCAGGTCAGAGCAGTCCCATCCATTGCCATAACACTGCTTTCCCCCAGGGTCCACTGTGTTTCTCATGTACCCGGGAGCTGCCTAAGAATAGAAAGCCTACCTCACAGGCTCTGTGTTTTCCCTGGCAGAGCCTGAACTCTGCTGCTCAGCCTGATTGAGATCTCTGCCGTCTGCAGGAGCATCAGCACCCCTGAGTCCTCCTGTCTTCTCTCCGGGCAGCAAACAGTGTTCCTGGGATTCAGAGGCTTTGTCAGCCTCCACGTTGGTCATGGGGATCACCTTATAAGAGTGAGAAAGACATTTCAACAACTGCTGTCCGAACAGCCTCAACAGTCAGTTTGTTTACATGATGTTAGAAAAAAAAGTCAAAGTATTGGGTTAGTCTGATTAAAATTGGACTTTTAAAATACATCTAAACATGTTAATCAAACTGATATTGGACTAAATTGAATTTCTTCAAATTAGACTAACACACACAAATAATACCAGAAAGAAAGAAAAAAATCCTTATTTAGGATAATTTTTGCAATTCAAATGTCATAAATCATTCATTCATGTATTATCTGTAACCATAACCCAGAATTCTCTTGCTGTGTGCACATCTGAGCCACCCACATGTCATAGCACCAGTTGAAATGTATACAAGTCTATCACAGTGTGACATTTTTATTGACTGAACATTTATTTGTTGAAACGTATGGACTTTTAATCTAAAAAAAAAATGTGCACACAAAAAACACCAGACACAAACGGCCCAAACAGGAGTTAAGATCATTTTCCTGTTTCTGTGAATTGTCATGTTAACTTGCTGCTACTTATAACTGCTAATTGCAGTTTTCAAGCAGCATTCACTGTTGGTTTAACTTTGTATGTTCGGTTTTTACTATAAATCATTAATAAATACAGAGAACATGAGCATGAGTATGTATCACAGTGACAGCCTAAAGCAGCATCAGAGGAACAGAATGATGTGATTGCTGCTGATAAATGTCAGCTCATCTGGTCATTAGGTGAAATATTGTGCAAGTGTGAAATGTCACATCGCTTCATGTTCCTGTTAGGGCAGTTGGAACATTACACACACACACACACACACACACACACAGGTCACTTACTTTACACTGACAGAAAAAAACACAGCAAAGCTACCCAGAAAACTAAGACTTGTCTTGATTTAACTTTGATGTACTCAATGAACTTATTTATCAAGTACGAGTAAAACTACAAAACATTCACCTGTTTTAGATTTTAAAATGTGAAAATTTACAGCTTTTATCTTTTTTATGTTAATGTTCACTGAATCTTTTTAGGCCACCAACTGAAAATAGATAATCATAATAAGTACAGTTTTTTTCCAAAGGAGTTACCACTAAACCTAAAGATGTTTACGTGCAAATGGTGCCAGCGTATAGTTTACCATATTTATCTACTAAGTTTAGTGCATTCTTGAGCAAACATGCTAAACATAAATAAAGCTGAGTATGGACCCCTAACAGTTAAGATTTAAAAAAATTAGGGTGAGATGGAATTTAATTGTTTTTCCACGTATCTGGTCATAAACCAAAGTATTAGACCAATGGATTTTTCAACCTGATAAACTGGTGAAAATTCTCAGTCATCCAGTTTATGGTAATTCTAAGTGCTAAATTGTAGGCAGCTGGACTTGCCTGCGTTTCTTGAAGATGTTTCACCTCTCATCCAAGAGGTTTCTTCAGTTCCAACAGACTGGTTAGGATTGTTTGTTCATCAGTGTCTGTTCATTTTCAAGAAACTCAGGCAAGTCCAGCTGCCTACGATATAGCACTTAGAATTATGACCTGATGATGGCGCTAGATGAAAAGTCAGGGGATCACTAAAGTTAGAAGAATTCCTCTTGTGGGTAACATAAATATATGGACCAAATCTTATGGCAATCAGTCCAAAAGTTGTCGAGAGATTCACTCACAACCAATATTTTAAAATAACTAACTAAGACAGCCGCACTTTGTGCATGTGCATTACGTTTCAGACAAGTGTGCAAGTAGGAGGACAAAAATAACAACAATGGTGGACTATAGAGCTGTGTTTGTGCTGCTGACTCTACTGAAATTATTAACACTGTCGGCTCTCATGCGTGCATTCGCCATCGTCTTTTTGTTTGTTCATACTCACTCCTCTCTAGAAGAACGCCTTTATGCGCATGTGTGTCATTACAAAGTCACACCACCAACTACTAGCCTGGCATGCATACTATAGCGTTTTGGTGATTTTTGCGGAGCTGTGTACACGAGGATTGTTTTCACAATGAACGCAGGTTTAAAAAATAAAATTTTAAAAAACACAAAGAAAAAAATCTCTGTCTTTAGTGGGGCTGTTCTCATCTAAATGGGGCCTAAGACTCACCTATAAATGGCCCAAAACGACACTGAAATTAAACTGAAAAACCAAGAATTGTTAAAAAGCCCAATTATATTTGAAACTGAAATGGTCTGATTGTCGTGAGGTACTGGACTCACATTCACCTTGTCACTGGAATCCACTCCGTTCCTGCAGTCTTCATCCAGCAGGATGAGTGATTGGTCAGACTGAATCTCTGAAACTGGTGCCGGCTGGAGAGCAGATACACTCAAAACTGAAGGCCAACTCTGCATTTCAGTGTCAGGTGGCTCTGTGAACATGGGCTCCTCTTTGTCAGGGTAGAACAGATCCATGGGTTCGATAGGGTCACCAACTAGATCCTCTGTGGCAGGATTTTGATCAAAGTCTGTATAAAACAAGTCCATGTCTCTTGACAGGCTACATGAAATTCCTGTTGTACCATTTAGTTTCGAGTTGACTGGATCTGATGTTTTATCCTGTGTGGTCGCTGTTTCATTGTCAGAAAAGATGTCAACCAGTTTGTCCTGGTGTCCATCTGGTTGACCAGTTGAATCTGGACCCTGTTCAGTATTCACAGGCTGAGATTTAGCATCTGTAGAAGAAGTCTGAGAAATCAAGTCTTCAGTGCTACCTGTTTGAAAGTCATGATCAGGGGACTGACATTCCTGTTTGGCTTCGCTTATTTCCATGTTATCTCTTGTGCCTGCATTGGATGATGCACTGATGTCATCCAAATGTCCACTTTCTGTGTCCCTTTTTTGTTTGGAAGCTTTTAGTTCAACATGTTCTGATACCAGGGAGGAAGGAATCTCAACAGAGGCTTTGTCAGCGTTGTCACTGGAGTCACAACTCAAGTCATGTAAGTTTTGCGGGCTGTTGACATCTGAGTCAGTTCTCTCTGCCTGATGTACCTCATCATCCTCAGCATGGTCTTGTCTTTCTGGGTCACACATCTCCTCCTCGTCCTGCTTCTCTGGCTCACCGGAAATAGAGATCAAAGGAATATTTATACTCGTGTTTTGGTCCAGACTTGTTTTTGGAGCTCCATCTTGGTTTGTTGGATGTGTGTGTGCTAAAGTATCTGAGCTAAAGCTTTCTTGAGGATCTAGGCCGACTCTTCGCGCTCCCTCACTTGCTCCATCTTTTTTTTCTACAATTCCTGTGTCCTTTTTCTTTGAGATCTCTGAATCCTCTCTTGACTCTGCTTTGGTCTCCTCTGACAAAGAATCTTTTTTCTGACATTCAGTTTCCATTTTTAACTCCTCAGATTTATTTCTCCCTTTCTGACTTTCAGTTTGGCCATTTATTTTTCCTTCGTGATCTGCTGCACCCCCTGCAAAGTCCACAGCTTTCTTTGAACTTTCCGGTTCTCCAGTTTGCTTGAGTTGGGACTGGTTAGATTTATTGCTTTCAAGGTGGTTTTCAACACCTGAGTTGGTCTGTATTTCTGCCTCATGCAGTTCAAAAGAAGGCTCTTTGCTCTGAATCATATCCATCTGTTTAGAGTTTACTTCTTTTGTATTCTCCGCTTTGCTATTATCAGGGACCTTTCCTTGATCTATGTCCTGGTTGAACATCTCAAGGTTTGCCTCTTTCTCCCTCTCTACTTCTGCTTGCTTTTTCTCAGCATGCCCTTGGACTCTCTCCTGGGTGCTCTCCAGTGAGCTCAGTGAGTAAATCCCTTCATCAATATACGACTCCGAAAGGGACTGCTCATCGATGGCTTTATCCTCTGTGGATGGGACAAATCCTTCATCAAGAGGAGTGACCTCCACAGGGGTGGCACGATACACATCCCAAGCCGTTCCGCTGTCACATAAAGAACTGTCACTTCGGCTTTCACAAAACTTCTCTGGCGTCATCCCAAATTCACTGTCCACCCAGGAGTCCGGTGAGCTGATTGCAGAGTCACCAATTATGGACTCAGTGTTTACGGACTCTGGCGCAGATGAGCCTGTGGGCAAGTGAGAGTAGGACAGTACTGGGGAGTTGGAGGTTGAGCTGGTTAACACCTCACTGGCAGAGTCCTTAGGCTCTTCAGCCACACTGCTGGAGATGTCTTCCATGTCGGGGGAATCTGCTAAGACGTCTTCACTGGACCACGAGCGTTTTGCTGCTGGCCTGACTCGGTGTGTCACTGTGCTCCTGTCCTCTGAAATGGAGGAAATTAAGATTTTGGGTGGGGGATGAGCACAGGCCCTCTGGTACATGTAGGACCTCTCCTTCACCCTGCTTCGATGAGCGCCATTTCTTATGTGGTTGGAGTCACTGTCATGGAAGTTCAGTCGGCCCATGGAGACACTCCTTTCAATCAGCTGGCTGGGCTCCTCAGGCTGAGACAGAGAGACAAAGAAGTTGGCAGAAGTTTATCTGTGATCACGTTCAGAACGTATTGTTTTGCCAAAAGTTTACGTCAAACATGTCATCTGAAGAAATCATTCTCACCTCCTCTATGCCGGGGAAGTGCTCCAGGAACTGTGCCACATACGTCATGATGGATTGCTCATCTGGTGCATTGATGGTCACATCTGGGCATGGGGCAGAAAAAGAACACGTACCTCAGTGGCATTTTTTCTTTCAGTGTTGGCAATTTTACATGTCTAAATAAAACCATGTGTCATTTTTCTGTAAAATGCACATCTGGTTTTGCCTTTTTATAGTTTTGAGCAGATGTAGCCAACGTGCAAGTGCCAAAAACTGCAATTCCTTGAATTACCACTTTACATTTTTACAGCAGAAATAAACCTGTTTACAACCTGGTACAAAAAAATATGTAAAAATAGATATTTTCTTGTTACCTTCAGGTTCCAATAGGCGTGGGATACCCAGGCTGTAGTGGGCTATCCTAAAACCATCCTCCAAATTCTCCTTGGCCGTCCTCAGTAGTGCCTTCCTCATGTCCACCAGGCTGGGGTCAATGGACTTGATGACAGCCAGGAAGGCCAGACCACTTGTCCAGCTCTTCCCAAAGTCCTGCACTGCCACGCCATACCTATGACAAGACAAATTCAGTGATCATGGCCGGTCCATAAAACCACCAAACAAACTCTAAGACGCAGACACGCTAGTGGAGAAGGAAGCATGAAAGTTATGCTTGTCCCCTCTTACTGTTTTGGTGAAGCTGAGCTTGCAGTCCATCGTTATGTACCATACATTCACCGGAAAACACTGTAATACTATGAAATTGTTATATTTTTTCAAATTTTGAAGATCTAAACATTTTTATTGAAAGACCAAACTCACTTGCGTGTTCGCTTCTGTACCCACTGCAGCAGTTTCTTTATGGCCTTGCTGTGTTCTCGCATGGCCGTCGATGCCGACTTTCTCTCGTCTAAGGGTGGGTTGCTGTAGGACGTGTCAGAGTCAGAGCTGGTGGGGATGGACGAAAGGCTGGATGTGGATGGGAACTGGCTCCTGATGTTCCCAGTGAGCTCCTTAATCTAAAAGGAGACAAAGAGTTGGATTCTTTTTCCCTTTAGTCAACTGCTTTTTCCATCAGTTCAACTCCTGGGTATCAAATGCATCAATGTCTCTCCTGCAGATTATTTATCCAAGTGTATAATGCTGACTATGTCTTATACACAATACCCACAAAAAGACTGACTTTGAACAGAAACTATTGCAGGTATGAAGTCGAATCTGTTCTGGCTTAAGATTCTGTGAAAAGACGTCAAACAGGTAAAAGGCTCAGTCAATAAAAGGATTTACTACAGCGTGGTTATGGCCATGACACACAATGTTATCAGTTCAACAGATGACTAACATTAATGCAGAATCAAAGCCCTTTAAGCACTCAGAGGATCTTTTCAGTGCTGAACAAGTTTTTTGACCCTAGAACAGGATCAGTTTACTTGTCATGGTTATCCTACTCAGCCTATGAAAACAGTCATGTAACGTCTTGTGTGGCTTTGAAAGAGCTTTATAAAGTCTGAGAAAGTAACTCTTAATGCAGACTTGAAGACTGAAGACTACAATCCCTGGTGACAAAGGTGTATCTCAAACTGGTTGACCAAAATGGGTTTTTTGTGCATGCCATCATGCAAGATCTTCATATTTTTATACATCAACTGGTTGAGACAGGCATTTCCACACTTACTGGAAGCAAACAGTTATTCCATGATTGAGGGGCACAAGACCATAATTTGTTTCCCTACTGGGATGTTTAACATTAGCACTTTTTTTTGGTATTTTTTTGGCATTTTAGCCTTTATTAGATAGTACAGATCAACAGTGTGAGGGAGGGAGAGAGAGTGGAGATGACATGCAGCAAAGGGCCTTGAGTGGGAGTTGAACCTGAGGCTGCTGTGGCAAGGACACTGCCTTTATTCATGGGGCGCCTGCTTTATCCACTCAGCCACTGACGCCCCAACATTAGTACTTTTTAACGAACTTCCAATCAATGAACAATGCAATCAATTTGAAGCCAACAGAGTAAAGTTAGACTCAGAGAACTGGTGAATGGTTGGGGGTAAGGCATAGGTTATGAGCTATTAGTTCTGATTCATTTCAACTGGGATGATTTCATTTTATAAGGACACTCTGGTTCCTCTGAGCTGTTAAATGACTGAACCTCTTTGAGGCCATTAAAGAAGATCAGAGTATCTTACACATTAATACCATTCATCCCAGCTCAGACCTGGCAGTGCAGACGGCTTAATACAGTCGAATGCCTCCACAATGAGAGGACAGTCTGTGTGAACTGCATAGATAATTGTTTCCTCATGGTGTCTGTCCAACGCATTGAACCGCAGTGAGTATTACATAAACTACCCAGTGAGCTGCACTTTGATGGGCTTTTGTGAATGGAAAGTCCAAATGCTGTAAAGTAGACACTTTATTCTAACTCTTGACCTAATTTTGAGTGAAAGTAGAGGCAAAGGAAAGGTGGGGAAATGGAAACTTAAAGTACAGATGAGAGAGGATAAAGACATTAAATGAGAGGATATATTTTTTTAAAAATGGCAGAGAAAATGAGATTACCTGGAAGAAGAGGATTATGTTCCAAATGAGTCCCAAAATGATGGAGGAGTTTCCATCGGCCACATCAGCTGCATCGATACTGACCAGCTTTACCTGGGAACACATGGATGTATGAGCTAACAGTAAGCTTGGGCGGTATCACGGTATTACAGTATACTAGGGTATTTAAAAATTTCAAAGGTATTTTTTTCAATATCGTCTGAAGTATAGGTGCTTCTCTTTTCATAAACACATTGTATTTAGTCCACAGCATGCACCACCAGAGCCCAGTCTCTGGCCTCTACTGGTGGAACAGGCTAAAGGAGCTGAAAGACACAGTTGTATCTAGAGGTGGAGGCAGAAGTTACAGGACTGTGAACAGTCGGCACCCAACAACAGCAGAGACTGTGTATTTTACATCTAACTTGGTAAATTAAGGATTTATTTCGACCAAACCGAATCTGGTGTCTGTTGGAAAAGTGGACTTATCAACTGGATAACTAGCAAGAGTAACCAAGATGGTTTGAGGTTTATTTTGTTTTTGTTATTTGAAGAAAATATGTTTTATGATGAATTAACAAAGCAACTAAGCCTCGTCAGTCTTCTGTGACCGAGAGAAGTTGAAGTCAAAAGGTGCACAGTCGTATTTCTCAATTTAATAAAGAAAATAGCGTGAGAATATTACTTTTCTTAACATTTTGTGTTGTGCATTGATGAGTCCAAAGGCTGAAAGTCAGTAGCGCACCCACCGTCAGGGGTGGAGTGGGGGTTGTTAGCGCCACACACTTATACTGGCACATACCATTTACCCTGGTGAAATTTTATGAAGGCATCAAGGTATGAAACACGATATACTGCCCCAGCCTAGCTAAAAATACAGCCCATCAAGCTGCAGTCATTCATGCTACCTGCTGTGGCACTCACATTTCTCTCCTCCAGGAAAGACAGGACCTTGGCAATGTTGTTGAGTCTGAAAATTCGATGGGAGGACTTCTTGAACCCATGAAGCTGGAGGATCATTCAGAACAATAAAAGTATTATATTTTCCAATCAACACAACCCCTCTTAATACCAGTAATGCTGAATGAAGAAGCTGGTAATATGAGTAGGCCAACGATCAGCCAAACCATTATAACCAATGGTGAGTTTAATAACGATGAGCATCTTGTTACAATACAGTGTTCTGCTGGGAAAACTTTGGTTGTGGCATTCATGTTAATGCCATTTGATACTTCCCCGCCAAAACACTGTTGATCCCAATACAAAAGAGAATTCTTTGGATGCACTGATACCTCACCTCGCAATCCACAGGACTCAAATAAGCCCTGTGGAGCCCTGGTGCGAGACACCACAGGACACCCCACAGACATCCTGTGCTCATGCAATGACAGTTCAGAGCCGAGTCCGATCCAAGGAGGCCTCACCATCATCACAGCATGTCCCACATATACTCAATCATATTGGGATCTGGAGAATTTGAGGCCAGGTCGACACCTTGAGCTATTTATCACATTCCTTGCTCACAGTCCAGTCCTGAGCAGTTTTTGTGGTGTGACATAGTGCATTGTCCTTCTGTACTTGGATTGTAATGATGTTTGGGCGGGTGGTACGTCTCATGTGTCCTCCACATGAATACCATGACCAAAGGTGTCCCAGCCTAACATTGCATCTTAATAAGATGACCAATGTAATTCACTTTATCTCTCAGTGGTTTTGATGTTTTGGCTGATTGGTGGACAAATGATCTGGCACTAAAAAAGTTTCACCAGTTTGCAGCCGGAGAGCTCCTCCAGCAGGGCCATGAGGATGTGTCCATCCTGTATGTCCCGGAAAAGGTCATGGACCTCGATGGGTGGGTCGCACTGAAAATGGAGGGAAAGAAAGATGGAAGAGAGAGAAGGGAGAGAAGAGAGGTGAGAATTAGAGCTGCAACACTTGGTAAATTTACAAGTGCAAATGTATCTGTCTAAGAACACAGTGGGCACAATTAGTTCTAAATTCCAACATTGTGCAGCCGTTCCTTTTAAACACGTTCTTCAGCTCACCACAAACACCACTTGTCTGTTTCAAATCACTGCCACTGAAAAATCACTGTGGCACACTTTTAGTAACAATAAGAGCATACACAGAGATGTTTATACTGGGAAATTTGTAGAGCTGTACCGATTAGATGGTTATAAAGCTTCACTCATGATGCTGACATTGGGATTCTGAATCAACATTTAAATGCTACAACGTTGTTCTTTTTTAAATGTCTGTTCATTCTGTATTTCTGTGCAGTTGCAGATGAAGATTGAAAGATAAAAACAAAAAAATAAACTGCACAAGTATTGTTAGTATTATACTCTTTGAAGAATTAGATTGCAATGGTGGCTCTGTAGGATTGTCACTAGGGTTGCTTGATAATATCAACAGCATCAGCAGATATTGTCTTTAAAATTAAATATTGGAATCAGCCAACAAACTAATTTTTTTATTGACAAATTGAACATGTACAAAACATCAACCCTAAGTTATAGTATTTTTCTTATTTTGCAAAATGACTGAATATTACATACATTGAAAAGCATCATACTTAATGTCTCCATCTGCTGGTCGGCCATCATGATAAAGGTATGAATAATATGATGTTAATTACACTGCAAAAGAGACTTGATGATCACTACAATTAGCTTGGGAAAAAAAATGACATATTAATATCTGTATTGTTATCAGCCAAATGAGTGTTTACATATCGGCGTATCGGATATCTGCAATAATAAAAAAAACAATGCCGTGTAGCCCTTATTGTTATTACTTTTGTGATCTAAATGTTTCCAAGAACTGCAGTGTGTTCTAAAGTCAAACATTTTGAGAAAATATTCTGCTGAAAAGCTTTCTGCGAAAAACCTCAGCAAGAAACTATTAAAGAAAATATTTAAAGACATTCGGTGCAGCCCTAGAAATTTCAGCATAGTCAGATACACTACCAGCTGACACAAGAGAAAACTATGCAGATTTATCTTCAATCTAAAATCCGTCAGTAACCCACAGCATGCACAGCCCGAGCCAACATTTAGCCCTGTTATCACAACAAGCGATTACTAACTCAGGCATTTGTCAACTTGTCTATATACGGTGGATGGGTGAACGGTGGCGGGGGGGTGAAGTGACTGGAACTTTCCAATATGACAGAAGACAAATGTATGATTGTTTATTATTGGGTCAGAGATTTGATGTGGGGCCAAACAGTGAGTAAGAGAAGAGAGGCTCATTGTGTGAGAGAAAACAAAAGATATGATCAGACGCTCAGACTCTGCTCACCCGGACTCACCCCTGCTCAGCGACTGAAAACAGAGACAGGCATCAAACTACAGCGTCTGCAGTGTAAACACAGTGATGTAAAGACCATGTGCAAATGGACAGGTGAACTGGCAGGCAGTGACACCATTACTGTGATTTCATAATGACTTTGCAGTCAGTTGATAGTTATGGTTTGTCTGACATTAATCCTACTGACTGATACTACACTTTTCTGTAAACTTGACATATATTGCACATCTGCTGGTGCAGGATCAAGGACGACATAGAAGAAACTGCAGTCAGAGCCTGGATCAACATCACTTTTGCTGTGCTGCATTCAGAAGCCTTTCACAATCAGTGAAACCTGTTGGGTGGTCAGGGTATGAAAGTATAATTCGTTTAAAGACGGGATTGAACTGCATGAAAAACGAGAAAACTGAAGTTCAGAGCCATTTTTCCATGAGCCAGTGTTTGGTCAGAAACTAAAATAGAGAAAACTAATTTCAAAATAATGGTCGAATTTTGTTTATGTCCATTTCTTTTTGTGATTTGGACAATAGTGAAGAAATGAATCAGGGCGCTCACGTGACGAGGAAGTAAAAGTAACCATGTCACAATAAAAGCCCAGGGAAATAAACTAGATAGATAGATAGATAGATAGATAGATACGCTGGGGCCTAATGAATTAATTACATTTTAATTTTTATAACCATGCAATACCTGGTAACTCGGGCTGGAAAGCACTTTGAGAGCTGATTTTTTTCAGAGTAACTCACGCTTGTCAGTGAGAAGACTCACTGCAGTGAGCGCTACTCGTGTTGACGGCAGCATTTTGGTCATTATTCCCCATTATTCACTGTAAGGGTTTCTATCAAAGTACATTGTAAAACTATGTTATTAAAGGTTCTATGTAATAATAATAATAATAACAATAATAATAATAATAATAAATAATAATAATAATAATAATAATAATAATAATAATAATAATAATAATAATAATAATAATAACAACAATTCAATTTTGTATTAGGTTGATGAAGTTACAATTTTTTTACCATTTCATTTCCTTGTTTTGTTTTTCTCTCTTTCTTTTCTTTTCCTTATTTTAAAAAAAAATCTCTGTGATTTTCAGGTTTTTTTTTTTTATGAAAAAATGAAATATATTTTTTGTTGTTTTATTTCTATATTTAAAATTATGTTAAAGAAAAATAATCATAGGTCATTTTCTTGTCTCTTTTTGTTTTATACATTTCTTTCTTTCTTTCCTTCTTTATACATATCTTTGTTTGTTTGTTTGTTTCTTGCTTTTACTTATTTTCAGGTTTTTTATTTTTACCTTTTTACTGATTTCTTGGTTAATTTTGGGGCAATTTTGTTGAGTTGCAGCTTTCTTAAATGACTTTTTAAAAATCTTTTCTGATCTCATTTTAAATATTAATTATTTTAATTTATTTCAATTGTGTAGTTGTGCACTTTTTGTTTTTGTGTAATGCATTTTCCTCATCATGATTTAAAATGTGAGCTTGCTCTCAATGATCCATCGAGACTAAATTAAGATTGACTGACTGAAAGATTACAGTTGCTCATTGCCTTCTTCTGATATTTTTAAAAGAAATCAAAACAATTTGCTCAGGTTTTAAAGGGTTAAAGGCATTTTTGGGGAGTTTTTCCTGATCTGAATCGTGGGTGAAAGTACAGAAGGTGTCATATGCTGAGTGGATTGTGAAACCCCTTGAGGTGAACAGGCTTTATAAATGAAATTGACCTGACTCGAGGGAGTATGATTTATGACGCAAATAGCAGCAAGCCAGCACCGAGGTTTTTATAGCATCATAACTGCCGCCATGAGTCGTGTGTCGCAGCCATGGCTGCTGCAGCTGATAACTGCACTGATAAGAGGATCAAATCGGCAGCTGAACTACAACAACTGATTTTCCATCATTTTCACCTCACACTGTATCTTCGCCTTACGTCCCCTGTTTGAAACCCAGATTTAGAATTTAGGTTTGGAATGTTTTGGTGACTTTGCAGACAGCTGCTTTTTACATCATATGAATCTAATGTTATGTCATTTTAAAATGAAAACTATAGCACTGAATGCAACATGTCCCGTAGCATCTATCATGATAAAGCAACAACAATAAAAACAAAACAACAGTAGGTCACATCTGCTACACGACAGCAGGTTACATCAGCGCACTGCTCTGTAGAGGAAAGCACAGGCTTTATCAACATGTTTAATGTCACTGAGCCTTTTTACAATATTCCTCCATCAGACCATGTCAGCCAGACTGTAACTCATGCTTTCAACAAACATTTAAAAATGATGAAACCAAGGTAACTTCTCTGCCATTTCAGCTTTTGTTTGTATTTATTTATTACTAGATTACAAGAGCTTTTTTTGTTTTATACATTTCTAAGAAGATGGG
Organism: Plectropomus leopardus; assembly: GCF_008729295.1. Classification (NCBI taxonomy): domain Eukaryota; kingdom Metazoa; phylum Chordata; class Actinopteri; order Perciformes; family Serranidae; genus Plectropomus; species Plectropomus leopardus. The sequence continues at coordinate 29,992,568 of NC_056476.1, read as the reverse complement.
CCACTCAGGTATAGCCACGACATTGTTCAAAGGCATATTATGATATTAGTTTTGATTAATCAAACCATGTTATGTTATACCCTGACCAATATTGAAATTTTGAGCAGATAATATTGATATTTAAGAGTTTAAATAACTCATTTCATTGTCCGTAACCGCTTGTCCTCACAAGGGTCGCCGGGGGGCTGGAGCCAATCTCAGCTGTAATTGTGCAGAAGGCGGGGTACACCCTGGACAGGTCGCCAGACTATCGCAGACAGACAACCGTTCACGCTCACAGTCACACCTAAGGGCAATTTAGAGTCACCAATCAACCTGACCTGTATGTCAAATAACTTCAAAATAGTATCTTGGCAAACATTAATTTGTTTATATAAACACATACCACAAACTAAGATTTTGAGGACTCCTCCTTCTCTGTCTTCTTAAAGAATTGTGACCAAGACATGTACTTAGCAAAACCTTTTTTTTTGTGTAAAAATCTATTTGTTGGTACTGTAATAAATAAAATAAAATGAAAAATAGAATTTTAAAAGGGACAGAACAGTCTTAGCGTAAATAAAGTATTATTTCATCAAAAGGCTGTCTTCATCTATCTCTGAATTTATCTGTCACAGTGGTATATTTATGCATTTAGCTTACTGTCCCCTTTGGGCCTCCACAGAAGCCTAGTTTTTAGTCCCTTTATCGAATTTATAAAATAATATTTAGCTACATTTTAAAATTAAAAATGTAGTTTTTTAGTTTTGACAAAACTATATCTTATATATACATAACATCAGCCTGGACTCACTGACCATTCAACCCCCTTCAAAATTTTTTTATTGGATTTAAATATTTATTTTTTTTATTTTTATTTTTTTTAAATCTATGTATTGTGTTGCGTAAACTGCTCTAGTAGTTAAATTTTACACCTGGATTAATAAAGTACTGTCTTCATCTATCTCTGAATTTATCTGTCACAGTGGTATATTTATGCATTTAGCTTACTGTCCCCTTTGGGCCTCCACAGAAGCCTAGTTTTTAGTCCCTTTCATTGACGGGCCTGTCACTGGTTACCTTGGGGGATTTCTTCTGTATTTGGCCCAAAGCTGTGACCAGCAGCGCAGAGGAGGGGCCCCTCATCCACCCAGCTATTGTTCACATGCAGCAGCTCACTGTGTGGCAGTTTGAGGAGGAAAGCGACCACCTTGGGCTAGCTAGACCTGTAACATTGCCACTGTTCTCTCAGATTAACACTTAACAGCCTGATGATAGTTTAATGCTGCACACAGGCAGCTCCACACATACACATGTATAATTCATAGAGTGAGCTGGAGAGACTGCAGCAGTTGTTTATGTATAGCATGTGGCTGCGCCGCAGTGTAAAACACTTACAGAAAGCGTGGCGGGACAATCTTTACTTTATGATGTAGTCTGTGGTAAAGATGGAGCTACCATGGGAATTTGGTCAGAGTTGCCATAAAAGAGACTGTCTTGTTCCACCCAGGTGTTAAAAAAGGTGTAATAACAGAGCATGGAGACCATGATTACAGTCTCCCCTCTTTGTGTATTCTCTGCATTTCATAAAGCTTTCAACAAACCTTTTCTAAATGCAGGTTCATCCATCGGGTGAAGGTCCTCTTCTGAACCAGTTCTCTCTCAACTGCAACACAAGAAGAGAAAAAGATTTCAGTCATCAGGAAACTCAAGCCGGCGTGGCCACAGAGCTCATCAGAGATGCAAGCAAGCATGAATCACCCCTCGCCAAAGGCGTATCACCATGGCAAAGACACAACATGGGACACACACACAAACACACACACACAGAATTGTAACACTGTTATCTTTCCATCTCTGACACTCACACATTAAACACTGTGACACAAAACTCCAGTTTCAGACTACTGTCAGTAGGCGGGTTTGCATTAACCCTCAAACTGCACAAATTGAAATTGCGAATATAAAATACACCCAATGGAAATGCATTTCCAGAAAACTCCTATTTATTGCGTAAGTACATTGCATGAGGAGGTATTTCAGGTGATTCATGAAAGCCATATTTTGCAAAACTGCAATGGAAACACGTTTCTTGGCTTTTCTAGGTCATATGATGCTATGGCTATGCGCTTGTCAGTAGGAACTGGCTCCCTCAGGATGCAGCAGGAGCTACAAGAGCTGTTATTGCATCACATAAATCTTCAAAAGTCGAGCGGATCATCTGGAAGTTTTGAATCCACAATTCCTCTGTGAAATTGTGGACTATCACCTCCCAGAAATCCCTCATACGTGGCCACTCCCATATGTATAAGGGGCTCGCCTTTCCATTATGGCTCCATAACACACCTAAGTGGCCTTGGATTGGAAAAAATTACGGCTAATGTGGTGGCTGCAATAGAAATAAAGCTGCTAATGATACTCAACTTAAGGCATGGGGGCCAAAATTCGGTGCCGGGTGCCCCCCAAATCATTTTCTGATTCACAATAAAAATAAAGTGATTCACACTGTAAATATGATTTACTACATCTATCCACTCCTGAATTGTGGGGGGTTCAGGAAGGAACCAACGCCTTATGAGGGCTTTTTTGCAGGCAGAGGTTAGGATACCAAACATATATTTATCAGAGCGCTTTGCCTGAAAATCACCATGTCCTAAGAAAAGTATGGAAAACTGCAAGCACAAGTTAATTTTGAGTATGTTTTTTAATGCTTTGTGAAATTCTATCCAGAAAGCTCTAATCACTGGACACTCCCAGAAAACATGCCAATGATTGGCTTTCTGAAACCCACACTGTCTCCAACATCTAGTGTCCCCTCCAGTAAAATGTGCCTTCTGCTTCGGAGTGACAAAAAACGTACAGAACAATTCCACCCAAACTCACGCCACACATGTGAGTAACTGCATGGAATTTACACACATACAGCCAGTCCTCATTTGATATTGAAAAGTTACCTTCTTTTTCCCACTTTTCTTTTATGCATTGTGTAGAGTGAGGTTTCATTATCATAAGGCCTTTATAAAGTTTAGAGATAGCATCTTTATTTGTGACATTTTTATAAGCATCACAAAATACTCTCAATATTGGATCATCAAAGTCTGTCTTATTTTTAATGTTTTCTATCGTTCTATCTATCTATCTTTTTCTGTTAGGGACTATAATGTTTTTATTCCCTTCGGGATCCAAGCCGTAAATCTATGATCCATTTTATTAGGCATGAACCCAGGATCGTAAGCACACCATTGAAGTATTTGTAATTTTTGATCAAGTTTATATTCTCCTTTTATCATATTACAGATTTGTAATTGGGCTTTCATCCACAGGTTTTTCAAATTATCAATATATCTTCCCAGACTTTGGTGAGCCAATACAGCATGGACAAGAGGATCATTCATTATAGATAGTTCAATGTCTTTCTGGGCCGTTCCTCCTTCCTCCTTTGAGAGTTCTACAGTTTTAAGTTTCACCCGGGTTTGTTTTACCCTGCAAGCTAAATCTAGAAATTATTTTATTCAATTCATTAAATTCTTTTGACGGAACATCTACACAAAGTGCTTGAAATAGAAAGAGATATTGTGGAAGGACTTTCATTTTTAAAGAGTGAATTCTATGGCTAAGACCGAGGAAGGAAATGGAGTTCCATCTTTATATGTCATCTTTCATTTTTTTAAGAGAGGGGCATAATTTATCTTTTTTTTTGGTAACTGTATTCCCAAATATTTCTAGAGGTCTTATCCCAATTAAGACCGATTTCTCTCTAAGGTGTTTTGAGGGTGTATAATTAAAAGCCAAGATTTGTGTTTTTTGTACATTTAGTTTGTATCCTGTACATCTACTAAATTTTTCTGAAAGGTTTATTAATTCAGGGAATGACTTAACAGGGTTTTTTAAGAAGATCAAAATATCATCGGCGTATAGGGCCACCTTGTGGTCATCTCCATTTATGCCGATACCTTCGATGCTCCCTGTCTGCCTTATCCATTGTGCGAGGGGCTCTATATAGAGAGCAAACAGCAATGGTGAAATCGGACATCCCTGTTTCGTCCTGCGCTCTAAAATGACAGTATCTGAGAGGTATCCATTTATTTTTATCAGTTGGTTTGCTATATATCGTAATAATGCCTCTTACAAAGTTTTTGCGCATGCCAAATCTTTCAAGAACTTTATATTAAAAAAGGCCAGCTCACTGAATCAAAAGCTTTCTCAGCGTCTAGGCTGACTAAGGTGGCTTTGAAATCATTCCACTAAATGTGGTTTAGTATATGTAATGATAGTCTGATGTTATCATGTGTTTATCTTTTTGGGACAAACCCCGTCTGATCATTATGTATAAGCTGGGGGAGAATCTTTTCCAATCTTTTAGCTAGGATAGCAGTGTATAATTTGTAGTCAACATTCAGCACTGAAATTGGCCTGTGCGATCTGCATTCTAATTTGTCTTTTCCCTCTTTAGGGATAACTGAGATCACTGCCTCACTCCATGATGGGAGCATTTTAGCATCCTTTAAGGTTGTATTGCAAGCCTGAAGTAGGGTTGGTATTAACTCAAATTGAAAAACCTTATACCACTCAGTAGAAAAGCCGTCTGGGCCAGGTGATTTATTCACTTTCAATCTGGAGATGGCACTTTTTAGCTCTGCCTCAGTTATCGCTGCTCATTAATTTGTTGCTCACCCTCTAAGTGGAGTTGCGTATACAAAAGCTTGTAGTACTTTTTAAATATTCTTTGTATTTCATCTTTTTTTACACTTTGTAGTTTTAGATTCTGGGTCACTTATTTTGTATATTGTGTTTTCCTCCTTTTGTTTTGGTAGCTTTCTGGCTAAAAGTCTTATAGATTTTGAGCCTAATTCGTAGTATTTCTGCTTTGTAAATATCATCTTTTTTTCAGTTTCCTGCGAGTAAAACATATTTATTTTATTCCTAATTTTCTTTATTTTTGTCAGTAGATCTGGTTTTTGTTCCCTTTTATACAGTGACTCAAGATCGTTTAATTCTTTATTAAGGTCTGTTAGTCTTGATTGTTTTTCTTTCTTTTGATGGGTGCAGTACGATATAATTTTCCCCCTGACAACCGCTTTCAAGGTATCCCATAATATGGCTGTATCAACCTCCTTCTTATCATTCTCTTCTAAATATGTTTTAATTTCCCTTCTCAGTTGAGTCAAATTCTGGGTTGCTGAGAATACTTGTATTTAGTCTCCACAATGTTTTACCCAGGTTGTCATTAATATATACAGTGCAAGAGAGAGGCGCATGGTCAGATAAATCAATATTTCCAATATCATAGCTCTGAATTTAAAAGCGATCCCTCTTTAACACAAAAAAATAATCTATTCTTGAATAAGTGTCATGGGGACATGAGTAAAAAGTATAATCCCAACCTGATGGGTAAGAGTCTCTCCAGAGATCTAATATGCCCAGTTCTGTAATTACAACATTAATTTTTCTATGCAGTGATGTAGCAGTTAAATTTTTTGATGAGTCTAGTTTTGGGTTAAGACGAACGTTCCACTCTCCCTCACATATGACAGTTCCTGTGGCCGCTATCATGAAATGAAACATTTTTCTATAAAAAACAAAATCACTTCCAGGAGGGGCATAAATGTTGCATAATGTTATCACAATACCGTCCATGTTTTCTTTATATATCTCCCGTCCTTGTCCGTTATCTCTGACAATTGTTCAAAAGATACCTTTTGTGATATTAATATTGCTACGCCTCTCCTACAGCCTGGTTTATAGGATGAGTAATATACCCTTGAAAATCCCGTTCTGTGTTCTGATGGGAGTGAGGTGTGTCTCTTGTAGGAATACAATCTGAGCATTTTCCCTTTTCATCTTTGACAGTATTTGACTTTGCTTAACTGGGTTTGAAATTCTTTTCACATTGAATGAAATGACTTTAAGTACCTGCCTATTGATTGACACAAATCAAATCTCCTATATATCTGTAGTGGCATCAAACTTGTACATTAAGAATATCTCTACTAGAGAACAAACATAGAACAAAGTCAGACAAAGAAAAGTTAACTTGTACAGCAAGTTATTATTTTTTTTTTTTACAAATTGAAAATTTAAATTAAAAATGATTAGACAAAAATAGCTCGCTGAGGTTTACAAAGTAAAAATTTCTACCATGCTGACACTTTCTTTGCACCTTTTAATCAAATAATTTTATGGGCGTTCATTAAAATAAAACGTCGAAACAGATAATCAGCAAAATGCCATATATCGGCTCCAATAATCGACCAGATTGATAATCTACTGACCGCTATTATGAATAGCTAATGTTAGAGGGAAGGCTATGTGGCATTACCTCAGGTAGTCTTAAGACAACTGTCTGTTTTAAGAATCTTACTCTTCATCTATGTGCATACTCACATGGTTATAGGTTTAGTTCTTGTTCTTGGTGTGGACAGCTGTTTTGTGTCTGTGCACGACAGCATAAAATAACTAAATGATGCCCTCACCAGTGAGTGTGACAGGGTAAAGGGAAGTTAGCATGGCAGTTTTTTACCAACTCACTTTAGTTAATATACTATACAAGTAGTACATATTTTTCTTGAGTAATTATTGTTACACGTTGAAATAAGATGCTATTTCTTTCTGGATAGGGCGGAGGATTGCAGCATGTTTACTGTTGACTTCCTTGGAGAACTCCATTCATTTCTGTTGAGTCCTGAAGGAGCTTTACTCCGCTCAGTCCACAGTGACTCTGCAGCACAAGAGAACAGAAAGCAGACGTATATGGGGGGAATGGCAACTAGAAAGGGCGGGAGGAACTGTGAAGAGGTTACCATGGTAGCAACGTCAGCTGTTATTCATCTTTATGTCCAGTGTGGCTCACTGGAGGCACTGGGGCCAACTCTGCATTATCTACACACCATGGGTGAGGAGAGCTTTGGCTGCTCTGATGGTATTGATTGTTTGTTTGGAATCATGTTTGCTTCACTGAGGCCTGATGGGTAAAACAGGACACACAGATACAGGAGAGGAAGATATTTCTCCTAACCATGGGGGGGGGGGGGGGGGGGTCAAGGTTGCAGAGTATATTGTCCTCTTGCTTGTGGAGCGGTGGCATGTGGAAGGCGCAGCCTCTGATTTGTTACTGTGTCCCGTTAATGGCGCAGCAGTGTGTCTCGTGCAGTGCTTCCTCACAGGGGAACACCCTGAGTACAGAGAATTTCCCCCACTGTTGTCAGACAATGCTGGAGTTGGGTTGGTATTCAAGAGGCGTAGCTGAGTCTTTAACGCATGAATGTTTGTCGAAGCAGACACAGGGAGGAGGAGGAGGAGGAGAGAGAGGACAGAGGAGAGAGAGGATGACAGAAACAGGAGAGATGAGGGAGACAGAATGAGAGACACAGCCTGGAGGAAGATGAGCAAGATGAGAGATGAAATGGACAGCACGTTCATGGACATTACTGAAATAATCATCGCTACAAACTAAAACACTATAAACTAAAGGGAAAAAAATTACCAGTTGTTGACGTTAGGTATTCACTAGGTGTGGACCGATATCAGTTATGAGCACTCAATGAGACCGATAACTGATGTTTGGAGTCAATATGCATTTACAATTAAAAAGAAAATCTTTCTGTCAATATTTAGAATTTGGAATATAACACTTCAACAAAAAACATTTTTATTGCCTTTAGCATTGTGGAAACAAAACTGAAACTTTCAACAAATACAGCAAGTTCCCTGAAACTTCTTTATAAAGTCAAGTGAAAATTCAAATAAATAAAAATGGCTTCCTGTAGTTTTACAAAGTAAGAGTTCCTCCCATGCTGACACATTCTTTGCACATTTACATTAATTCATTTTATTGGTGATAATTAAAATAAAATGCAGATACAGACAATGGGTAAAATGCCAAATATCGCCTCCAATAATCGGCCAGGTCAATAATCTGTCAACCCCTAGTATTCACTAATGCAGGCTTCAACAGATCACAGAATGATAAAACCACATAATTACACTGAATTATTTCAATTATAAACACTTATCGTGTAAACCATGCCAAATGAACAAGCTTTCAAGAAACATATTGACTCAACTTTGACTAATAGCAACAAGTTCTCTGCAACTCAAAGCACCACTGTTGCCAGTTTTTTATTAGGCTGAGGAGTGTGATCCCCCTATAATTGGAACACACCCTCCGGTCCCCCTTCTTAAAAAGAGGGACCAACACCCTGGTCTGCCAGTCCAGAGGCACTGCCCCCGATGTCCACGCAATGCTGCAGAGATGTGTCAACCAGAACAGCCCCACAACATCCAAGGCCTTAAGGAACCCTGGCTGGATCTCGTCCACCCCCAGGGCCCTGCCACCGAGGAGTTTTTTGACCACCTCGGCAACCTCAGCCCCAGAGATGGGAGAGTCCACACCCGAGTCCCCAGGCCCTGCTTCCTCACTGGAAGGCATGTCAGTGGGATTGAGTCTTGGGTCTTTGAAGCATTCCTTCTACCGATCCACAACGGCCTGAGTCAAGGTCAGCAACATCCCCACCATACACAAGTGTTGACAGAGCACTGCTTCCCCCTCCTGAGATGCTGGATGGTGGTCCAGAACCTCTTCGAAGCCGTCCATCCGAAGTCGTTCTCCATGGCCTCACTGAACTCCTCCTCCTCCTATGCCCAGGTTTTTGCCTCAGCAATCACTGTAGCTGCACTCTGCTTGGCCTGCTGGTACCTGTCTGCTGCCTCTGGAGTCCCACAGGCCAAGAAGGCCCAGAAGGACTCCTTCTTCAGCTTGACGGCACCCCTCACCACCAGTGTCCACCAACAGGTTCGGATGTTGCCGCCATGACAGGCAGTGACCACCTTACGGCCACAGCACCAATCGGCCGCTTCAACAACGGAGGCACAGAACATGGCCCATTTGGACTCAATGTCCCCAGCCTCCCTCGGGACATGGTTGAAGCTCTCCAGGAGGTGGGAGTTGAAGCTCCCTCTGACGGGAGACTCTGACAGATGTCTGTCTGCCCAGCAGATCCTCACAATGTATTTGGGTCTGCCGGGTCTGACCGGCATCCTCCCCACCATCGGAGCCAACTCAACACCAGGTGGTTACTCAAGTGCGCATATGGACACCCTTATGCTTGAACATGGTGTTTGTTATGGACAATCTGTGGCGAGCACAGAAGTCCAATAACAAAACACCACTCGGGTTCAGATCGGGGGGTTATTGGTTATGAATAAAATCTCACAAAAAGATGCATGGGAACCTGGGATGTTCTTGTACTTTTTACTAATTTTTTGATATTTTTTAAATCATTTCTCCTTTTGTTGCTTATTGCCTTCTTCCCATGTTTTTGAAAGAAATCAAGCCAATTCGCTCAAGTTTCAAAGACTAATGAACAGTTAGTGAAAGAGTCTCTATCCTCTTTAGGGATAGGTATCATGGGAAAGGTTTCAATGCTAGTGCTGATAGGATCCTACTGCGGGCTGCATTCTGGGATGGGGAGTGGTCATGTTCTTTTCTAAGTGAAAAAATGCCAGAGCCAGTAACAAAGTGTGGTAGAAACTGAGGTACAACTGGCTTGAACAGGAAACCCTGTATGAGACCAGATCCAACAGTGCAGTGACTCGTAAAATGACTACTTTCTTGGCCACTTGCATGAAATAAATCAGCAGATCTTACAATATGGCAACTCATAAGGACACACTGTGAGTGAGTCCGGATACGGTGACCTAATCTTTCACAAAAGCCTCAAACACATACACCACTGACGACGGAGTGCACTCAGTGGTCCCTCCTCAACAGAAACCAGAACTCCGCTTTGGATCCTAAACCTGGAAAAATGACATCAGCTGACGACATCGCTTTAACTGCACATACTAGGCCACTCTTAAAGTTATTGACAGTTTTACCTCTGAGTCTGACTACGTTTCCCCACAGTCAATAATTACATAATATCTCACAAAATGTTTTTTGTTCATGTTATATGGAAAATGGCAGCGTTGCAATACAGTGCCTATATGTGCTGCAGTGAATCTGTGATCACCACTTCTTAAGCTGGACATACAGTGGAAGAACAAAACTAACTCTGTATTATGTAGGCAAAGTGAAAGTCAAACATTCATTTTCTTCATTTTCCTTCCTCCTACTTTTGCTTGATTTTACAGTTTTATACATTTGCCAACTCTAATGAATGTCCAACAAAAGAATAAAAATCAGAGTGTGATTGCACAAAAAACTTAAGATTTCATTAAAGTCTGAATTAGGGTTTCCTTAAAATAAAATCAATTGCCCGATATCCGATATGCTGATATAAAACAACTCATTTGGCTACCATAATCACAATAATCGATAATCAATATATCGTGATAATGTTGAAATGTGCTGGAATGCTGGAAATGTGAGCCACAGAATGAGTAGCGCTTAAGTAAGCCCCCAGGAAGTGCGCCACGCTTTGATGTAAAATTTACATAGTGGCCGAAAGTGGAATTACACCGTCATGTGATGCACACTAGCCCAGAAAGACTTCTCCCCATTTGCTTAACATTGGGAAAGAGATGTCGTAAAATCACTGGATAATTTTTTTTTTGAGACATATTGACTTTTCAGAAAACATTTTTAAATAACCATTATTTAAAACATTAAGTCCTAAAGATGTAAAAATGCGCCATGGGACTCCACCGCGTGCACAAGTCCATGACACAACACAGGCCTGGTGCTGGCCCTAGTAATGGATATTTTAGAATCATAATTCATCATGTTTACCATCTTACAACACATCCATACACTGTTGGCTGTAAAAGATCTGTGCCAGAGGTGAGGGCAAGAGATATCCTGCTTGTGGGAGACAGTGCTATCAGTGCTGTAAACAATGACAGGATCATCACATGCAGCTATCCAAGTGCTGAGGTCAGTGACATAACTGGACTTCTCTCCCAGAAGCTGTCAAACCACCCTGGAATCAAACAGGTCATCGTGCATGTGGGAGCCGCTGACACCAGGAGAGGATAATCTGTTTTAAAAAAAGATTTCTTAGAACTTTTTAACAGACTTGACAAGCTGAAAGTTCAGTCATTCATCAGTGGGCCTCTCCAAACGACTGACAGAGGGATCACAATTTTCTTTTCTTATATATATATAGACATATTGACTTTTCAGAAAACCTTTTTAAATCACCATTATTTAAAACATTAAGTCCTAAAGATGTAAAAATGCGCATATGTATGCACTTATAATTTCTATGCATATATATAACATATATATAAGTATATTTACTCAAAGTTGAGCTGTGTAGTAATACACAGGGCAATGTTACAAGGCACCACCATTTATTATATTTTTGTGGGCACAACACATTATGATTCTGTAAATTTCATTTTTCCAGTCGTGATTACAATATGATTCCCTGATAAGTTGTATGTATATTTGTGTGTGTGTGTGTGTGTGTGTGTGTGTGCGTGTGTGTGTATACCATACCAGATACCATGCCATTATATGATTATCACGTGAATATTAAAACCAACAGCACAGCTGTCCTTATACCGCTGATTAGCTCCTGTTGCTAATAAGCTAAGCTACTATGAGAAGAATCCTCGTGGACGAGCACTGTTCGCTTAGAGCAGTCGGGTCATCTGTGTGAGCGAGCCAGTGAGTCAGAGTCAGTGCTCGGGTACAGTCGGTCGCACTCGGCCACGCTCGGCTGTTGTTAATCATGCATGCTCTACGGGCCAGTAGATCCGGGTATTTTACACTTTTCTAAACCCGGAAAAAGAGCTTTCTCTGCTTCATGCCAAGCCCCCAGAAAGTGCAGCATGCGTTGATGCAAAATTTACATAGTGGCCGAAAGTGGAATAACAGCATTTGAGTCGGTCATGTGATGCACACTGGCCCAGAAAGACTTTCCCCCATTTGCTAACATGAGGAAAGAGACGTCTGTAAATCAGTAAATAATTCTCTCATCAAAAACCTTATGGGATTTTTGAGTGGGATTTTCGAATATTGCCAAAAAGAAGCTCTGGGACGAATACAAGTTTATGATACTTACACGTTAGTTCAGCATGATATCCCTATCCCTGTCTGGATGTAAATTTGTACATTACTTACCTGTACATTAAATTTTTTAGGCCGCCATTCAAACTAGCGAGGCACAAATCCGGAGGTCGGTCGCTCCGCCGGCAGGAGTTAACCACTTGGCCGTACTCAGCCGTGCTCGGCAGCACTCGGCTGCACTCAGCCGCCCTCGGCTGCGTTTGGCCGCGCTCAGCTGCCGTTAATCTCTAAAATGCTGCTCACACTACCACTTTTCAAGGCACTATACGTGAATGTATCGCATTAACAACCTAATAATATACAATCATTTATGACAAAATGACTTTTAATACTTAAAGTACATTTTGCTTTTACATCTTGTACTGAAGTAGTTTGAATACAAATAACCTACATGTAATGACATATTTTTAGATTGTTGTACTTGTTCTTTTACTCTCAAGAGTACTCCCTTCAGCACAGAGGATCAACAGCGTTCTCCTGAAAAACATTGATGTTTGATGACCATGGTGGAGAGAGATAACATCAAACAGTGTGTCTACACAGGAGGCCTCACACTACCCGAGGCATATTTCTGTGCTGTTTTACACTGTTCTCAGCATAATTACAGTGATTATGTGTTAGGCTCTGAGAGCTGCCAAAACCAGGGTGACCTACACTCAACACTGTGCCTGTAGGCATCCTTTGTAGACCTAGATGAAGCACTAGCTGCTCTGATAACTTGCTGCTCACGCGACACCTCCTGTGCTGCCACAGTTTAATATCCGAAATCTTCCATATATGTTTAAACAGATGTACTAAAAATAATAATGTATAAAAAACAGTGTTGCTGCTAATCACTGGTATATCCCAGGCTGTAATAAAAAAATAAATAGTCTACTTAGCATGTAGTATATTGAAAAAAAAGTCTTTTTTGTTTTGTTTGGGTTTTTTTTTCATCCAAAAACATGAATCAAGAAACAATCAAGAATAAAAAAAAAACGATTGTCTATCACATAGTGACAGAAAATCATCTTTGGTTCCAACATAGTGGCATCCTGACAAAACCTGGGATTTAAAGGGTTAAAGTTCTGAAAATCTATGAAAATTTGATATTTATGATTAAAATTGATGGTTAAAAAAAAAACAAAAAAACCTCAACGATTGAAAACAAAAAAAAAGTGTAATATTTTTTAAAGCCTGATTTTGAAAAGCGCATTTTATGCACAGAGTGGTACGAGTGTGTGTAATATTAAAGCAGATCCTAAGGGTTACATTTATCTGGGTTATGTTGCCCATTATGATGGTTGTAATAAGCTCTACAGTGTGGTTTGGCTCTCAGCCAATGACTGGATGTTCAAACACAACAGATTAACTCCACTAATGATATTGTGAGTGAGAGGTGAGCCTGCTAGAAGTCAGTGTTTCCCTGCTGTGCACCATTTGTTTAAAAAAAAACAACAAATGGTTATGAGGCTCTAACAAAAGTTCAGTCAGGAGGACTATACATTTGCATGTTTAGGTCTGTCATTTATTTCTCATGCCACCTGCCAGATGATCACAGGCAACCAATGACACAGCAACACACCTTCTGTGTTAGCCTGTCTAACTGCCTCTGGTTGTCAAAATTGTTCTCTTTCTGCCTGTTGTTCTTCAATGCTGCAGTTAATTACTGCCTAGTCATCACATTCTTAAATTCCTCTGTGAAATCGTGGACTATCACCACCCAGAAATCTCTCATATGTGACCACTCCCAAGTATACAGGGCTCGCCTTTCCATTGTGGCTCCATAACACACCTACGTGGCCTTGGATTGTAAATAACAGCTAGTGTGGTGGCTGCAATAGAAATAAAGCTGCTAATGTTTTGAACATCCATCACCATGCTTCTTGGAATGTTATAACCAGAGGAGAAGTCGCAGAACATCAGTGGAAAAGTAGTCACCTCGCAATTGTGTTTTATTGACATTTACAAAACATTGTTGAATTTTTGCACAAATCTGTAACAGAAACCTTCTTTAATTTGGCATTCAGACATATTGGGTTTGATGTGGGAAGTTGACTGAAGCGTCTGAATCAATTTATTATTTGATTACAGGTTACAAACATTAAAAAGCTGATGGATTCCTCCCAACTCTAGGCTCTAACTGGTCTTTTCTCTTGCCATGCAAATACAGGCTCAGCTGAGTATACTGAATTCACCAGTACAAGTTTAGCATGACAACTCTTTTATTACATTTCTGGGTGGAGGGGAGGACACAAAGGCACCGAGCAAATATAATTAAGTGGCAATTAGCTCTGGAGGCAATAAATGAACACACATCTGTAAAAGGGAAAAACTAGACGGGCAATGAGTGAGTCTTTTGTGTGGTTTTGTGGCGTCAGAGTCAGTGTCTGCCTAATGAATCCAGACCAAAGTGCACGAGTTAATTTGTCTTGTTTGACCTCAGAGGATTAATGGATATCAAAGACTCACTGTATGCATTTTATTCTCCAGTATACTTCTGTAGCTCAGGGTTGACTGAGGCTATATAGTATATATGGGTTAGGCTTGATTTAACTCTTTGAAACTGGGATCAATATCAGTTTTGTTGTGCTGTTGCCTTTTACAAGCTAACTGACCCTTTAAAATCAGAACAAATTGGTTTGATTTCTTTCAAAAACGTGGAAGAAAGTGATGACCAACTGCAAAAGAAATGTCCCACAAATTGCAAGAAACTACAAAAAGGTGATACCAAAATTAACTAAAACTTGGTTTTAAAAAGAGGGGAGGATTATTAAATCATTAAGAATGTGATTAAATAATATAATAAAATATATAAAATAAAAATGTTTATTTAAAATTATTCAATAATATAATAAAATATATAAAATAAAAAATGTTTTCAGCACTTTTTCTAGTGCATCTTAATTTTTTACCTCTTTTTTTCTACTTACTTTCAGGTGATTCCCTTGGAACTTTTTTAGTAATTTTTTTAATTTGTTACTTTATTTGTTTTGGGGGGGTATGCCTAGTTAAGTTGCCCCTTGCCTTCTCCCCATGTTTTTGAAATAACTTAATACTTAGGACAAGATCACGTCCACCGTGACAGCCTGAAATCCACAAAATTCTTTTAAGATTCTTTTCCCCTGCTTTCAGTCCAGTGTCTGAATGAAATTACATAAGGAAGCGGAGGACAGTTTTCTTGTGCCACAGTGTCTCACTGAGAGTGACCTAGCTCAGGGCTCTGTCTACCCGGGTGCCAATTAGAGCCACAGAGGCGACTTCTTCCACTCAGAGAAGGGAAAAAAAACACTAAAAAGGAACGCCTGCAGATGTTCTGGAACCACCTACGCAAAACCCCAGCTCACTTTGAACACAGACTGCAGAGATGAAAGACAGCGAGTGATAGATGTCCCCTGATTGTTTGGTATGGGAGGCCCTTTGTGCCACTGCCACATCGTCATCAGACGGGGAGCACGACTGTGAGTGTGTGTCTGGATGTAGCCAGAGGTAACAGTTAGAGTATGAAAAATACAGGAAAGTTCTTTTATTGAAATATTCATGGAGCTGTGACAGGGGCATCCCTTCACTGCGCTGCCTCATCATCCAGAGGTATTACATAACGGCAGAGTTCACTGACAGGCTCTTTCTCCTCTCGTCTTTGGAGAGAAATCATCAGCTTACTCGTTTGTCATCACTGTTCACAATGCAAACAATGCACAGGCTGTGCTGAGGCTTTTTGAGTCTTTTTGAAATCATTAGAACTGTCAATTTCTTTTTTGTTGGTTTTTTTTTTTGGCTTTTGCCTTTTTATTTAGACAGAGAGAGAGAGAGAGGGGATAACATGCAGAAAAGAGCCACAGGTCAAACCAGTGGCTTCTGCTGCCAGGACATAACCTCTCCACATGCCTAAGACAAGCCATCAGGAAGTGCGCCAGGTGTTGATGCAAAATTTACATAGTGGCCGAAAGTGGATTACACCATTCAGGTGAGTCACGTGATAACCTCTGGCCCAGAAGGACTTTTACCCATGGACATACATCGGGAAAGAGACATCTGTAAATCAGTTAATAATTTTTTGTGAGCATCAAAACCCCCGTGAAACATCTTCTATCCATGTCTAGATGTAAACCATCCAGTTCGATATCATTTGGAAAGTCTAAAAGAGCCGGAACATTGAATTTTTTAGACCGCCATTCAAGCTAGCCAAGGCGCTGGAAGTCGGTCGCTCCGCCGGCAGAAGTTACCAGCTTGGGCACACTTGCCAGCTCGGCCGCATTCGGCTGCCATTAATCTCTACATGCTCTTATGGGCCAGTAGATCCGGGTATTTTATACATTTCTAAACCCGGAAAAAAAGCTTTTTCTGATTCATGCACAACTGAGCAGCTCTCATAGGAATGAACGAGGCACCGCCCCCACGGCTGTATCCAGATTTCACTATAATACATCCATGGTCTAACAGGGGAGCTATTGGGCGCCCCAGAAATTCAATAGTTGATCAGATTGATCAATTTTAATCCCATATTTTCAATTCCATTGTTTTGTATTATAAAATAGTTATGAAGTCCATATTGACAAATTGAAGCAAATATCACCAGATTGTCTTGATTAGAATACAAATGACAAAAACTACATGGAAGAGCAATAGGTTGGCTTTTCTGTAAAGGGGAGACTCATGAGAACCCGCAGAACTCATTTTCATTCAGATATCTTGACGTCAGAGGTCGAGAGACCCCTGTGAAATGGCCATGCCATGTTTCCATCGCCAAAATTTAGCCTAATGTGGAACACTAGCATAACATGAACCCCTGGATTTCTTAGGTATTTTAGTTTTAAATGATACCTGCATCATCACTCAAGCTTTCAAGTCCGGGTAAAGTGAATTCAGAGATTTGTTTCAAAATACATCATAAATGTTGGAAACTGATTGTTGAAAACACGTTACAAAGACCCTTTACTAGGTAGTGCTGAATTGTGGAGTGAGACAGTTGACTGTTTAAAGATTTTTTGACAATGTAGCAGTATAAAAATGAGAAACATAACTGGCATAGTCCCGCGATTGGGCGTGCCCGCCCTAGTGGACACACCCCTAGCGTTTCAGATCAGAGAATACTGTGCATTTTTTCATGATTCTGAGACCTTCTTTTACATACTTGGCAATTTTTTCATTCAAATTTGGTCAGGTGTTCAACAATACATATTTCTGTGATGTGACAAACGCAGAACACATTTTAATTACCACTTCACCCTGATTTTAAAACTCAGCCTGGTGCAGCCTCTTTAAAACAGGAACGTCAGCTGACATTTAATGCAATAATAATAATTTTAAAAAAAAACAGTTAAGAACTTAATTGCATCATGCTTTACAGAATAACTGAGCACTGAGGAGACAAAAAGACTCTGGATGGTTAATCAATCATCAAAACTTCCAAACAAAACCAACTTGGGCAAAGGTGTGTGGTCACTGATGCTGGCACATGACTAAAATCACATTCACCTGTTAAAGAGGTTAATAGAACCATAAAGAAACAATTTTACTGGAAAATGTCTACAACTGATTGGATGGAATGGAAACTGAAAGATAAGCTCTACCTATCACCATCTGTGCAGCTGAGGCTACTCACCACGCTTATCTGTAGGAAAGGGTTAATAAGTCATGGGGTGAGAGGAGAAAACCAAATAAAAAGTTAAGGTTAAAACGCAGAATGGGGAAGAATTGGAAATTTCACAGAACATTTACTTCACATACACAAGGCGTGTGAGTTGTCCTGATTCGAGTATTCCAAAGAGTCTCAGTAATGGTGTGTGCTCGCCACACAAAATCCAACAGGTTCTAAATGAACCAGCAGTTTATCCAGGTTATCTAAACTACCTCACTGCTTCAGATAACATAACACAACTAACATACATTTCTGCACCTGTCTTCCTGAGCAATGTTACCACTTTTCCAGATTTCAGCTTTTAACTTGGTGGGTAGTGTTTTTTTCTTAATAAATGGAAATTAGGGTTGTTACATCTAAACGTTTAAACGCTAACATTAAGAAAATCCTTAAACTTTAAGAAAAATTGCCAAGCATTTAAACGTTAATTTTTTTTTAAAAAAAAAGTTTTTTACATCATAATGTGCAAAAAACGAACAAACTTACACAAGCTGACCACAGCAGTGACGCAGCTTCTGTGGACAAAAAAAATAAAGCAGAAGACAGGGGAGCAAGAAGATGTTCTGCAAGTGCTCCTAGTCGCTGCACCAGCCTCTTCGGTGGTTTGGGATAGGGACTGTTTGTCATTTATGAGGGGGAAGGGGTGCTGCAAAAGTGGCTCAGGCATTTGTTTTAAAAACATTGAGCATTGAGGAGGGACTTGTGTTTTTAATTTTGGCTTAGGGTGAGGGACATACAGCATCAAAATGTAGCATTTTATATTTATTTTAAATAAAAAGTCACACCAATGCCACCTCCTCCTCCTTCATTCCCACAACACTAAGCTAAGTGATGTCCTGCTTTGGACGGGGTCGCAGCAAAACATATTTAAGCCACTTAAAAAATTTTTTAAAAATCACTATCAGTTAAAGTGCTGTATATATTTGAATATTGTCTCCTCTTTAGCTTCAACAGCAGGTGATGGAGGCAGCGGCTGAGCAGCAGCTGCACTCTTCAGTGGACTAAAATGTAAAAATGTTTTTCTCACATTTAGTGATAGGCTAGTGTTTTTGATAAAACATCTTCAAATCACTAAGACATACAGTATATGGCATTACAAGTGAGCAGTACAATCTATACAGACATTTCTTGCTCAACAGCTCCCTTGCTTCATAAAGAAAAGTGATAGATTTTATATTTATTCATTTTCAATCAGATTTACGTGGATGCATAATGAGACTAGGGGTCAACAGATTATCAGCCCCGCCAACTTTGCTAAAGGCATTTAAACAAAGTTTTGTGTTGGAGTTTGTTATATTCCAAATTCTAAATTTGGCAAAAAAAGGATGATTAGTAACTTGGTAAGAAATGCATATTGGTTCCAAATATGAATTATAGGTCTCATTAAGCACTATTATTGGCATTAGTATCGGCCCTGAAAAACCAATATCAGATGACCTCTAAATGAGACACTCACCTTTTGATATCAGATGTTTTTTTTTCTATTTCAAGTGAAGTTTCCAGTGGATTTAAAAAAAATTACAAATATGTTTGTGCATGATGTCAACTACAGGTCTTCAAAAACTCATGGATGTCTCACTAAAACTGGACTTCCTGGATCTTATATGTCATCATCTACATGTATTGTGCCTTAAATGACTTGCGAACATCAACGCCGCCCCTTGTGTTTCATGACTTGGGGTTAAATTGAGTCAGAATGTGTCTTGGAAGAAGTGTGTGGAGGGTTGATGGAGCTGGAAACGGCCCAGATATGAGGTAAAGAGAGAATTTTGCACAGAAAAGAACATACATATAGTCATCAAAGTCCTCCTGAATCTTTATAACTGCAAAACAGAAATGTGGTATTTCTTTGTAATCTAGTCAGCATGTTTGTTTAACCACTAGTCAATGACCTGAGCCAAGTGCCTGTCCTCATGTCATTGCCCCTGGACCACACACTGTCTGCACTGAAACTCAGTCAGCCTTGTTTTTCTCCAAAGCACCGACGCTCTATTATCAGTACACGCTGCTCAGGCCTTGAAAAGGACAATAAATACCTAAATTTAACTCTTACAAAGTAATTGCTTTTCTGCACGCAGAAACACTGCCGCTTTATTGTTTAGGAGAGCAGCAGCTACAAGAAGCAGACTAAATATCAGATAAAAGCTTCTGTTAGGACAGAGTATGCTCTCAGAGTGGCTTTGATAATTACTTCAGAATAATGTAATGCTTTATGGTGTTCCATTAGTGTGGGTGGACTGAAACCATCACCACATGCAATTTAACACTTTAGTTTAACCTTACATAACATTTATGGACGTCTCCATTGACACATCAGAGACTAGTTTACATATTAGATAATACTGCTTCAGGGAGACCACTTATATCACTGTTTCTCAAATGGGGGTACGCGTACCCCTGGGGGTACCGGGAGGTACTCCAGTGGAAACGTGAGATTTTCAAAAAATAGCAGTTATACATAACTCCTAAAAAATAATATTACAAAAAGTTCAGTAAAATATATATCTAAGTTCATAAACTGAATTTTACACTCAATACTCAATTTCAAAATCCTTAAACAAACATCCTGCCCAAATCAGGATAGTGTGACCCAACCTGTCAAATACCTGTCAATCAATTACTTGCCGCCATCAAGGCACAAACAATGGAGTCAGGGTTAAAGTGTAGCAGCAATGCTGCTGAAAACACGGAGACAAGTGACAAAGAAGTCGATATCAGAACCAACGCAATACCATAAATGTGCAGAAGATTATGTTTTAATGAGAATTATGTCCACAAGTTGCAACCCCAAATTTGAAAGTGTTTTTCAGTTACAATGTTGTTTAATAAATCAGACACTGATGACACAGCGCACCTATTTTTTTTTCTACTAAAAATGTTTTGCGCTTGTCAGGGGGTACTTGAAAAATTATTTTAAAGGGGGTACACACCAGAAAAAAGTTTGAGAACCACTGACTTATATGTTAACAGTCAGAGTGCATTTACATAAAATATTGTGCAGAGATGAGTGACACACAGACACCTGAAAATGTGGATGTCTGTTTCCAAATTGTGGCTCATGAGAGGTAAAAACAACAGCATACGACCCCGAAAAAGACGATTTAAGGGTTAATGCAAAAATGTATACAAATCATGAGATTGTGCAACAAAGTAACTGTTTCCACACTGGTTTTTATTAGGGGTGATAACAATTTATCATTGATTGATTAGTCGGTCATTAAAAATTTAATCGAACATGTCAAAACAAAAATATATGAAATATGTTGCTGTGAGCTTTGATTGGGGATAAAATGCGCTTGGTATTGTCTAAACTAGGCAACGTTTTTATGTTGTTTTTTCAAATAACAATATGTTAATCAATCATTAATTTTACTGAGTAATCAATTAAGGAAAGTGCTGACAATTTGCATCCCTAGTTTCTACCAGGCAACAACAGCCATAGCTGAAAGCTAAAGCCTGCAGTTTCATGGCCGACTAATGGCTTCAAATAACCCAGACTGACTCCTCTCAACTTCTTTCTCAAAACAATATGAAACTATATGACTATATTAACTATATGAAAAACATGCACCCACATTCACATGACAACAGCGTTTTTGGGAGGGCACTAGGAAGTAGTTCAGGCTCTGATGCAAATTTTACATAGTGGCCACAAGTGGAATTACACCGTCAGGGTCGATCATGTGATGCACAATGGCCCAGAAAACTTTTCCCCAATGACATACATCAGGAAAGAGATGTCTGTAAATAAGTAAAAAGAAATTTTATGAGGATCATAAAACTGCTCATTACACTATCTAGATTTAAGTCATCCAGTTCGATAACATTTGGAAAAGTCTGACAGAGCCGCAAGATAACATTTTTTAGGCCGCCATACAAGCCAGCAAAGTGCTAAATGGGAAGTCAGGTGCTCTGCCGGCAGAAGTTATCCGCTCAGACACACCCAGCTCCCGGAAGTCTCTAGTGCGTATGCCTCATGAGCCACTTGATCTGAGTATTTTATACCCCAAAAAAAGCTTTTTCTGCTTCATGCGCCAATGAGCAGCTCTCATGGGGGTGAACAAGGCCCCGCCTCCATCGCTGTATCCAGACTTTCTTTAATACATCCATGGTTTTGGGGGGCCTTAAAATGCAAACTTCTGAAACCGAGTTCCAGAGTTTAATCTTTTGAAAATGCAATGGTGACGTCACAGCTTCACACTTGCAGGTGTTGTTCTTCTATGGTGTGTCATTACGAAGTTACACCACCAACTACTGGCCTGGCATGCATACTACAGAGTTTTGGGGGATCCATGTACACGAGGATCATTCTAACAATGTTATCATGTGAGAGCTGATTTTTTAAAACACAAAGGAAAGATTTTTCTGTTTTTAGTAGGGCTGTTCTCGTCTAAACGTGGCCTAAGGTGAAGGCTGCTCATTTGTTTCTCTTCAGCTGCACCCAGGCTCACCCTCCTTCCCAAAATATGGATTTCTGGTACCCACGGATGATGTAACTGACTCTACATTCCCACAGCCTCTGATTAGGCAAAGAAAATAAAGTGTGGTCGTATCCTCAGATGATGGATATGATGGTGTGTGTTTACAGTGGAATACAAAGATCTTCTGAGCTCCTTCTACTTGACTGCAGACACGGCACACTTAACAGACAACACAAAGCCATAATAGCTGTTTGATCCCTCACATTAAATCACAGAGACCGCCTCTGAGAAACCTCCTGTCTCAACTGTTTTCCTGACTGAACCAAGAGCTCAGCACAACACACGCCGGCTGATGTCATTGTGCATCAAACAGCCATCCACATTCCAGCAGATTACACAGAGCAGCAGCTCATCAAAGGAAGTTTATAGGTACGATTGAACTGATAAGCTCACAGAACACCTGAGGGTGGGCAGCAACAGTTTGAGGGCCAGAAACGAAAAGCAACCGGTCCAAAAACCATGGGTGGGGCTGTTGATTTGCGTGGAAAAATAAATGTGTTTTCAGCCAGTGCTCAAAGGTAAACTGAGCATTATCTGTGCACTTTTAACTTCCTTTGAATGACAGAAAAACATAAGCAATGATAGCATAAAAGCCTTTCTGACCGCAAGGGAAAACAAACATGAGGGAAGAGAGAGAGAGTTACAGCAGCTCAGGTTGAATCGCCGGAAAATTGAAAAGCAATCCCTGGTGGGTGGGTGTTTTTCTGCACTGCTGATACCTGCTCAGTCAACGCCCCCAAGGGCCGCGGGTCAACCAAGAGCATGGCCTCTTAGAAACAGTGCGTGGTAAAGCACATGGCTCCCTGTCATCACTGCTGTTAACCCTGTGGAGGCAGCTCCAGTGTAGAGTTACTGTGCCACCTCTTTGACCAAGCAGTGGAACCACCTGCAGCTCATAAAAACCAGCCTTCCAGACCAATCATAGACTGGAGACAAAGAGCGAGCTAACCCCGGCTTACATCACCACCGCTTGAGGTTTATCTCACAATATAACCACTGACCTTTTAAAAAAGAGAGTGGGTATTTTTAGAGGGGGGGGGGGGGGGGCGCTGTATAAAAGGAGCACTAATGAGTGTGTGTGTGTGTTGTGGGGGGGGGGGGGGGGGGTGGGGGGGCGCTTTATAAAAGGAGCACTTCTTTGACTTGTTTCAGAGCACTTCTAAAGGATTTACAGGTAACTGCTTGGTGAGGATAGTGGGAGTAAGTCCGCAGGAATTTACGACACAATGCACTCGAACAGAAAAAAGATACTCTATTAAAATAGCTGAAATATTTGCTCCCATTAAATCCTAATGGTAAAGGTGTGTATACTTGAAAGGATGTTCAGAGATGTCACAACTTGTTTGTATTAAGACTTAAGATTTCATTTCTAGAGCTGAGCGATATGGTTTTAAAATAATATCATGAATATCTTAAGGCTATATATTGCGATACTTATTCACTGTGAGCAAACAACAAACTAACAGCTCACCAGTTCATATATTACTAATATTTGCAAGTCGCACCGGTGCTCCGTGGTTGCAAAATGTGACTATATATTCGCGATTGGACCCAATGTTCAAGATAAAGTCCTCTTATATATTGCAAGTGAAACAAGCCACAAAACCTCAAGTTTATTCAATATACCACCCACCCCTTGCAACCTCTAAACCTATTATTTTTTATAATCATCTGTAATAATCAATATATCATTTAGTTTTTGAAATTTTTAGAAGCATTTTAAAAACTACAATCAATGCCTTGCAATTGTGTGCCTCCCCAGACCAGTCAGGTTGCAGTTACAGTTGACATCAATGTCTGTCCAGACTCGTTTGTAGTCATGGCAGCAGACAATGCTACAGTTTCTGTAAAGTAGCTACATATTCTAAAATGTGGAAACAAATTTTCAGTTGCCAAAAACATTATTTGTGAGGTCTTAGTGACCTTGATGTTAGACCACCAAATTCTAATCAGTTCATCATTGAGTCCAGGTGGATGTTTGTGCCAAATCTGAGGAAATTGACTCTAGGCGTTCTCAAGAGATTTATGAAAATAAGACAGACACAAGGTCACAGTGGTGTTGACTTTTGACCACCAAAATCAAATACATTTATTGTTTTGTCAAAGTGGACATTTGTGCCAAATTTGAAGAACTTCTCGCAATGCTTTCTTAAGAATACCATGTTCACAACAACTGGATGGACGGCTATGGCTCCTGCCAATGCAGATGCATAAAAAAGGCATTCAAAATTGCTAACAGTCTATGATTAGTCATGACAGTCAAAATCCCTGGGAAACAGGACTAGATTTTGGTATTGGAAGCTTTCTGGTTTCTGTTTGTAGTCTAATGTTGACCATTTATGTTTGAGCAGGCTTTGATTGCATGCAGGTGGAACATTTTGGCTGAAATGTAATATCAGAATCAATCAGCGATTGTCTAAAGATGACATACTTTATATTCACATTTTTTTGTTTGTTTTTTTAAAACATATCTTCACTCATATGCAGATAAGTACATATACTGTCTTTGAGTCATGACAAATGATCAATATGAATATGGCATTTCCCTTAGTATTGGCAGACAAAATCTGAGGGACTCAGATTGGGACTGGGGCCAAAAACATATCTATCAACGATGTAGACATTATCTGTGAAATGTGTAAAGGTCGATATTTTTCAATAAGAACCGCAATAATAACCTTTTACCTCATCTAGTGTTCCCCTTTAATTGCTTTAAGGGTTGTTAAAATAATCTTATTCCAGTCTGTCTGACCTTTTAATAGCAGTCTGTGAGTTTAGTACCTACTTACATCAGGTAACAGTAAGATTAACATCATGAGGGTTTCTGTCAGCTGTAGTCTGTGATTTTGAGAGAGAGAGAACTTTATTTATCCCAAAAGGGCAATTCTGTTTTGGATCTTCTCCAGCTCCATTCAGCCCTTACTGATGTTGAGAGATCATTTAAGGTGGATGCGTGTATCTGATATACAGCGTCCTACTTAGCTGCCCTCTAAATTCAGTGACTTACAGTGACAAATACACTGCGTAACCGAGATGAAAGCACATAAAAGCTCGCAGATGTTTGTCATAGTTATGAAAATGGACGGATCATTGCTTTACTTTATTTCAGAGGCAGCATACCTGTTCAATACTGAACTCAGAGAGTTCAGAGCATTTATTGTCCCTCAGAGGAAATTTGATCTGCAGTTGGTGGTACAAACAATTTAAAAATACAATAAAAAGGCACATAGAACATTACAGACAACAAACTTGATGAAAAGCGGTCCCAATCAACTGTAAAATTCTAAGTAAAAGTGTCAATAAAAGTCATCTAAAAGTGTCAATAAAAGGAGTAAGCTTGGTCAACCAATGAAAATTGTAATTAAAATTTAGAAATGTCAATAAAAGGAGTGATCTAAGGAGGACTCCTGACAACACAGAGACGATTAAACAGGACAGAGTATGCCACCACTGCTAGTCTCCACATGTGCAGCACCATATACCTCTAACTCTGTCTGCCTTTTGTCTACACAATTCTTTTCACTTATTCATAAAAGATTCTGCTCAGAAATGTGTCAGTGACATCAAAATAAAGCGTTCAGCCACTGTGGGAAAGAGGCAAACCAGGAAGTGAAGACCTGTTGTAAGATCACATTGTTTGGAAGTCAAGAAAATACCTTAGAAAAGTATACCTTCAACGGAATCTGTGTAGCACCATCAGTGTCTTATTGTTAGGTGACACTGATCTCTTATCACCTCCTCCTCAGAAACCAGGTGCTTATTCATCATCTGCCTGTTCACCATGTGACCTGTCAGCCCACACATCAACACACCTACGCAGAGCACTGAGACAGACTTTATACCTCACTCTCCAGTTTCACTTCATCACTCGCAGTGAGAGAATGCATGTTATGTAATCTGAACATGTTGTCTCAACTTTTAACACAATATACAACACAATAATACAATAAAACACAATTGCAGATTGTTGAATGTGGTTTTGCTGCTGTTGCAGCTATCACTTTCTGTTCATTTAACCCTTAAAATCCCTTGATATTAATATATTAGTACAGCTGTGCTCTGATTAGCTTCACAGGTATAGTCAGAAGCCTGTATAGTATTGAAAAGACTGAAGTTTTGGCCTGATGATGGCACTAGATGCAAAGTTGGATCACTGAAGTAATTACTTATCCTCCCGAGATAATGAATGTTTGTAGCAAATGCTATGGCCACCCAGTAGTTGCCGAGACACTCAACCAGAAAGATCCTCCTCAAAGTGGAGTTAAGAGGAAAAGTCAGGGGATCACCAACGTATTTAAGCTGGATTTGTTGGCAAACCATTCAATAGTTGTTAAGATATTTCACTCTGCACCAAAGTGATGGACCAACAGGGTGACGGGGGGAAAATGGAACATGACAAAAAGCTTAAGGCATAACATTGACCTCCAAATTGCCCAGATTCCAATCTGACTGAGAATTGAGATGCACAGTGGGGTCTCTTTGGATCGGACTTTGCTCTGACCTGTCGAGACAATGACACAGGACCTCTGGGAATGTCCTTTGGTGTCTGGCACCAGGGTGATCCATGAGCCCCCTGGGTTGCGATATGGTGTACCAGAACATCTCACAGATGCTTCATCATCGGATTGGGATCTTGGGAATTTGGAAGCCAGCTTGATGACTTGAGCTCTTTTTCATGTTCCTCAGGTTATTCCACGATATGGTATATTGTCCTGATAGTGGCACTACTGCAATCAGGGAGAACGCTTGGCATGAGGGGGTGTACTTGGTCTGCAACAATATTTCTGTGGCTGGTACATGTCATTAAGCATCCACATGAATGCCAGAACGCAAGGTTCTCCAGCTGAACATTGCATTGTAAAAAGATAATCAATGTCAATCACTTCACCTGTCAGTGGTTTCAATGTTGTGGCTAATAGGTGTATTTTGATTATTGGGAGTAGAGGCTGAAAGAGATTCTGACAGACTTCCATCTCTGTACTATAAAACATCACCACAGAGGAGCTGGAGCTACTTTGTCTAAGCAAATGAATATTACATGCAAAGTCTGGAACAAAAAAAAAGCCTGCTGCAGTACTTTGCATAAAGTCCTTTGGATTCTACTGTGGGGATAACATGCTAGTACAGCTCTGTAGCAACAGATCCTTTAATAACACCTGTTAACAACTGAACTCACACTGAACATACTTTCTCTTTAACTGGTGGTTAGTCTGTTGCACCATCCAGAAACACTATTCAAGGTATTTGACATCCGAGTTTTATTGTAATTTTTCTTCTGTTATGACTTATGGTCGACTAACAGGATTTCCAAATGACTTCTTTCTGAGTCAGGTGCACATGAAGTGAAACAAGTACCTTGTACCTTGTACATCTGAATTGATTTCTATTAAATCATCTGCATGTTGATACTGCGATTTGACTAAACCTTTATCTTCTGACAGGGTAATCCTACATGTGCCTTTTAAATGAGCATGAATGACCATGGTGCATTATGCAGTTAGGGATTATTTTATGTACATTTAGTTAACTTTGTTGGTTTGATGCAAGTCATCCAAAAGGCAGGTTTCCATTACAGATTTGTGCAAAACTTGAGCAATATTTTTGAAATGTCTATAAAATACAATAAGATGACTGCATTGACTGATATTATGCAACTTTGGACTGACACCCCCATTACTGTGCCAGTTAGGATCTTCATTAATCATTAGGGCTATTTTGTGAATACGGACTAGCGTTGCAGAATGCGCATCAGCATCTTACACAGTGCTGTCTTTAAAAGCTATCTAGGAACATGGAAATTGCTATTTCATTTGCAGCACTCTGCAGTTTTCAGTCACGGAATGTGTGGAACATGTGCTGCCTCATCACAAATTCTGCTGTTTCTCAGTGAATCAGCCTGAGGGTTTGTGCAGAGGAAGCCCATTTCAGTCCCTCTGGGGGAATTCTCAGGAATTGGTTGAATTTGTGTTAATTGTTGCCATTGCATCATCCCAACAATTCAAACAGTCCCAGTGAATTCTGCCACCTTGTAAGTTTGTCTAATCGCAGAAACCTTTCTACAAATTTGACCAATCATCAGAATTTCCACTGAGTTTAACCAATCATAACAGCTGCCTGCATAATACCATCAAAATCACATCCTTGTTTCTGGTTGTGAAGATGCAGACATGTGCAAGTTAAACCTCTCACATTTATCAACAAGACATTTCCCTGATGTTCTGCACAAAAGCAGGGGTAAAGTGTTTTGCACCATGTGCAAAACGGGGGGGGGGGGGGGGGGACAAAATCACTTTTCTGTTGCAAGATGCACCCAGAGAATATCTGAATCTTTTGGACTACAGACCAGATAGCTGACCATGACAGTCACTGTTGCATCCTCGCTACTGCACATGCTGCAAGAATCAAGGCAAGTTAGATTAAATATGCAGGTTAGTGGTAATGTTACTATAGCATAAATCCAGCCCCATCTCATTCCAAAATTGTAAAACACCACTGCTTTGACAGTGCTTTTGTCTATAAAAGCTTAGCCACGGGAAGGCCTGAAAGAGGACATCCAAAAAGAATAAGGGGAGGAACTAAAAAATGGGGACCTTTGTTATCACCACCTTCACAAACCTCCAGGAAACTCAAAGCACAGTTTGTGAAGGCTGAGGCTCTGTGCCATGCAGCCTGCTGGATGTAGGGGGACTGGGCGCATGTTCAGGAACGCCACATTGAGTTCAATGTGAGCAGAGGAGGCTGTGTGTCACTGCTGTTTGCAGACAACCTCGCTCAGACAGTGGAGAGTCAACAGAGCTCAGTGGGAGAAGCCTGTATGTTGGCTTGTCTGAACTCTGCTTGACACCCAGCAGTTTGCTGTTCAGCATGCTGCTTTATAGGGAATCCTTCACACAGAATAGATACAGATATGAGGTGTATATTGCACATGGCTGGACATGTACACACTGACAGATGGTGGCTGCACAGACCTTCACACGGTCTCAACAAGTACGCACACACACACACACACACACACACACACACACACACACACACACACACACACACACACACAGAAAAGAGGGCATCAGTTTTGCAAGTTATAGAGAGATATGCAGGTATATTTGTGTCCAGCACTTATGTAACTAATAGAAAACACAAAAAGATATTAATTGAGTACAAGATGGAATTTTTTTCAAAAACAAAAACATTTCTTTGGGATAAAAATATCTTTATTAAAAATAACATGCTAAGAACTGAGACACAGATAGAACAACAGATACAAAACTTACTGTTATAAGTAAGCCTTTTTAAAAAAATATTATTTGATGGTTTTACATTTTTAACTTGTTATTGCTGCATATTATAGTGGTCCAGTTTTAGTTTTGCCATGTACTTTGCACTTTTACCAGTTTTAAATTCGAGTTTCTTTTATTGGCTTTCTTTTTATATGACATTATTTCTTTTATTAGCATCTTATATGCCTATACATGTGATTCTTGTTTTATCTTACTTTTTATCTGCTTAAATGGGGTTAATTATCTTCTCCACATTCGGAAAAAAGGCCTAATTTGGAATATTCCAACAGAATATGCTGTTTCCATGATGTCACATTAAGAATATTGTCATATTTGGAGTAAAAGCGGAATATTAGTGTCAATGAGCGAGACAGCACGCAGAGATGGTGTCCAGAAAAAACCCTGAATATGGATTTTCAATGATGCACATTATGTTCACTGGAAGCCTTTGAAACTACAGGTCAAGTACAGGACAGTACATCCTGAGCCACGCTGTTATCAAAAACAAACATTCTGGCAACGTCTTTATCAACCTTTTCCGACCTATCAAGTCCTGTTAACTTTCATTTTTGTTCTGTTCTACTTTGGTCAGTTCCTCTTTTATCAAATGTACCTTTATCAGGATACTTGATTTATTTGACATCTCTTCTGATGTAGTTTAATATTTCCAATAAATTTACAGTGGCACACAAGCGAGTAGGTGCTTCCATCAAGGTTTTAAATTTTGAAGTTTGCAAGCCAAAATAACTACATATTCTCATCCAAACTTGTCACATGGTGCCACTCTATCAGTGACCTTCTGCTTCTACATATGATGTTTAAGGTATCCTTCAGCATCAGCTGTTTACGCTGCAGGATGCCATTACCATGATGTCAACAAATGCACATGGTGTGATGACACTGGATGGTCCTTATGTTTACACAACAGTACAGGGTAACAAACACAGATTGTCAGGATGGTTAGGATTAGGCAAAACAAGCACATGGTAAGGCGTAGGAAAAAAACAAAGTCACACCCACATGGAAAGTGAGCTCTGGAGTCCTGCACAAAAGTCAGGTGTTAGTGGGACTCATCCACCTCCCCATCTGCTTGCCCTGTAAGTGCACGCGTCCTTATATCGCGTCATTACCTACAGCATTATGACTCTGCCCTTCAGCATTTCATGCGCATTTAATCAGTCCCATCCAGCCGTGGTCTCAAGTGACACCACCTGTGCTTGTTGTATGTGGATGCACCCGGTGCCGTCCAGCTGTCAGCTGTCCTAATAGCAACACCACTGGTTCTCTCAAAGTGCGCTCTCATCTGATGCCATATAGCCGCACTCCGGTTGGACATGGAAGTGAGCTTTTGGCGTCATCCTCGTATGCCGAAAGCGCTGACAGAGTGGACGTTTTTAGACGAGTTCAGAGTGAGAGCGGGCTGGATAACCTTGATGACATTGTCATACAGTCATCTTAAAAAAAATGCACATTTTCTGACCGATTAATCACACTCCAGTTTTATACCATGATATAACTGCTGTAGAAACTGGCAGAACACAGCAGTACCACCTCACAGCAGTTACGGTAACTGTTCTCAGAGCGAGAAACCCGGATCCCGATCAGGTGGGAGGCTGTGTGTGTGTGTGTGTGTGTGTGTGTGTGTGTGTGTGTGTGTGTGTGTGTGTGTGTGAGCGTGTGCGTGTGCATGTGTGGGAAGTGTGATGTGGGAATGTTGAGCTCAGGGGCTCAGGCACTGTAACTGCAGAGGGAACTGCTCTCCCCCTCTCCTCATCTCATGGTGTTATGTAACAGCCTCCAGGCCATTGTTTTAAAGCACTCCCCGCTATTCCACTTTTCATGCAGAGGATCACAGCCACTCATCAGATGGCTCGGACTAGTCTGTGAGCGCTTGCAGAGAATACGGACAAAAGCAATATGCATTCTTCTCGAGTGGTTGGAAAACGTCCAGGTTCACAGGAAAAGCTCAAATTAGTGGCAATACGGAATGCGCAGCACTGAAGCTCATGCAAGTACACACAGTCCTGCAGAGACAGCACAGGCTGTGGAGATGCTGTAGGAAGTTTATCACATTCTTTTGGACAAACACTAGCTCCTGCTGCCTCTGTCCAATCTTAAGACCTTTCCACACCAAGAGTGACGCGAATTAACAGCACAACATTGTAAAAAGAATCAAAATGGACTCTACATCCAGTGATTATGACCTGGTATCAATTTTACTTGATAAAATAAGAGGAAAAAAAAAGAAAGAAATGGGAACATCACATTCTGGAAAAGAGAGGAGAATTTGGTAAGTTCAGGCCCACCAGACGCTTTTTTTCATGCAATTAAATCGCAGGTCATAACATTTTTTTAACCTATAGCAGGTCAAAGCAAGCTTTCACACCAGCAACATATTTTCTACAAGCAAAATTGCGGCTTTTATTTTTCCATACCAAGATCGATTTTCCAAAAGTTTCGTTTCTGATGAGTACACATCCAACCAATCAAAATGCTTCCACTGATGTAACATTGAACAGTCTTATGTTAAAACTTCCAACTATGCTGATGATAGGGCTGCTTGATTACGGCAAAAATAATAATCATGATTATTTTGATTGATATTGAAATCACGATTATTCAACAATTATTTCAACATGATTACTCATTGGCCTCTGACAAACAGCCTCAACTGTTGACGCATTACACAGCCACGTTTCACGTCATACCCTCTGCTCCTGCCGCTAGCCTCACTGTCACTTTCACCCATGGATGTACCGGCACACACGCTTGCTCTCCCCGCTTGTGCTTATTGTCGCCCGCACTCTCTCTCTTGCTGTGCACACTGTCTAAAACCAAAGTGAGACAGAAATTTCAAAACAACCAGAGAGGCTATGGCAACCAAAGCTGAAACTTCTGTTTGGACCCATGAAAAAGGGTGCACTTGATTTACAAAATAAAAGACAAAACAGGAGCAGCATTTTTAGTCATCATGCTGCACAAAACCGTTTCATCTCAGTTATCTTGTTTTGAAAATAGAGGGAAGTCTAAATCGTAATCGAAATTTAAATTCTATTAATTGCACAGCCCTAGTAAACAATATAGCATAATATGAAATGAAAGACTTTTTGTATATTTTGTCATATCACACAGCCCTGTTAGGAAGTTTATCACATTTTTAGGGAATATACTTGCTCGTACTGCCTCTTAATCCAATGTAAAAATAAGACACTTACATTTCCACTGACTGCAAAGTGCCACACAACTCCCAAAATATTCAATTCTGTCCTGTTGTACAGATATGGCAGCGGTTATATCTGACCTATCAAACTCATTATTGAATCACTGCAAGAGCACAATGCACAAATGACTTTAGGGCCTAAATCCCTCTACATTCCACCTTACTGCAACCTAAATCTACCTACGGGTACGAATAAAGGAACCTCACCTGACCTGACCACCTAATCTGGATTTGAAGAGAAAAACAACCAACCAACCTCTGACATTTTTACTTAATTCTTCCACAAACATATGACATGAAATATAATAATATCATTTGTTATTAGTAACACACTCTGGTGCATTTTTTCTCTGTTGTCTCAGACTTCAAAACCTAGATTGTGTTGCGGAGTTGTGTGTTTCCAGGGCAACAGTTGCTCACCAGGTGCATTAAGATCCACAGCTGACTGTAACACACTTCTGTGTGTTGCTGATGGCACACTGGGGCAGACCACTTTATCCATCTTCTATCATGTTTCACACCCATTAGGGGGGAGAGAACTTTTATCACCTGCCTGTACAGCCAGTCACAGTGCTAAGAGGCATCACACTGATCCTCCTTTGTAAGATTTGGATATTTAGAGTGAGATTATGTGACTTTTGAAGAAGAAAAAGCACTTTTACTTATTATACCAATACATTCTTGCTCAGTTCAGGACACTCAGGGGGTTTGCTGTTACAGCCTTGCAGGAGCTTATGTAGTCTGATTTTATGTTGGCAAACTTTAGATAGAGATTAACACACATTGCTTAGTTACTTTTCTGATTGTATGATTCTTCTTGTGCCTCTCTGACACTATGTCTTAGCCTTTAATATTATTCTGTTGTGACCATACCCAGCTAGCATGGTGATGATGAGAGGTGATAAATCATAGAATGTTCTTTTTGTAAAACATTCCCACAATGTTACATAAGAACAAAAGAAGAACGTTTTCAAAGCATTATTCAGAACACGTTATCGCGGCCTGAGTTTATAGAACCTTTTTTAAAAGAAAATGTAAAACATTTTTTACTTTTTTTAAATGTTTAGTGAGAATGTTATTCTAACTTTAGTGAGAACATTCTGAGAACCAAAAGAAAACTTGCCTCTAAAAACATTACTGTAACACTGCATTGTACCATTCTCAGAACTTTTTTTTAGAACCAAACATTGCTAGCTGGATAATGGCTGAAGTTAGGGTTGGGACTGACCATTAAGCAAACCTGAAAAATACCAGACGGGGTGCAAGGCAACTACTAGCAACGTTGTAAAAATAATGAAGCAAAAAAAAGAAACCACCTGCTGGCTGCAGCCCACTTGATGTTTGAACAGCCCACATGATAAGGGGTTACACAGTCCCAAAAATGTCATCAGCCTACATATAGTGGCAGGTGCAGTGGTACCAGCCAATGTCATGTCTCCACACCACTTCAAGAAGATGCATCCATGTAATGTCAGAGGTCAAGTAGAAATATGCAAATGATAAAGAGAGAAAGAGCATTGTCTGAATGTAAAATCCAAATTCAACGGATAATAAAGGATCAAAAAATGAAAAGTTGGAGTGGAAAAGGTCTGAGAGAAAACTAACCATGAGGCTGAGATGCACGATAATATAGGCATATCATCCGTATCGGCTGATATCGCCTTTAAAATGAACTATTGAAATCAGCCAACATTCTGACAATATCAGCACATCGTTGGTATCGCCCAATATTGGCTTAAATTGCATCACCCACATGCTTTTTTCTATTTTTGCACAATAAAGAAACATCACACAAAGTACATTGTAATTGATTGTATTTTAATGTCTCCATCTGCTGGTGGGCCATCACAATAAGTGCAGAATATGATGTTAATTCCACTACAGGAGACACTTGATGATCAAGATTAGGTGAGAAAAAAAATGAATACATCAATATTGGTACCTGTAACTGCCAATTACGTTGTTATATATCAGCATATTAGATATTGACAAAAATGTCCAAAATCTTGCAGCCCTATTAAATAACAACATTACAGATGCCAGTGCCATGCAAAATTCTGCTGGCTTCATGCTAACATCAATAGTCCACCAGCACCAACTGAAGAAAAGACGTGGAGTAATGTTATAGTGGATGGTGGAGCAATGGGCTCTGTCCAGAGAGCTGAATTTTGTTCCCAGAATGAACCCTGGCTGCAGATCAGATTTTTTTTTTCAGTCTCTGGAATTTTTTTTCTCAATTTTGATAAACTTTAGCTCTGAAACTAAAGAACACCTCCATCGTGCAAAATTATTTACCATTATAAATGCAAAAAATACATCCACAGAACAAAGTCTGACATGCTAAATACAGGGCGCAAACTCTTAATTTCAATAGATGATTTATGCCTTGAAAAATGATAAGCCATATCACCTTAGTAAGGCTGATATGTGTGTCTTATCTATGCTTGTCTTATCAGGCTCAATGAGTAGCAGCTTGTTTTTAATACTCCACCTCTGCATGCTGTTACACTATTCCTATTGGCATTCTGTGCCAACAATATGAAATCGTGTTTTGACCATTTGGGAGCTATATTGTTGTTGCTTGTTTCAGGCTTTGTGGTAAAGTGGGTTACAGCTGAACAAAGCCTCCTTTCTCACCAGTCTCATTAAATCAATTACTTCCACTTTAAAGAGCAGTTGCTGTTGCTCCTCTAATCTCTGAAACGCCCTGTTCTGCAAACTTACAGTACACTCCAGTTCAAACAGCAGTGCCAGGCGCAGATCTCACACTTGTTGCTCATTGTTTAAATGTCTGCCTGTAATTTGTATTTCAGTGTGGTCTGCAAATTGCACAACAATACTTCAACAAGTTTTTCTTATTTGGCCACAGTCTTTGGACGTTACCTAAGGTGCATCTACAGCAATGTATTCCTAAATAAACCAATGAATCATTAAACTTTCAAATACTGTGATGTAACTTGCTTTTCTGGTAACATTTTGTTTTGGATATTGTTTTGTTTTTTGCTCTTACTTGTATGAATAACTGGCTAAAGACAATGTGACATCATGCCAGAATAGGGGTCAACAGATTATCAGCCTGGCCAATTTTTGGGGCCAATATTTGGCTTTTTGCCGAGTATCTGTTGCGGTATTTTATTAAAAATGCAGAATTCAAATTTATTTAAAATATATAATATAATTTTAAAGTTTAATTGAAATTTAATTTTTAAATCTTTAAATTAAATTTTAAAAAATTTAAGATTTATATTTATTTAAAATTAATTTTATTACCAATAAAATTAATCAATTAAAAAGTGCAAAGAGAGTGTCAGCATGGGAGGAACTTTTACTTTGTAAACCTCAGGGAGCTATTTATATTTATTTATAACTTTATTTAAATTGCCACTTGACTTAATTCAAAAAAAGTAACAAAAAACAAAGTTTTGTGTTGGAGTTTGTTATATTCTAAATTCTAAATACTGACAGAAAGATTTTCGATTTTATTATGAATGCACGTCGGTTCAAAATATCGGTTATCGGTCCCATTAACGACTAATGATCTGTATCTGTATCGGTCCTGAAAAACCAATATCAGTCAACTCCTATTCCAGAATATCGAGCATCTACAGTGGAATTTCATGTCTGAAAATGTTTCACTGATGTCATCAGCAGCCAACATCAGGTTCTGGTGTTAGTCCATCAAAATCAAGCAGCAACTTTTTCTTCTTCTTTTAACTTGCACCTACAGTCATCCAGGAATAAATCCAACAGAGAAGAAGAGGCAGAGAGAACGATCTCTGCACCCACCAAAGCAGAAAATAAACCACAATATGATGCAGCTACAGAGCAGGGAGGGATGCTGCTGAGGAGGCCATCACAAATCACCACCAACTAGCTGGTCGGCTCACAGTTTCATGTTCACACTAGAAAGCAAACGCACAAGTCAGCCAGCGGACTCAACTGGGACAACTGGGAGAACATCCTAACTCTACACAGAAGGGAGTTTGCCCAAGGTCCGAACCTTGCCCCAACCCTGGTTCGAACCCTTGCTGTGAGATGACAGTGCTAACCACTACACCACTGTGCCGCCCTCTCGTGTAATATTGCTTAAATGAAACTGAAATTGTCGGCTTCGTGCAGCTCTCTCAGTTCTGATGTTGGAAAGCTGTTGGGTGATATGGTTTCTGGAGCTATTACAGCATCCAATAAACAGCTCTAATCAATACGTTACATTTATTTGCTTTTTTCTTTTTTGGTCAAAGAGATTTAAGGCAACAGTACTTAAGTCGCTGATTGACCAAAATGGTTTGCCAAACAAATGTAATGTGAGGATATTAATGCTTTCATTGTGCTGCTGATTTGACAGTTGTCTTCATGCACATAAAACCCATAAAAACAAACAATAACGACAAATTCCATCTGTCAAATGTAAGACTAAAACCAATAAATGTGACATGCCTCTTAAAGCCCACACAGACACACCACTGATGTGCAATGCATGTAATCTATCTGACTGTCCACAGTGTCAGGAACCATCCCTGTGCAATAACCCTGCAACACACAGCAGCCTGCCCATCTTACCAGTGGATTACATATTCTTACACTTTAAATACACAGTGCAAAACATATAGGCTAGACATCTGTCCCACATAATCCATCAAACTGTATACAGTCATATCCATCTATCGCACAAAGTAAGCAACCTGTTTGAATTATCATTATACATTGATTCCAGCAGCCTTTGCACTCTGCAGCTACACAGCAGTCAGTGTTTATGGCAGTCATATGTTTATGTTCACTTTGTTCAGCTTTGTTTTCCTTGTTTTCAGATGTATGTGTGTTCTGTGCATGCACACGGAGAGCAATAAAGTCCTATGCTTTGTATGTGAAAGCATACTTGGCCAGTAATGCTGATTCTGGATGTTTGGATGCAACAGATTTTTTCATATATATATATATATATATATATATATATATATATATATATATATATATATATAGAGAGAGAGAGAGAGAGAGAGAGAGAGAGAGAGAGAGAGAGAGAGATTATTATTATTATTATTATAATTAGAAATTTTCAGTTGTGTCATAAATAAATTTGCATATACTTGTTTGTTTGTTTGTTTTGAATTTTGCTGTTGTTTGTTTTGTTTTTAGTTTGTTCTGTTTTTAATACCAATTCAGGTTATTTTCCTGTGATTTTCCTTTTTTTTTTTATTAATTTCTTACACATTTTGGATGAATTCATGTTAAGCAGCTCTTTTGGGGAATTATTCCTGTCAAGCTGAAGGAGAAATCAAACCAATTTGTCCAGCTTCCAAAGGGTTAAACAGCACAGGGACAGAGTGTCTAACAGACACCAAAAACACAGTGTCCATGTGCACCTGATGAATGAAACAGCTCCACACAGCCCTGGGGCCAGTTACACTGTAGTGTGTGAGCTGCTGTGCAGCCGCTGCAGTTACAGACGGCTCTCTGAGTACACAGCGTCACCTCTCACAGCCCCCAACACAAGTTTGGGACCCTGCGGACCGCAGCGCGTGCTGAAAAAGCACCCAAACACTAACCAAAGTTCCCCAAAGCGGAAAGCAAACGGTCCCCAGCAGCAGACCGCTCCACGCAGAGTGCACTGACTGAGGTTGTGCATGCGTGGCCAGGCCACGGAGCAGCAAACAGCAGCAGGATCTACAGCAGCAGGATGCTCCTACCTTGCAGGTTCTGCACTCGGATGTCGCTGATTTGTCCGATAAATTCCTCCCGCTCGAACCAGTCTTCCCACTCGTGTCCTGCATTTGTTGAAGCGGAGAGAGCTGCAGGGATCCGGGCAGGAACACTCAGAGCTCCCCCGGCAAGAGGAGGAGGAGGAGAGGAGGAGGAGGAGGAGGAGGAGGAGGAGAAGCTGCTCCTGCTGCTGCAGCGGGCAGGCGGCGGGCTATTGTCCGACCGGCCGACACACAGCCATATGAGCCGGGGACACGGCGGAGGGCTTGAGGGGGCACACCGGAGGGATCACTGTGTCTGGCTGCTGTTTCTGCGGCTTTCTGTCCGTCACATCGCAGCGGCGGAGCGGAGCGATGGAGCCGCGCGAGAAAAGCCCGAGCGTGTGTGCGCAGAGCAGGGCAGGAAGGAGCCGCAGCACCTGGTTGGTATTTCCGAGGTGGGATGGAGCTGATCCAGGACCCCCCCCACCCCTCTCTCTCTCTCTCTCTCTCTCTCTCTCTCTCTCTCTCTCTCTCTCTCTCTCTCTCTCACACACACACACACACACACACACACACACACACACATACGCTTGTGATCAACAGCGCAGGAAGAAGTAGGACTCCTACATGTATTTAAACCCAGTTTTTATTGCATTTGCTTTATATTTAACCCATTATAGAGACATCCTTCAAATACTGTCATCATCATGCCCTCATGTAGAGAATTTTATTTGAACTCACCAGCATTAGTACTGACTGTTTCAGCACGAAAACACCCCACACAACTTTTTTTGGAAGCCTAATTTAAAGGAAAAATAAATGTTGAGATTGGATGCACGATATCGACACATCATCAGTATCAGTATCAGTATCAGTAGCTAATTTTGACTTAAATTAATAAAAAATATATAGACGCCATTTACGATAATAAAAATATTGCAAATAAAAATATCAAAATCTACTAACATGATGATTTCTGCTGACATTACAAACCAATAAATATGTATTTTTTTTATTGACAAAGTGTACATGGACAAAACATCAACCCTTATTTGATACATTTTTTTTTTTTGCACAGTGAATGAATGTTACATAGAGTAAATGCATTGTATTTCATGTCTCCATCTGCTGGTGGGACATCAGGATAAGAGTATGCATAATATGATGTTAATGTCACTGTAGAAGAGACTCTATGATCACTAAAATAAGTTGATAAGTGGATATATCGATATCACTATTGGTTATTGACCAAATCAATTGTTATACTGTATCGGATATTGGCAAAAAATCCGATATTGTGCATCCCTATTTGAAATAAATACCAGCATCAATGTTTATTGATATTATTAATCATTTAATGATGATTTAGTAAAACTTTATAATACATTTTTTAAAGTGCTTCATGCTTAGAAGATGACAGCCGCATTTGAATTTTTTAAATAATAAATCCATGTCAAAGAATAAAGTGATGTTTCAACACACATTACATTGTTCCATTACAATTTCTGAAGAACAGTATGTTG
This sequence comes from Plectropomus leopardus, assembly GCF_008729295.1. Classification (NCBI taxonomy): domain Eukaryota; kingdom Metazoa; phylum Chordata; class Actinopteri; order Perciformes; family Serranidae; genus Plectropomus; species Plectropomus leopardus. The sequence goes on along the minus strand of NC_056476.1, from coordinate 29,952,774 downwards.
AGAACCTCCTGAAATGAATATTCTGTGAACATAATAAATACGATTCACAATAAGCCATTTGTATTATTAGAAAATTATATCAAAGCAGCTTTTTCCTTTTTGAAACGTATTTCCCAGTTTCATTTTCCTGTTATATTTTGGATTTAGAACCATTCCAAAGGAAAGATGTTTTTGAAAAAAATCTGAGAAACTTTTAAAAGATTCATGATTTTTTGACATGTATAAGTAATATGACTTCTTGTGTTTTCTTTAAAGACTGTTCAAACACAAAGCATGTATTTTATCAATGTGACTTAGAGACTGAAACATGCTTCCTCCTTTTCTCACAGTCCTCCATGCTTGTAATAACAAAGGGGCGTGGCTCTATATAACATTGTGAAATCGAACCTCCTGTATGTGGATCCGCGAAAACAACCAAAAATACTGTAGCATGCATGCCAGGCCAGTAGTTGGTGGTGTAACTTTGGATCTGCATATTGCCAGTTAACACCGCAACAGATGCTGTGGTGGTTTCAAATGATTACACTTGGAGCCCGGTTTCAAAGTTTTCAGGCCCCCAAAACGCTGATGTACACGACAACTAAAGTTTAATGTTTCATGTAAAAACCGTTGCTGTGTAAACAGCGACTTCACTACACACCTGTAGAGTTTTGTTGTGAAGTTATCGCGTTGAAAAAATCTGTCCACAGACAAACAGACGTATAAATACCTGGCAAAATACTCCAAACTGCCTGTAGGGTAGTATCCACTACAATATGTGTCATCAAGATAGTGTTTTGCAATGATGAAAACACACGCACGCACACACACACACACACACACACACACACACATGCACGCACACATGAATGCATACACACACAAATTAAGTGATGCTGGCAATGACAGTTAGTCTTCACAGTGTGTGAGAGACTGACATTAAATCACTGTAACTGCTTTGTGTGATGTTAATAAGAGTTAGAATGATCAGCGCGTGTCTTGATCAACTAATGAGAATCTACAGCTTCATTCACTCCAGCAAAAACTGAACTCTCCTGAATGCAGTCAGAACTATATTTGACTTCAGAGTGTCAGAAACTGTGCTGAGGTGTGACATATGGACAGAATTTCTTCATCTGTACATGAAATAGGCTCCAAATCTACAGATAATGCCAGTGTTTTCTTGCTGGAGAGACACAGACATGTGTTAGAAACATGACTGAAACATGTTAAATGTCCTGGGGTGTGAGGCAATATGTCATCAGGCACACTGGACCAACTGACTCCTGTTTCAACAATAGATGGAAAAAGACACTTGATCCTTATCATCATCATTACAAATCACTAAAAGACAACAAATGAACTTGTGAACATGTAAACTGCCATTATAAATATACCAGATAATAAGCGGAGATAAATGTGACTAAAATAATTCTAATTACTAAATGTGAACATGTAACTTTAGTATGTGGGGGACCCTGCTGATAAACAGGTGGTTTCACTGTATACATGGAGAGGTTATATACAGCCTGATTAACCCATTCAGAACCCAATTCTGTTGTAAAACACAAAAAAATATTATAATGATGGATCTGTTCCCTAAATGCACTAATAAATCATTAGCTGTATATATATATATATATATATATATATATATATATATATATATATATATATATATATATATATATATATATGGGTGCTTCATTATGTCTAAGCCTTTTCAATTAAAACATACCATGACGAAACATTCTGTAAAACAGGAGATCCACTTTAATTTTCCTGTAAGAGTTTAAAACATAAGAAATTTAATCTTGGTTGGTTTCATAATGTCTCACTGAACACTTGAAGAGAATGACTTTTATTAAAACTGTGGGGGGAATTCCATTCTTCCATTCTTTTTTTCACTCTGAAATATTCTCTTTCTCAAAACACACACACACACACACACACACACACACACACACACACACACACACACACACACACACAGAGTATCCACATGCATGCAGCAGGAGAGCTGTTAGAGTGAGGGAGCTGGTCATGGTCAGCTGGCCCCGAGCAGTTCTGAACTTGGTCAAGGGACCTGTAGGCACAGAATATAAACTGATGGGCTTTTTCGGGGTCAAAAAATATACATGTATATTGGACATTTAAAAAAAATAAAAAATAAAAACCTTTGACAGTAAATCCTAATGTTTTTTGTGTGTGTTATATAAGACATAGCATAATTATGTTCTGTGTTTTACTGGCATAACAAGTCCTCCTAAACACATGTAAGTTGGATAATGTAAAAACAAGTCATTATATTGTGCAGAGCAGAGGTTTGGTGTATCTCCTCCTTTAATTTGTGCATAAACAGCAGCTAAACGAGGCTTCAAAGTGAAGAACTGCGATGCGTCTTTTCCTGTGCTGCGGTCATCTGAAGCTGTGTCTGCTCTCTGTACACTGTCACTACACGGGAAATGAGGATCATATTAGTGAAGCCTGTTTATACACTTCCAGACACACAGACATGTTCCATGTTTACAGTGAAGCTACAAGGCAAAGAGGTGCCGACAGACAGACAGACAGTGGATTAATGAAGTCTTCATTGGTGTCTTTTTTTGCTTTCAGCAGGATTTGTGGAATAATCTGGTATGGAAATTCAAAGCCAAACTACCATGGTGTTTCTCAGAGGTAGACTATCTCAGTTGTGTTGTATTTCCATTATATGCTCATTTGAAGACATTTATTAAAAAGTTGAAATAACTTGTCCTCTCAGGCAAATTGTTATTTGTGATAATGGGCTGTATAAATAAGACTGACTTGACTAAGCAGATCACATTTTGGTATTCAGCATTTGGTCAAATACATCACCTTGGAATGTGAGAAATTAGAACAGGCGTTTTTATTGTTTTCTGACATTTTTGTAGACTAACTGAGTAATAGATTTTCTTTTAAAGTGGTAGATTAAGTGATTGTTGCAGACCTAATTGGATGGTAAATGGACCTGCACTTGTAAAGCATATTTCTAGTCATTTTTGATCACTCAAAGTGCGTGCACACTACGAGTCAAGTCAAATTCACCCATTCACACACACATTCACACACTGGTGACCACAAGGTGCCACCTGCTTTTCAGTTTATTAACCATTCACACACACTCACACAGCAATGGAACAGCCACCAGGAGCAATTTTGGGGTTCAGTATCTTGCCCAAGGATACTTTGACATGTTGACTGGAGGATTCAGGGATCAAACCACCAAACTTCTGATTAGAGGACTACCTATATACCACAGCTGCATCTTCAGAGATGATGCTATAGGCAGATTTTTCTACTTTGAACAGAGCCAGGCTAGCTGTTTCCTTCTGCTTCTAGTCTTTATGCTAAGCTAAGCTGACCATGTCCTGACTCCAGTTGTGTTTTTAACACACAGACATGAGATTGATATCCTTCTCATCGCACTCAGAGAGGAAGTGGATAAACATATTTCCCAACACCCCTGTAATATTCAAATGGAAATGACCTAAACCATGTCTGGGACTATTTAAAAAAGGCTCTAGAAAGTGAGTTGGAACCCATAATAATAGGAGACCTTAAGAACTGTATGTTAGATATTCAAATTAAAAATCATTTATTTGTGCGGAACTTTTTATGGACTAGCCCACACTCTGTTTAACCCACATGTAGATCATACACAAACTGGGATTTCTATTAATAAATAGAGATGAGAGAGATGGTGATTTTCAGAGAAGAGCACATTTGCATGCTGGCCCACATTAGTGTTACAGTTAGATGTTATTTTTTCCTCCTCTCCGATGCTGTCTTTTAAACAGCAGAGTCAGTACACTCCTGCCCACACTATGTAAAGCACTGGCTGATTTCATGGAACTATTTAAAGAGCAAAGTGATCATCTTCCTACTGACAAAAAAAATGTTTTTGAGGCAAAAGCAACTGAAGTGAATCAACCTTACAGTTTATCCTAATCTTTGGTGAGCTAAAATCAGTAACGGGCCAGCCTATCATCAGGAGTAATCTGTTTAAAAGCCATCTGGCACACTTTACCGCACCCAGCTGTTCAACAAATAATCAAATCACAGTGCAATACTTCCCCCACAACAATGTATTTGTTACAATTTATCATCTTACAATCAGCAGCACACAGCATGACTCATCCAGTCCCAGCGCTAAAAATAGCTCTGCATGATGTTCCACTGCCGTCGTCTCTGATGCGGATTTATGAGACTCAATCTCATGTGTAATCACATACTTGTGTTGGGTTCGTTGACCCTGTTGGTGTGTGCAGCTTCTATCTGTAAGTGCATCAGCCTTGTAATTGCTAATGAAGAATGCAGAGAATGCCTCAGATGAGAGGGGCCTTCAGTGTTATTACATGTGTCAGAAGGCTCAGGAAGCCATTATGTACAATAACATGAAGAATGATAGCTGCAAGTTGCTAAAAAAAGAGCAGAAGCCAGGAAGTTTGCAACCAGGAGGTTTTCATGTAGGTTGTCCTGTTTCTTACAATGAAAAAAATAGCCATTAAAGCAGTGTTCTCATTATTTTAGTGTGCAAACCTCTGTAGTTTTAGAACAACAATCCTACACTAGAAACTCTGTGATGTTGTACTTATGCTAAAATGCAACCACCAGCATGAGAACATGCTATAATTTGACAACATTAACATGCTAATGTTTCAGCCTGTTCTCACTCCGAACTCGTCAAATTTGACGGCTCTGTCAGTGCATTTGGTGTACGAGCGCGATGCCAAAAGTCACCTTCCGTGTCCAACACGAATGCAGCTGGACAGGGTCAAATGAGAACGCGCTTGGACAGAACGAGTGGCGTTGTAATTATACACCAGCGGATGGCACTGTGTGCGTCCACATGCAACCTGTATCACAGCATCACTTGAAAACGCATTTGGACAGAACTGTCAATGTCTGGTAATTACGCTGCTGGTAACCATGTAATCTAAGGAGCGCGAGTACGCTTATAGGGCGGGTGGGTGTGGAGATGGCTGGTTCCCACAAACAACTGACTTTAGTATGGGAGTCTGGAGTTCGCTTTCTGTGTAGATGTTAGTTTCTTTTTTCTACACTTGTAACGGGTGGTTGTAGGACCCAGATGCAGTACACCAACACGCTCGTTCAGTTGGTAATAACTTTTATTTAAACCAACACAGTCAATGCTCAGCTCACAGGCAAAGAGTTCGTTCTTCGGGCAGGAAGCCCTAGCAAAGTCTCTGGGTATCACACGAAGCGAAGAAACGAAGCTTGTACCCACAGTGGCTGGCGAGGAGGAAACCCCGTAGCTCCACAAGCCGTCTCCACGTGCTGGAACGCCGACTGGAATCGAGCAGAGGGATGGTCTGGGACAGGCAGGGGTTCGGTAACCAGGAAGTCCGTCCGCGGATGTAACAGCACCGACAGGGATCAGGCAGAAGGAGCGTCTTAGCCGAGCGAAGGAGTCTTTACCAGGAGAGCCGTCAGATTTCCGGAACGCCGAAACTGAACACGTGGTCGAGGACAAAGAGCAGGTAGGTTCACGGGGAGTCAGGCGAGGAGAGCAGGTCAGGAACAGGCAGAGTCAGCAACGGGAGATCTGATAGAGAAACGCTGGAAAGACATGCATAGTGCAGAGGAACAATCTGGCAATGAGTGAGTGAACTGGAGTGTCTTAAATACTGCACTGATTGGAGATGAGCTGCAGCTGAGGGGAGAGCAGGCTGCAGCAGTGGGGGTGGTTAACAGGTAGAGCAGAGCAGAAGGAGGGTGAGTGGAAAAGTACTGGCAGCAGGTAAGGAGGAGAAACAGCAGGTCCATGACAGAACCCCCCCCTCAAGGGGCGGCCCATGACGTCCCAACACAGGGCCACCGAAACCGGGTGGGCGGAGGGGGCCAGGAGGAGGGTCAGAATTCCTCCGACATGCCGGAACCCGCGTCGTCATCACCAGAGGGAGGACCATCCACCAGCCGCGACGTCGAAGCCCCCAAGCAGGAACCCAGCCCGGACGTCCCAGGAACAGGAGAAGGAGGGGCCGGGACAGAGGCGGAGGAACACCGTCTCCGGACCGCACAGGAGGGCTGATCGGGATTCAGGCGGTGGAACTCCTTCACCAACTGGTCATCCAAGATCTGCCGCGCAGGAACCCAGGACCGCTCCTCTGGGCCGTAACCCTCCCAGTCCACCAGATACTGCAGACCCCTACCCCGTCGACGGGAGCGAAGCAAGCGACGCACCGTGTAAGCCGGAGCCCCATCGATGAGACGGGGCGGTGGTCGAGAGGCGGGCTGCAGAGGACACTCCCTGGCCGGCTTGACCTTGGAGACGTGGAACGTGGGATGGATGCGCATGGAGCGGGGCAATTTGAGGCGGACCGCCACGGGTTGACGACCTGTTCCACCGGAAACGGACCAACAAACTTAGGAGCCAGCTTGCGGGATTCCACCCTCAGGGGAAGGTCCTTGGTGGACAGCCAAACCTTTTGTCCGACCGGTACGGAGGAGCCTGGGAGCGGCGACGGTTGGCCGAGGAGGCGTAGCGAGCAGTGGTCCGCAGGAGTGCAGACCGAGCTCGGGACCAGGTGCGCTTACAGCGGCGGATGATATTCTCCACTGACGGGTAAGCAGTCTCTTTTTCTTGGTCAGGAAACAGGGGAGGCTGGAAGCTGTACGCACACTGGAATGGCGAGAGCCCGGTGGCAGAACTGACCAGGGTGTTGTGGGCGTATTCCACCCACAAAAGCTGTGATGACCAGGAGGCGGGCTGATTGGAAGCCATACATCGCAGCGCCGTCTCCATCTCCTGGTTTAGCCACTCCGACTGACCGTTCGACTGTGGGTGGTATCCAGAAGACAGACTGGTGGATGCCCCCAAGAGCCGACAGAATTCCTTCCAGAACGCCGAGTAAACTGAGGGCCCCGGTCAGAAACCACATCTGTAGGGAAGCCGTGTAGTCGGAAGACATGCAGGAGCATTAATTCAGCAGTTTCTTTGGCAGAGGGAAGCTTTGGTAATGGCACAAAGTGCGCCATCTTGCTGAACCGGTCTACCACTGTCAGGATGGCAGTGTTTCCTTCTGACAGTGGCAGACCGGTAACAAAGTCCAGAGAGATGTGAGACCAGGGACGATGAGGTACAGGGAGTGGGTGCAGGAATCCGGCAGGGGCTTGGCGGGAGGTCTTGCTCTGACTACAGACTGGGCAGGCATTGACAAAGTTCCTTGTGTCTTCATCTAGGGTGGCCCACCAAAACCGCCTTTGCAGGACCTCCTTGGTGCGGGAAACCCCAGGATGACAGGTCAGACGGGAAGCATGGGCCCACTGCAGGACCTCGGACCTGAAGTCTTGGGGGACGAACAGACGACCCTGAGGGCATGAACTGGGGCCCGGCTGGTCCTCCAACGCCGATTTAATCCTCTCCTCAATCTCCCAGGTAAGAGCTGCTAGGAGTGAGAGGAGGGAAGAATGTTGTCAGGCTGAGATGAGTCCCCCTCCTCCTCCAGGAACTGTCTGGACAGCGCGTCGGGCTTAACGTTACGGGAGCCAGGGCGGTAGGAGAGGGTAAACAAGAAACGGGTGAAGAACAGAACCCAACGAGCCGGCGAGAATTCAGTCTTTTAGCCGTTCTGATATACTCCAGGTTCTTATGATCTGTCCATACCAGAAAGGGAACAGTGGTGCCCTCCAGCCAATGACGCCACTCCTCCAATGCCAACTTGACCGCTAATAGCTCGCGGTTGCCGATGTCATAGTTCCTCTCAGCAGGGGAAAGGCGCCGGGAGAAAAAGGCGCAGGGATGCAGCTTGTCGTCTTCTGCCGAGCGCTGAGAGAGGACGGCCCCTACCCCCACATCCGAAGCGTCCACCTCCACCACAAACTGCCTCTCGGGGTCGGGAATGAGGAGAATGGGCGCCGAAGTGAAGCGTCTCTTTAAGTCTAGGAAGGCGTCATTAGCAGCTGGGGACCACCGGAATGGCACCTTGGATGAGGTGAGGGCAGAGAGGGGAGCCGCCACCGTGCTGTAGCCACGAATGAACCTGCGGTAGAAATTGGCGAACCCCAGGAATCGCTGCAGCTGCTTGCGGGAGTCGGGAATGGGCCAGGAGGAAACCGCGGAGACCTGGCAGGGTCCATCTCCATGCGGTTGTGTCCGATGATGTAGCCAAGGAAGGAAACAGAACTGGCGTGGAATTCACACTTCTCAGCCTTTACGAACAGGGAATTCCTTAGTAGAAGCTGCAGGACCGTCTGGACATGGTGGATGTGCTCCTCTTTGGAACGAGAGAAGATCAGGATGTCATCTAGGTAGACAAAGACGTATTTATTCAACAGGTCCCTGAGAACGTCATTGACCAGAGCCTGGAAAACAGCTGGGGCGTTAGTGAGTCCGAACGGCATCACCAAATATTCGTAGTGACCCGTGGGAGTATTGAAAGCCGTCTTCCATTCGTCTCCCTCTCGGATTCGTACCAGATGGTAGGCGTTGCGTAGATCCAGCTTGGTGAAGATTGTGGCATCTTGCAACAGTTCAAAAGCCGAGGAGATGAGAGGAAGAGGGTAGCGATTTTTAACGGTGATCTCGTTCAGGCCCCGATAGTCGATGCAGGGTCGGAGAGAACCATCTTTCTTCCCCACGAAGAAGAAGCCAGCCCCTGCAGGAGACGAAGAGGGCCGGATAATTCCAGCGGCCAACGAGTCTTTAATATAGGTCACCATGGCCTCTCTTTCTGGTGCGGACAGGGAGTAGAGACGGCCCTTGGGAGGAACCGAGCCAGGCAAGAGGTCGATGGCGCAGTCATAAGCTCGGTGCGGAGGGAGAGAAGTGGCCCTGGCTTTGTTGAACACCTCGCTGTAGTCAACATACTCAGCAGGCACCATGGACAGGTCTGGAACAGAGCCGGAATTGGTGGATGGCGTGGGAGAAGCTGGTCGTTGTAGACAGACCTGTTGACAAGATGGCGCCCAAGACTGGATCGAACCCGTGGACCAGTCAATATGCGGGTTGTGACGACGAAGCCAAGGGTACCCGAGGATCAGCGGCAATCTTGGAGAGTTCAGAACGTGAAACTGGATGGTCTCACGATGACTCCCTGCCAGTAGCATGGGAACCGGAGCCGTCTGATGAGTCACCGTTCCCAGGAGATGACCGTCTAAGGCGCTGGCCGGCAGGGAACGAGGAAGAGGGACCAGCTTCATTCCCAGCTGACGAGCTAGCTCTTTGTCGATCAGGTTGACATCGGCCCCAGAATCGATGAACGTGGCGAGAGTGTGTGAACCTTCCTTGAGCTGTAGCTGGACATGGAATAGTGGGCGGGGGCTGGAAACAGAGTTCTGAAATCGGCTCAGCAGTATGCCCCCCCTCTACTGTTGAGCCCGCCCTTTTACTGGACACTGGGAAACAAAGTGGCCGGCCTGTCCACAGTAGAGGCACAGGTTTCCCCCGTCGTCGTCTCTCCCGTTCTTCGGTGGTTAGCCGAGTGTGTCCCACCTGCATGGGTTCTGCTCCTCCCATCACAGGATCAGAAGGAGGACTGACAAGTACAGGAGAACCATGCAGGACGTTCTGGCCCCGACGAGCACCTCCCTCCCGGATCTGCTCTCTTCTCCTTGCCTGGATGCGTCGGTCTAATCGTGTGTGGTGAGTTCGATTAAACCGTCTAGAGATGGAGGGAGATCGAATGAGATCAGTTCATCTTTGATATATGGGGCTAAACCACTGAGGAAGGCGTCACACTGGGCTGCCGAGTTCCAGTCGCTTTGTCGAGCCTTCGTCCTGAATTCAATGGCAAAATCAGCCACCGTCCGGTTGCCCTGTCGCTGGCTCAAAAGTCCTCCGGTGGCGTCAGGACCCACAGGAACCGGCCCAAAAACCTTGCGGAGCTCCTCAGCGAAGGCAGAAAAAGACACACAAGCCGGCGTGCCTTTCTCCCACTCCGCAGTTCCCCATAGGCGTGCTCGACCAGTGAGATGGTTGATGGTGAAGGCGACCTTAGCTGCCTCTGTGGAGAATGTGAGTGGTTGCAGTGCGAACAGGATTGAACAGTTAGTCAGGAAGGGATTGCAACCCTCTGGATCTCCGGCGTATCGCTCCGGCGTCCCAACCCGGGGCTCGTGAGCGATGCTTGGGGGTGGTGCAGGAGCGGGAGCAGACTGGACCGGACTTGGAGCAGGAGCGGTGTGCTGAGTCAGCGAGGAAGCCATTTGCTGCACTTGGTTAGCCAGTAGCATTAGCGCCTGTTCCAACGCCGAAGCGGACTGACGAGCCTCCGCTGCGTTGGAGGTTAGTTGAGCCTCATGTTGCTGCAACATTCCCTCAACACGGGCTAAGCGGGACTGGAGAGCGCTGGGATCTGCTGGGTCCATATTTGGCCAGATTGTATTGTAACGGGTGGTTGTAGGACCCAGATGCAGTACACCAACACGCTCGTTCAGTTGGTAATAACTTTTATTTAAACCAACACAGTCAATGCTCAGCTTACAGGCAAAGAGTTCGTTCTTCGGGCAGGAAGCCCTAGCAAAGTCTCTGGGTATCACACGAAGCGAAGAAACGAAGCTTGTACCCACAGTGGCTGGCGAGGAGGAAACCCCGTAGCTCCACGAGCCGTCTCCACGTGCTGGAATGCCGATTGGAATCGAGCAGAGGGATGGTCTGGGACAGGCAGGGGGTTCGGTAACCAGGAAGTCCGTCCGCGGATGTAACAGCACCGACAGGGATCAGGCAGAAGGAGCGTCTTAGCCGAGCGAAGGAGTCTTTACCAGGAGAGCCGTCAGATTTCCGGAACGCCGAAACTGAACACGTGGTCGAGGACAAAGAGCAGGTAGGTTCACGGGGAGTCAGGCGAGGAGAGCAGGTCAGGAACAGGCAGAGTCGGCAACGGGAGATCTGATAGAGAAACGCTGGAAAGACATGCATAGTGCAGAGAAACAATCTGGCAATGAGTGAGTGAACTGGAGTGTCTTAAATACTGCACTGATTGGAGATGAGCTGCAGCTGAGGGGAGAGCAGGCTGCAGCAGTGGGGGTGGTTAACAGGTAGAGCAGAGCAGAGGGAGGGTGAGCGGAAAAGTACTGTAAATTGCTTTTCTGCTCTTTGCAAATAACGTAGTTCAGTTGACTTCATCAGAGCAATACCCTCAAGCATTGCTGCAGTTTTTCTATGTGAAGTACTCGGGATAAGAGTCAGCACTTTAAAGTCTGAGTCCATGGTTCTCTGCTGGAAACTCTAGGTTGAGAGTTAGCTGCTTAACCAAGTGAAGGAGTTCAAGTATCTCAAGGTCTTATCCAAAGGTTAGGAGCACAAGACGGACTGGTGGATTAGTGCGCCATCAGCAGTAGTGCAGCCATTGTTCCGAACCTTTGGGGTGAAGAGGGAGCTAAACCAAAAGGCTAAGCTTTTGATTTACCAGTCAGTGTATGTTCCAACCCTTATCTATGGTCATTAACTCTTGGTAAAGAATGGAGAAATCATATAGGGGATATAACTGGCTGAAATGAGCTTCCTCCATCTGGTGGCTGGGCTCACCTTTAGTGATAGGGTGAAGGGTTCAGACATCCAGAGGCAGCTCTGAGTAGAGGCGCTGCTGCTTCACATCAAAAGAAGCTGGTTCTGATCAGAACGCCTCCTGAGCACCTTCCTTTAGAGGTTATCTGGTCATGTCCAACTGGTAGGAGACCCCAGAGCAGACCCACAACATGCTGGAGTGATTACATCAATTATCTGTTCTGGGAAGTACTCAGAATCCCAAGAGGAACTGAAAATGTTGCTAGGTAGCATATGTACACCAGCAGATGGCCGAATGGCACTGTGCACATCCACATGCAATGCGTATAGGCGACATCATTTGACTCAACTCATCAAATGCGTCAGCTCTATCGATGCATTCAGTGTAAAAGCCTGACGCCAAAAGCCACCTTCTGTGTCCAACCTGGATGTGGCTAGACAGGGTCAAATGTTGCTAGTGAGCAATATGTTGCTTTAGCTGCAAGCTGCAAAACAGCAGGAGCCAGGAAATTTGCAGCGGGAAGTTTTTAGCATAGATTGTTATGTTTCGTACAATGAAAACCTTTGTGAGCTGTTGAGGCTGTGTTCTCATTATTTTAGCGTGTAAATCTCTGTAGTTTTACAACAGCACGATGCTATGGGTATGGCCAAGGACAGGAAGGCTCTACATGTAACGGGTGTATGGAGGACCCAGATGCAGTACAGTACACTTCACTGGCAGTGGTAATAACTTTTATTAAAACCAACACGAATGGAAAACAGGATACAGACTGAGAGTTCGTTCTTCAAGCTGTGAGCCCTAGTAATGTCTCTGGGAATCACACGAAGCGAAGACACGAAGCTTGTACCCACTGTGGCTGGTGACGAGGAAACCCCGTAGCTCCGTGAGACGACAACACGTGTGTGAGCGTTGTCGGGGATCGAGCGGAGAGGTGGTCGAGGGCAGGCAGGGGTTCGGTTACCGGGAAGTCCGTCCACGGAAACAACAGTACCAGCAGGGATCAGGCAGGAGAATCGTCGAAGCAGAGCAGAGAGGTCTTTACCAGGGAATCCGTCAGATTTCCGGAATGCCGAAACTGAGCACGTGGTCGGGGACAGAAGGCAGGTAGGTTCACGAGGAGTCAGGCGAGGGAGAGCAGGTCGGGGACAGGCAGAGTCAGCAACGGATGATCTGTTTGGAGAGTGCTGGAAAGACATGCATGCTGCAGAGGACGATCTGGCAATGTGTGTGTGGGCTGGAGTGTCTTAAATACCGGGTTGATTGCTGATGAGCTGCAGCTGTGGGGAGAGCAGGCTGCAGCAGTGGGCGGGGCTTGCAGGTAGAGCAGGTCAGAGGAAGGTGAGTGGAATTTTACTGGCAGTGAGGGGGAGGAGATGCAGGAACCATGACACTACAGGGGCCTCATGTACAAAGACTTGCGTGGATTTCCTACTGAAACAAGGCGTACGCTCAAATCCAGAAAACGTCGTACGCACAAAAAAATCCTGATGCATGAATCTGGGCGCACGCATGAATCCAAGCACATTCCCTTTGTACATCTCAATCAGCGTGGAATTGAGCGTACATGTTGGAGTACCCGACCACTCCCTGTCCACGCCCCCATTTAAATACGCAAATCATATTTAAATAAGCCCTGCACCTGAGATTCCCCTCTCTGCACGATCAGAAAATAAGAAAAAAGATGAGTAAGACGGGATTTTAAGCTTCCATTCATTAAGTTTATACACTTACACGGATCACACACTATTGTTGCAAATTAGTACAGAAGTGCGCCGGGGAGAAGGTGAGGCTGATAAGTCTTTACGCACACTTTACGCACGGGGTTATTAACATGAGTACGTTGCGCACAGTGACAAACAGGGGCTTGTTAGAAAGATCTGAAACTGTAGTTTAACCAGCAAAACACAGCAAGTCACTAACGCTAACCGCTGACTAGTAATGATGCGGTGAAGACGGGATATGATTTGGGGGCGCACATGCTCAATGCGCATCACAGGGACTAATATTAGGACAATTACACGACAAATTTATTTACCAAGAAGCCACCCATCGCGCACAGTGCCAGCTTGTAGTCTGTTCCCAACCATGCTGTTACTCAGAATGCGTGAATCGTGCATTGAACCAGGCCACCTCGCCACAATGTTGGTTAAGTGCATTTGCGCATCACATATGATCTGTACATTGATGGAATGAATGTGTTTCCTGTTCACGTATACAAATTCATCATGTGACGGCGCTTTTATAGCAATGTGTGTGCAGTCGATAGCTCCGATTACATTAGGAAAACCGGCTCTCGCTGCAAATTGCGCTTTAATGTTGACCTGTTCAGCTGCATGGTATGGGAATTTGATATATCTGGCTGACATGCGGATAATTCCGTCCCATACGGCTGGCATGGCTCGGCTGAGGGTCGACTGGCACAGTCCCGATCGGTCGGCCAGCTCCCTCTGGAATGCCCCGGTTGCCAGGAACCCAGTGTGGTCAGCACCTGTATGGGCACAGGCAGCGCATGGCTCCTGGCTGTGTTGCGCTCCAAGGCCGGCCGCAGCTCTGCGCACAGTTCCACGAGGATTGCCCTCGGGAACCTAAAGCGGCTGATGAGCCAGTCGTCATCGTGTGCCAGTACATCGCCTCTGTCTCGAAACACACGCTCTCTTCTAATTGCACCATTTGCAATGTCCTCTAATGCTGCTAAAGCTGCCATTGTTTTCAGCGGTACTTTTTGCACCACTTTGCGCACGCTTTTATATCCACTCATGTAATTGGAGACACGTATGTTTGTGTGTGTGTGTGTTAATTGTTCACTGGTGTTAATTGTTCATGTGTCTCTGATGTGCACATCATTAAGTCATCATTCAGAGGACGGATTGGTTACACGTGTTTATTTTATGTTTCCCAGGATCACCTCTGAGTGTCGCCAAAGTATCAACGGCTGTAGAAACGTGTGTACGCCAGCTATGAAGTTGGCGTGAGGCACCGCACATTTCCAAGGTCATTTCACTCTTGATACATCTGAACTTTGCCGTGAGAAAGAGCGTACGCCACGTTTTTGTGCGTACGCACCCTTTGTACATGAGGCCCCTGGTGATTAAAACTGCCCAGAACATCACTGGTTCCCATCTACAGAGCATCAGTGACCTCCGTGAAGTGAGGTGTCTGCACAGAGCCCAAAGGACACTGAAGGAAAGCAGCCACTCCAGCCACAGTCTGTTCACCCTGCTGTCATCTGGAAAAAGATACAAAAGTATCCACTGCAGAACCACCAGACTACGGAGCAGCTTCTTTCCTCAGGCTGTGAGACTCCTCAACTACTCCTTCGACACCAATAGATGTAGATGTAGATGTAGATAAAAGATTTGATTTAATAATAATACTACCTTGTACCCTGGATGTCTGGACTACCTTGCTTAGCTTGCTGCCACCATGACCTGGACCAGAGAATGGATGCCAGGAGAGATGATTTACTATTTCATCTTTAAAACTGATGATATCCTGAAATGAAACATTGTTGGGAAGGCTTTACAGCATAGCAACAGAATTTGAATTCTCCGCCATCCTCTTTCCGTTTGGCTGTGACATGCAAATAAACATTTTGAAGTTGTAAACGTAGGAAGCAATCCTGCCACCTAATAGTCCACTTGCCCGCAAAGTCAGCCCAGAAATGTAGAGTACCCCAACGTTTTCTGTCATAAATGTATAGTATGGGTCCCCAACATTAAAAAGAATTGCCAGATGCTAACTTGCATATGATGGGCAATTTGCATAATTTGTCTAATTTGCATTGATGTACACAAATATATTGTCAGCTCGACAGTGACTGTCTAAAAAAAATAATGTTTCTGTTCATGTTTGTAAATATTCTATGATTTCTACCTCATGTGAAGCTATTTCAATTATTTCATAAACATAAAGTAGAGTAACTTACCTGTTTAATCCAGTTAACTCAGTGTCCTCTAAAATGTCTACATTTTTTAAAACATACAGACTCCTGGTTAAAAAAAATCAATTTATTTCAGATATTTCAGTCTGGATCAATAGTGTAATAGTGATTAATAGTGTTAAGGTTATGGGCCTAATTTACATTTGCATCAGTGCCTTATGCCATTGTATCAAGCACATGCAGTATTTGAATTCACACCATTGAGTGATATGTAGACCATAATACTAATTCCAGAATCAAAGTTTTAAAGCCACAGCATTATGAAAAACCTTAAATAATGAGCATGTATTATTTACAGTAACTGACTCACTTATGAGTCACAATTCTGAATGAACTTATCAACTCATCACATTCTTCCAGACACAGTGAATGGTTTAACATTTCTGCAGCTTTGTTGGGAACATCATGTCATTTACTGCAGAACATTTGGCTGTGACAGAGCTGGCAGTGAAGACATAAACAGGAAGTGAGCCATGACTCAAGAAATATTACTAACATTCCATCTATCTATCTATCCATCTATCTATCTATCTATCTATGTATTTATCTATCCATGTATCTATCTATCTATGAACAGGCAAACTAGAGAGAGTTGCTGTTTCCTCCTCAGCTGTCTGTGAGTCATGTAACAGTTTGTAGGCGTTGCAGCCTTTCTACGGGTGTCAGTCATCACAGTGTCCTGAGGGGACGTCTCCATCAGACCCTGAGACGAGAATAGACTTCAAAGTTGAGAAAAAGGCTAACAGGACAGAGCCAGTACCTCAAGGGCATGGAGCCAATCAGGAGCAAGATGGCACACGGTAAAGTCTGCTATTTATAATATTTCTGGATCTAAGTCTAGGCATACAGTACATGTGGAATTGTGGGTATTGTCACAACATATTCTGGTTTAGAAGCACCTGGAACTCAGTATTTCACCTATCTTTGATACACTTAAGGCTGCACTCATTAACAGTCTTCATAATAACAATTAAGGACATCCCGATCCAATCTCAAACATCAGTATAAAGCGATACTATTGTTGGTTTTATGTCAACTGTCATATGTTCATGCAGATCAACTCTCCTCCCCTCAGCTGTCTCTGTCTGATAAGCTCCATGTGAGTGAAAGAGCAAAATACCACACACCATAAACAAAAACACAGAATAAGAATGCTCATTTACATTATGCATTAAAGTTACGAAGACTCATTTCATTTCAGGTCAGTCCAAGCCTCATGTTTTACCTTTGATCATAGCGCACACTGTTTCTCTGCCCCGCTCAAAGGAGAGAGGAAGAGAAGAGAACGGTGCAGACTTTACTACAACCACACTCTTCTACAGTCATTGTAGAAGACGATGACAACCCCCTGTCAGAAACATGAGGCTGCATTACATTTCAGAAACATTTAGTCAAAACATGTACACACAACTAATTGTTCCCAAATTAATTCATTACAAATATTTTAGAGACAAAACAAAGGGATTACTGTAAAACAGATATTGTTGATGCTAACTGCAAAATATGTATTAACTGCATGTGGGCTGATGTCTTAGAGCCAATAAGACAAAATCATAAACCAACACCTAAAGCCAAAAAAAAAACAAAAACAAGTTAATCCAGTCACAAACACTTCCTCATCCACCTCTCTCTCTCTCTCTCTCTTACACACACACACACACACACACACACACACACACATATTGACACCTTGTCAGAACCACAAATTTCTCCCCTTGATATCACAAGCACAGTGCCCAACTTCCTGTCCATCTGTTGTGTGGCTGCCTGGATACAGAAGGCTGATGGCAGCCACACACACACACACACACACACACACACACACACACACACACACACACATTACAGTCACCCCTAGTTTCTCCCATGCACTGACACTACGTGCAGTTAGAGGAAGGGCAAGTCAACACTTGACTGCACAAACACACAGCTGATTCAGTGTGTGTCATCATGCAGCTAACCACAGTGAAATCTCTGTCAGCATTACAATCTGCTCAGTGTGTGTGTCCACATCTGAATCTGAAACATGACCACTGTTGAAGATCAGCCTTGAAATGAACTTTAACAATCATATAAAAATAATAAAGTGTGTTTTTATTTATTAACAGCTAGCAGGACCAGTAAAAGATAAGATATGATGATTCTTGTTGTCCTCTTTTCATATAGCCTCTGTTTAATTTTGCATGCTGTAGATGACAGGCACAGGCTGCTCATTTTACTGTCAAATCAGCATTAGGTTGCTGCTGCTGTCCTCACACTGTGTCCTGCATTCACCTTTGACATACAGTCTTACATCATGTGTTGCACGGGCTACGTTATAAAGTGATGCTGCAAGGCAGCGTATCACACTGCTGCAAAAGGTGCCTCTTTGTGTAGGTGTCTAATGCCAAAATCACTGACCAAAGGGTGGTACTTCATCATCTAATTTGACTAAAGTTAACGCTTTGAAACCTGAAATGACAGCAATTTTCTTGTGCTGTTTTTTAGATGCCTTTCACATGCATTTAGACCTTTTAAAACTTGAGCAAACTGGTTCGATTTCTTTTGAGAACATGGCTAAAAAGGCAATGAGCAACTCTGCGAAAAATGTCACGCAAATTTAAAGAAATTAGGGAAAAAAGAGAGAGAGAGAAAGAGTGAGAGATAGAGAGAGAGAGGGAGAGACCGAGGGAGAGAGAGAGAGAGATATTAGAATAATAAAAAAAAAAAAAAAATAGGTAACAATGTCCAGAAAACTATATTAATATAATCCAATCTGATACTAAGGAGTCACTAGAGCAGCAGCATAAAATAATCCCTCACTGGTCTCCCACTGATACATATGTTTGCTGGAACACTTGACCAGGACACTGGAACCAGCACTGAGAGTTAAACCACACACCTAACTTTTTGTTAAAAAGTGTGAATAGTAAAGATGTGAGTCACTGTTGCATTATACAAAGACTGGTGGAGCATGCTGGGATGTGGGATGCTGTGGAGTGTGTGGGTGATGATTGATGGGCAATGTGTGTGTCTGAGTGAAGACACACACACACACACGTACAAAATGGCTAAGAGAATATTATCAGATGATGCATCATAAATGACAGACCTGCACTAAAAAAGATACAACTCTGTAATTGAAGAGAGATTACTTCAGGCTGAATGATAAATCACACGCAGCCGCTGAATCTGACAAGCAGGGATGGGAGGGTTACTTTTAAACATATTCAACTACATACTACTCAATACATGCCCTAAAATCTATTTTTTATGTATTTTGTCAGAATACGTAAACTAAGTAATGTATTCAAGATACTTTTGGAATACTTAAAAACCATCTTGCTGTGCCCATTTGTCTGGGCCTCATATTTCCATGTGAAAAACACTCAGGAGTGTCCTGTCTGTGCATTGGTTCTGACAATGTCGTGTTGCACCTGCACTGCAAGCACTTTTTGTAAACCTGAGCAGCAGGCAGGTAAGTCACTGGCATCTGCAGGACCAACACGCTCTCATCCCAACCTGTCACATGGTGCTGCTCTTTTAGTGATCTTCTGCATCTACTTATAAGGTTTCAGGTATCCTTCTGCGTCAGCTGTTTACGGTCCAGCATGTCGTGATGTCAACAAATGCACATGGTGGGATGATGCTGTATGGTCGTTATGTTTACACAACTTGATCACATGGCAACTAACGCAGACTGTCATGATGGTTACAATGAGGCACCAAGAGGCACATGGTGAGATGTGGAAAAACCTCACATCCACACTAGAATTGAACACTGTACTCCTGCATGAAAGTCAGTTGTTTCTGAGACTTGTCCACCTCCTAACGCAACTGCTCTACAAGCACACTTGCACTCCTGTTATTACATCATCACCTGCAGCGTTTCAAACTGATGCCATCCTTTTGCATTTTATGCGCACAGGAACAGTTCTGTCCAAAATTGTCCTCAAGTGATGCTGCTCAGTCCAGCAGCGTAAAATAATAATGCACCTGCTTCTCTATAGCCCCGTTCTCAGCTGACGCCATCTAGCCATGTTCCACGTGAACATGGAAGGTGGCTTCATGTGTTACACTCGATGCTGGAAGCACCGACAAAGTATTTGACAATTTTGCAGTGTGAATGGGTCGGCAGAACGCACACACTCCAGACAGTGCAGTTTTGAGCTGTGGTACCATGAAGAAGCAGGCAGGAGATGGCCGGCAGAGGAACCAACACCATGTAAGCAGACCAGAGGGGCAAAATACCCAGTGTGGAGCAAGCAGAAGTAAGGTTGGGCCATGCTAGAAGCCAAGGAGCCACCAGTGATGGTGAGTAATCTCCATGATGCACACTCAAAAACAGTGTATTCTGCCACTTGGCAAATCACTCCACAGCACAGGTTAGCACAGGCAGATGAACAGGCAAACACATAGTGTCAAGTCATCTGGGAAAAACTTGAAGCAAAGTGAGTCAGAGACAGGCAGGGTTGGCATCGAGGAATCAGTCTGAGAGTAAATGCCGAAAAGTCTTGCATGGAAATGGTAAACAACAATCTGGCAAACAGTGACTGTGAGGCTGGGGTATATGATATATACTGGCTGAGTCTAATCAGGAACAGGTGAACTGAGTTGCCTTGCTGAGGTGGGCGTGACTAATGCTGAGGAGCTGGAAACCAGGGTGAAATTACTGGAATGGGTGCTGGGTGGCTGGGCAGGCAGCAGTGAGCATGTGACCACTAATGTAGAACTGTGACAACCGGTTAATTTATCATATTGAGATACAGCCATATTTGTTGTAATTATAGTATAAATTAGTAATTTGATCTATTTTGAAAAGGTTTTCTCTTTTTACTGACATAAGCCGTAAACAACAAAAACAACTGGTTCCAGTGAGGAACTAATCTGGCCATTTGTAGTGCATAAACTTTAAAGGCTTTGATGATAAGCCCATAAACTGAGCATCTCAGTGGTCTGGTTATAGCTTTCAGAGTTAAATTAAAAATATTTATATAAATTATTTTTTCTCTAAATTCTTCTAAAAGTCTGCAGGTTGAGGAGGTCTGGAACGTTCTGTGGGAGAGAGGCTGCTCTGGTATTTTTGCTCAGTGGATTTGGCAGAGTGTGAGCTCCAGATTGCAGCACAGCTCGGTGTGCCCGGCCGGGAGGGAGAGGTGAGAGCAGCGTGGGAGGCAGGCGACACACACTCAGTTAGAACACACACAGGCATGGAGATCTGATGATGACAACCTAATAATGTCTCTGGAGAAAGTGAAGTGTGGTGACGGGAGATAGTAACATGGTACATAAAAGAACACGGGAAGTGTCTATGTACCTCTGTGTCCACCTTTACAGTATTTTTGGATGTTAATTACGAGGCTAATATTAGTCCACATTTTTCTCATTTTTAGCTAATACCATAAAAAGACCAAAACTGAAAATGTGTCAGTCCATCTTTCAGTATTTTCTACACCACATGCATTGTTTTCCTCTCTTTCCTGTTGAAGCCAGGGTCATATAAGATATTCATGGGCGAATTCACAAAAGGATTACACAGCTCTAAACCTGCACAAATAAGATGAAAACAATCAGTGTAATTCTCAAAGCACCCATAAAGGGTGAAATGCACCCCCAAAGCCTCTTTTCCACTGCATAAAGAATTTGCTAAAGAGCTAACATCTGGCTTTTAAATGCAATTAGAAAGTGTACAATCACCATTTGCGCCAAAAAAAGTCAAATGACTCTGCGGTGGTCATGGGTATTTATCGCCTCCGGCTCTGATCAGCATTGATGGAAACACAACACCTGGGTGAATGTGTTGATTTCAGCTCCTTAACTGGCAAGATGCAATGATGCACTGATGCTAATTACCCTCCATCTCCACCTAAGCAGTGCTAAAATTTTGTCCACATTAGTCTGCACCAAGTTTGAAAGGAAGATTAAATTAGTAAGAAATATATAAAGAGAAGAAACCACCACAAGGTTAACAGTCCTCTGCCCATGCAGATATATTCTCTGGTCCATCTGTGAGGTTTGCCAGACACACCAAAACAATCAAAGAAAGGTGTACTCATCTGCTACAGAGCCGTGCACACAGCTCTGCTCTACTGGCAATCGGAAAGTAGTCTATAGCCTATTTTTAGCCGTGTTTATAAAATCTGCATACAAACACTTATTTTGGTAGGAAAAGAGTATAACTGTGCTGCCAAGCCAATAGTGGCTTGATGCTAAGTGCAGGTCATGGTCACAGAAAAACGGCCATATTGGTCAGCTGTGCACGTGGCTTATCATGAACCATACTTTTGTTTATTGTAAGTGCTTCTAGTGTTAATTACGGGAACAGAGGAGGAAGTGAGCTGATGTAGTATAAAAAGCAACAAAGCCTGTTTTAAGTTGTATAAAGATGGCATGTGGGAGGGATGGTGGATGCGTCAAACAAGCACAGGACTTTTCCCAGGACACAAGTGATTGTGGCCCAAAGTCAACACTGACTTCTTCTAATAACCTAGCATAGTATGTTAGAATGTGTAGCATATTATGCAAGTGACATATATGTCATCTGTCACATGACATAAGTTATGTTAATAACAAATTAAATATTTAGACTTACTAAATCTTTTTTGCCACACTTTATAGTATGGTAGTTTGGGTATTGGAACACACAACTAGTGTCATATTTTCTGAAACTGTCACTATATTCTGATAAGGACAGATGGTTGTAAAAAAAACAAAACATGTCCCTCCTCCTCTTTCTTCCGCCTCCAAAGGCATTTGCTAAGATTTCGAATGCAGTTGTCAGTCATGTCAATCGCTCAGTTAACTGCAGTAAAACCGTCAGACTAGGCAGAGCTGATCAAATATGAGTCAAAATTCTGTTGATGTTATGTTTCGCTTGGAATGAGGACCCAAATGCGGAGGAGCAGGCAGGTGGTAAGAACAAAGAGTAAGCTTTAATGTTGGGAAAAATCTTCAAAAAATGAAAATAGGCAGGCAACAAACTCAAAGTACAAAAGAAACAAGAATCATTACTAAACTGAAAACCAGGAACAAATCCAAAACAGAACACGAGAGACTGAGCAGGAACATGATGAACACTGGACGAAACACAGATAAACTGAGGGAGGGAAACAGGGATTGGCTGATCCGAAGGTGTGGCAGGTTGGGAGGAGCAACAAGACGAAAACAGAGCAGGTGTGCAGGGAAGACTCTGGGATCAGGGAAGGACTAATGAGACTGATAGAAGACAGGTGTGATAGAAGACAGGTGTGACAGAAAACAGGCAGGCAGGATGGTCCAGGAAGCCGAGAAGTACAAGGCTGAGGACGACGTCCAGCATTTGACAAGGTGTCTGCTAAGAACGGTCTGGAGTCATGTGCTTTCAACATAAAGTCGACTGTGGAGGATGAAAAGCTCGCTGGCAAGATCAATCAGTGAGGACAAGCACAAGGAAACTACCACAGAGGATTAGGGCCACGTCTAAGAAAAAAAAAAAGTTTTCAAGAGTAGTAATATGAAATTGACGTTGTAATTTCAACAAAAAAAGTGGTAATATGAGATGAAACTTGTAAATTTATGAGAAAAAAAAGTAAAAAAGTAATAATACAAGATTAAGCTCATACATTTACGAAAGAAAAAATATTGTAATATAATGAGATTAAACTCATAAAATTACAAGAAAAAAGTCAGATTATTATGAAATTAAACTCGTAAAATGAGGAGGAAAAAAATCCTAAGATTATTTAACTTGTAAATTTACCAGCAAAAAAAAATTAAGATTATTAAACGTAGAAATTTATGATAAAAAAGATGAGATTGAACTCAGAATTTTATGAGAAATAAAGTCACATATTAAGCCTGGAGAGTTGAGTAATATGGCATAAAAGCGATTAAGTATAAATAATTGACCAAAAGTGATGAATAATTGGTTAGTGTATGGGACTTTTAAGCTGAAGGTTAGAATTCAGGTCTGCCTGCATGTTGTGATGTTCTGAGTACTCTATTTTTAGACTTTGTTGAATTATTATTTTAGTAGTTGGGGTAAATACAGCTGCTGAATAGACACTGTGTACATAAACTTTTGCAGAACAGATAAACAGGCATTTCATTTTTACTTTTTGCCAGGACACCCGGGTTGGACCTTTATACATCCGTGAGAGGACGTCCAGCTGATGGCCACGAGGCCGAACAGCTAGGACCCAACATGTGGTCACTGAATGTGACTCACACTGTACAGCCGTCAACACTGTTCATCAGACAGTCATTTGATCTCGCTGCAACAGACCACACACAACAAACATGAGGGTCAACCATAGTAATAGTCTACTTTATAATTCATGATACAATATCAGTCAATTTTAGCTTTGGTGAAATGTTTCGGTCGTCTCTGTAATCACAGACACCCTGTGTTTCTTTGATTTGAACCAAACTCTTATTTACGTTTCTATAATTTGTTGCTTTTCAAACCGATTTACATGACTCTTAACTTGTGACTTTATTTTAAATTTTTTAATGAAAATACAAGTTTAATCTCATAATTTTACAACTTTTTTCTCAGAAATTTACAAGTTTAATCTCGTAATATTGTGATTTTTTTCTAGTAAATTTATTCTCATTATATTATGACTTTATTGTCATAAATTTCATAATGAGCCTTTCTCATAATATTTTGACTCTTTTCCCGAAATTATTATTCTTGTAATATTATGACTTTATTCTAAACCTCTACGATTTTTATTCTTTAACATGGACCTCATCCACCGTCGCCGGAAACAGAAAAAGATGGATGGAACGATGGATGGATGGATGGATGGATGGATGGACGGTTTAGCCTAGCACGACAAAGACAGGAAGTAGATGGAAACTGTTAGCCCTCTATACAATATGAGAAATGAGTCCAAAGGTGTCTCATCCTCTGATTTTGTATGAAAGTGATTGAAAACAGGAGCCCCACTTGCTCAGTTGTCAAATGATCATATTCTTCAGTCCCTCTAAGATTTCACCGCCTTTTTTTTTAATGATCTTTGTGGCCTAAAATGCCAGATTTTGTGGCAGCTTTTCTAAAAATTAGGTTGCAAGCTGCAATATTTACGTTTTTTTAAAAAAAATTTTAATCATCACAAGACTTTGTATTTTTTTTGTTACAATTACGTAAGATGCACATTATGATGTGATTCATTTTCAGAGCCAATACTGATGTAAAATAAAACAAATATTTCAAAAAAGTCTTAGCTGGTCCAAAGTTTTCTTTGTCAGTCAGGAAGATTTAGAAACAGCGAGGTGACGAGGATGAAATGGGCCAAACTGACTGTAAAGACGGCGATGACTGAGAGAACAGGCTATATTACAGATGAGGCAGACACAGATAGGAGAGAGACCACCATGTGCTTCACAGAGTCCGGGATCCAAACCACTCAAAACAAACACAGATTCCAGCACAGAATACTCAAATTGCGTTTCTTTATTTCGGAAGAATAAAAAAAAAAGGTTAAATACAAGCTCTGTTTATAATATGACACTTTCCTTCTGTTTCAAAACATTAATAAAATAGAATTTTACAAAAAAAAGCTCTCAGCTGTCACTCATTACCTGTATATTTTCATCATGAATAGCTTGATCTGAGCGCAGACGCCTGGACATTTTTGCATAACTCAAACTATTCTTCTTCTGTATGTAAAGGACCAGTTGTGCTCAGGAGATTCAAGTCATTTCATATGTTGCATAAGGTACAATGGACACTAAGTGAGCCACACGTTGCATAGGCGTCTAAGCAATACATGCATAATAAGAGACAGAGACGAGCAGTGCAATAAGCAGCAGTACCATGGAGGCGAGTTATTGATCCAGCATACAATGCAGCATTAACACATGACAGGACTACACCTTACACTGAACCTGGTTATATAAGCCTTATACAGTACATTGGCTGAGTCTTTATAAAGCTACACTGTGAATAAATAGAGGTGGTTATGGCACTGAGTACAGCTCATCAACTGGATATCATACGGACAGCTTTAAGGCCATGATAACTATATGTCTTCAATGATATGTCACGCTGCATTTAGCATATATACACGAGTCATCAGCAAAATAAGTCATGTTCTCATACACACCAGTAAGGTTGTTAAAGTGTGTGTGATATTAACTCAATATTTCCCATAAATGTGATCTGTTTTTTAATCTCATGTAAAATGATTTGATTAGAATCCTAAAACCCCAACCTGTGAGAAACCTAATGTCATTTTGTTTTCTATTCACCTCCACCATAACTAGGGAATCCTAAGACACCAGTGTGAACAGTGTGAGCCAGAACTTTCAGTGTTCCCCAACCATTCATTTATTTATGGTTCCCACCAACTAAAATATCTGCTTGCACAAACTGATTTCAGATTTTTTGGAGCTCGACCGTACTCTGGGCACAGATGGAGCAGCAGAACTTAAGTTGCAGTGAAAGTGAAACTTAACCATTCAATCTGGTGAGTCTAAAGCCCAGTTCAGACCAATGAGGAGACAAAACCGTTTAAGACCATTGCAGAGAAAAGTTGCAGCGGTGTAATTAGCTGTTGGCAGCTCAACTCAGGCCAGCTGATGGTTTTAGAACTTAAGGCACATCACCTGTTTCAACAGCCAACCAGCTCATAACAAAGTCTGCGCACACACATACAAAGTGAGTGATTAATTGGCATTGGTTATTAAAATTATTGTGGTGTCTTAACTATGATTACAATCCGTCCGAAGCTCAGGTCGCTTTGTAGATTTTTTTACCGTTTCATCAAAAGCCTACAGCAAATGCAGCTGTAGCAGGCATCTCACTAGGTGGGTTTCCATTCACCCTCAAATAGCAAATTGAAATTGCGAATATAAAATACGTCTAATGGAAACACATCAATTTAGGAAAAAACTCCCATTTATCCCAACATTTTTCTATGCTATAGTTTTGGTTTTTTTTTTGTTGCTATAGACATGACACATTGTCTCATCTAGTTGCATTGATGTGAACTGGCAGGTTTTTAGAATGTTGCAGCATTGCAAGTAGCAGTGATTTTTTACTTGTCTCATTGCTTCGGTCTGAACTGGGCTTAAAAGTTTGCTTTTACTCGTAGTAGCTGCTCCCCTTATCCATTGATCTGATCAGCTCAGATCAGATCGATATATATCAATTTTCCATCTTGTGAATAAAATTCACAAACTGCTGCTGAGGAAAAAAAGACCTCATGGAGAGCTCTGCCTATGCTTAATTCATGGACCCACAAAATCCTCAGAATTTAGAGAGGGTACACAGAATGATGTAAAAGGACACAAATGCATTTAAAATAAAGAAAAAAGGAGATTGTGAAGGAAACACTTACTTAGCTTGAGAGTTTTTAACAGACAATCACGTAGTATTATTTTTGACCATGGTGTAAATAAAGTGACATGACTTCGTGGCTGTTTGAAGGTTTCCATTTCTTTTTGGGAGCTTTGATTTTATGTCTAAACTGGGACGGTTATGAGTTAGTGATCTTAAAATTAAATGTTTATATCATAATACCTGCTTTTTCATTCCCAAACAACAGCTGACTTAAACATCATAACACAAACATGTTGGAGCACTTGTCAAGTTGTGGCAAACAAAGACATGAGCTGTATGAGATGAAAAGACAACTTGATTTGGTCACTGTTGCCATGGCAACACAAGTCAATAACACACACAAACCCATCCAAAAAAGGGAAAGTAGCTGTGTGTGAGGGTGTGTGGAGGTGTGTGGGTGTATTTTTAGGAGTGTGTGGTGTGAGGAGAGAGAGAATGCAGGATAAGAAAAAAAAGGTTGCAAGTTATTTTAGGTTTGCACAAAAAAGGTGGACTGCCAGATTCGTAGCACTGGCACCGAGAGTATGCTGTGGGCCAACAGACTGTCAGGGGCCACGGCAGACGGCCTTCTAATTGTTTTCACTGTGAAAAAAACTGATCACTGTGTTCAAGCCAAAATAGCACCTTCAGAAAAGAAAAGTAGAGAAAGAGCTCTCATGAGACGCCCTTACAGTTAAAAAATAAAAGAAAAATGAACAAATTAAAACTTCTTTAAACCTGCTGACACATGAAGAGAACCACAGCAGGCCTTCTTCCTCCTGCATCAGCTGTAGCAGATAAGCTGTCACATCATCAGTGCTAACAGAATAAAAATAAAAGCATAAAAATAAAAAACTTCAAGAACACAAAAGAACTCTGAGTATGTACAGTCAAATACTCTACAGACAGAATCAAACTAAAAGAAGCATTTTTGGTTCTTCGAAGTACATTATGAAAATATGACAAATATTAAAACCGTCCTCCTCAAATATATATCAGAGCACTGCAGTGTTAAGGAAATGTATCAGGTTATATGAGTTAGGAAGAGAGTGTGAGGGAAGAGAGCTACATGAGCAGAATGCTCTAACCCTAACCCTACAACCCTGAATACAGGCAGACAGCCCTTCACTCAAAAACCGTCGCTACATTTCATCAGTCATCATCTTTTCACCATCCATTCTTCATGTGCACCTCTTTGACTTATTTCTTACTGAAACATAAAGCACATCTGTGTGCCCAAACTGTGAGCAATACAACCAACCACTCTTCAACAACTCTGCAGCAACCAACAGCTTCCAACTAGGTGTCCTGTCTGGGATCAGGACATTTTGTTGCATTTTAATTATTTTAAAATCAAAGCTATGAAAAATGTCTTTCTGTCTGACTGTGCATTTGTCTGTGTACATTTATTTGGAATATATGCTGCCTTCCTACAGCCTGAATCCACAACCGAGTGCCGAGGTGAAACCAACCAACAATTTCCAGGTTCTGTTCCTGAAGTAAGACAAAATATATGTGTATATACACTATATATATTGACAAAGTACTTTTACATGATGTTAGAAAAAGTCAAATTATTGTGTAAGTCTGGCTAAAACGGGACTTTTGAAATACATGTAAACATGACAGTGCGACTGAAATCAGACTAAGTTGACTTTCTCAAAGTCGGACTAACACACCTAGATAATGCTGTCGGCAGTCGATTTAATCTTTCATGTACACGCCTCAACAGACAACAAACTGGCCGAGGTGTTCTGCACATGCTTTGTAGTCCCAGTGGTGGGTTTTGATCTGGAAGTCGACCAGCATACAATTGTAGAGGAAAGACGGGAAAACAAAAAAGAAGAAGGGAAGAAAACAAAACAGACATAGAGCATGTAAGTAATGTACAACGCCTAAAATTATCCATGTTTTCACCATTCAACATGTGTTTCCCACTTGCTAATTTGTCTGGTTTATTTTGTAATAGATCAACCAGAAGAAGGTCCAATAGCAACTAGCTGAAAGGGGGCATATCTCCACCTGCTGTCGAGGAGTCGCACATACTTCCATCAATAAATGGATTCTCCCTCAGTGCTTATATACTAGAACAAGGACAGAAGTCTAATTAACTGGCCTAATGGAGCTATAACCATCGCTCCACCAAACTGCATGGAAACGTACTTACTGTTACTCCTATAACTACATTTCCAGCTTCATGAACATAACCATGCTCAAAAGCATATCCTATAGTTCATTCAATAATATATATATATATATATATTATATATATATATATATATATATATATAGACAGAGACAATAATCATCTAATATTTCAGCTTGTAGCTGCATTTTAAAGAACGCTAAGCCCATGTCACAGTCAAATGGAGATATATGACAATGGGAAAACTTCATAGTTTTAAAGACAGCATTAGAGAGCTCACTTTTAAAGAATCAGGCAGATTTTGAAGGTATGAAACATGTGGTGCCAAGCTGGAAAAACTGATACTGATATTTCAAAAACTCTAAAACATGTAAATCCTGCTACATGTTTCACTGTTGAGATGTTACTAGAAGAACAAAACAGCAGCTGTCCTGGAGGCGGAGTCAGAACTTGGTCTTAGGCCCTACAAAAAATCAGTTCATATGATAACATTTTGAGAACCATCCTCATGTGTGTGAATCCACAAAAACGTCCAAAAATGCTGTTGTATGCATGTCAGGCCAGTAGTTGGCGGTGTAACTTTCTAATGACACATAGTAGATCACCACGCGCCTGCATGAAGTGCTGTTGTGATGCCACCGTTCTCACAGGATTCGCACATTGCCAGGTTACATGGTGACAGAAGGGGTGCCGTTTTCAAAAAGTTTCACTCTTGAACCAGATTTCAAAAGTTTGCCTTTTTAGGCCCCCAAAACGCTGTTGTTCTGTGAACGAAAGGTCAAACAAAAATTTCAACTTCAAGAACTGTTGCCGTGTAAATGACCCCTTGGTGTAAAGCACTGTATCCAACACTGGAGCCCACAGTCCATATTCAGAATGGGGTCCTTGTAGCACAGGCAGCACTTTACAACACCAGGGCTGATAACTGGTTATTAGCTATGTTGAATAAAAAGTCTTGCCAGGTCACTACTGAGTCAGAACAGGAGGATTATTGTTAGCCGAGTTGCTCTCAGTATGAAGATACAGTTACAGTCCTGCTTGATTTTAATATACTAGGAACACACAATATTTTAACCTCAAAATATTTAAAAGATAAAAGATAAACCATTTAAAATACAAAGATGCACTTTGCAGTTCTCTGCAAGCTAATTATTTGACATTGCTACATATTATTTGCACATGAAGCATTGCTTTACCTCAGCGAGTCTATGGTGGGTTTCTGAGCTGAGCCGCGGGAGGTGTCAGATACAACTTGTTGCTTTGAGGAGAGCTCCGCAGTGTCAGTTTCATTTCTGCTGCTCTTCTTTGGTTTGGTTTTGTTACATGGTTTGTATGGACCAGCTGACTTTGGCTTCTGTACAGTATGTTTTAATTTATATGAAAAATAGACAACTAATAAGTGCTAAAATAGGCCAGTTGATATTAAGCAGGTTTCATTTTGTGTCTTGTCTAGTTTTATTTGTATGAAAATTCTGATTATGTTTCTTCCCTATTAAGGTAAGCTGTTGTATCGCAGAAGCATTTTATGTTTTTAGTGTGATTTGTTGGAGTGTTTTACACTGTAAAATCTGACATGTTGACATTACTTAAAAAATCTAGGAAACTGACTGCCTTTTAAATTGTGAGTAAATATAACTAATAATCTTTATTTATGTTTACTTTATATCTAATTGTTAAGTTTACTAAAATTTAGTTATATATACTTAATATTGTGAAGTTGTTGCAAGTCAACATGTTTAATTAAATCACTCTTTCTAAGTTTTAGTAACTTCAGTAAACCAAGTTTACTGTGCTATATATCTGTATTCTGCTGGGTGCAAACTAGTCAATCATATTTGTATTTTCTTAAATATGTATACAAAACAGAACTCATTCATCTCCTAACTTCACCATTGGCAAAATCCTCTTCATCATCATCACGTTAAGTCAGACTAACTTGTTTTACTAAAGCTTCTAACACCTAAAAAGACCAAGCTCATGTCACTTGTCATAACAGCTTCATGAAATTAAGTAAATGCAGCTAAATTTTAACTAAACGTCACACTAAGATATAAAGTAAACATAAATTAATAGTTATATTTACTTAGATTTTGCAAGTAAATTGATTTCAAAGTTTATTTTACAAAAGATCAACTTGTCAGATTTTACAGTGTAATGAGGACGTTTCAATTATATTATGGTGTCAAAATAGTTTCTTGTTAAAACTGAATAGTTAGGTATGTAGTAATTACAAGAAAAAATAAGAGAATATTAGAATATTTTCTGTTATAATGATACACTGCAATGTTTTTTTTTTCTTTTTTGGCATGGTTATTAGTAATCTAAATTACTCATAGTGAGTTATATTGGTAAGTATTAAAGCAAATATAAAGTTCAGATGAACATACATTCATCATCTATTCTACAGGATAAAAGCTGACTACCATATGTAAGCTGTAAGGCATGATGCCGAAAGATGACAAAATATGACTTTGGTAAACAGATGTTAAAGCTTCTACAGTCTTCTTATTGTGCTCTGAAATTCTTAAAATGATTATTGGACTTGTAGAACTATTGGACTTATGCTATTCCTCATGATAGTAGTTAGCAGGTCATCATTTTTAAACTGTAAAGAATCATGGGATGTGAGGTTGAGAATGTGTCGAAGCATCGGGGTAATGTGGGATTGGTTGTTTACAGGTGTGTGTGCGTGCTACTTTCGCTGTTGGTTCCTTCACAGACTGTGGTCCATAGTGGAGATGAGAGAAATGTGACATGATTCACTGGTGTTAGGAAGCCATAAGAGAGATGAGTCATTTTAAAATGAGGAGAAGATTTGTTGCTCTAAAGGAAACTTGTGGTCCTGTATGTGGTCTGATACAGTCCTGATGGTCTACATTTCCTACATAAGCCATGGCCTGTTATATCATTAGAAGTTGCTGTATATAGTGAGGTCAGACATTACTCTGTCCCAGGAGGTTTTCCTATGTGGGTGGGGGTCCGTCGTATCGGAGCATGATGTTGAAGGAGCGGGCAAAGTTGTTGGACAGCGAGCAGCTGTTTCCTTCGTCCATGAGGGGCAGCAGGAAGGCCAGGAGCAGCAGAGCGAGGAGTAGGAGCCACAGAGGGAGAGCCAGCCGGCACACACGCTGACACAGGCTGGGCTTCTGCAACAGCAGCAGCAACACAGAGACACATTAACACATGTGATATCGGGCTTTATAAATAAAACTGACTTGACTATTGTTGAATTTTACAACAAGCCCTGGTGTTTGCTATGATCAGAGCAGGAAGAGTTTTCTTGAGAGAGGAGACCAGTGTCCCCTTCTTGCTTAAAAAATGTCTAAATGAAATGGTTTCTTGTCTATACCTTGAAGAAATTCAGTATACTTCGTCCAATGCCCACGCTGAGTTTCTTTAGACCAGGGGACCAATAATTTAACATATAAGCAAGGAGAGAAGTCAACCTGTGTACTAACTGTGATGGACTGTATTGTACTGTACTGGATTATATTGCACAGGACTTAGATAAGCCACAATAAGAGTTTTCTAGAGTTCATCTTGGGTCTTTCCAGACTTCTCTTAGTCTTGGTTTCACAGATTGTGTTTCTGACCCAGCCAATGTACAGGTCGACATGTGTATGTGCTTTTTTCTGTGAGCTGGCAGTTTGTGTTATTTTATGCTACTCTGTTTTATTTGTTGTTTTTAATATTGTAGAAAAGGTAATTTTTCATGAACAAATGTAAATCTAAAATGTCTGTACTCTTCACACTGTTAGACAGACTGTGATGGATTTGTTTAATTATGAAGCAACTTTGTATTTATGTAATCACAACATTACTTCCAGGCAGGCTCCTATAGTCCACTAATAAAAGAGATGGATGCTAAATGATGGAACAGAGAGTGTGCTTGGATGACAGGAATTCTAAATCAGAGCATCTGATGCAAAAACACGAGCATGAACATGAGAGGAAATGACACCAGATGCTCAACACTGTCTCTGGCAGCATCAAGTCCTTTCTGATTGACTTTGTCATTTACTAACTCAATCAAACTTCATTTAGTTTAATTACTGTTGTAATTTGATGCATTAGATTTAGCTTCTGGCACATTCCACTCATCACTTTCTTCATGCACAGATTGCACTGAGTTATCTTTAGTGAGGGAAATTTAAAGACTTTTAAGGATGTATTTTTATCAAATGGCGCATATTAGTTTAGAATTTGAAATGCAACCCCAATTCAAACAAAAGTTATGACACTGGGTAGAACATAAAACAAACAAAAAAATCCTGAATGCAGTGATTTGCAAATCCCCCCCCCCCCCCCTTTTCTTAACCTATATTCAGTTGAATACAGTCTAAACACAATTCACAATTTAATGTTCAATCTGCTAAACTTGTTTTTTTTGTAAATGTACACTTATTCTGAATGAAGCTGTATATCAAACAAGAATGGGGAAGGATTTCACTTTCAAACCTTCAATAATTAGTGTTCCCAAATGCATACTCAGTGTTATTTAAAGAACAAGTGACCTAACACAGTAGAAATTCAAATTCAGAATGTGTGTATATATTATAAAAATAAAATAAAACAACACAATTTTTTTTTTTTTTCTGGTTTGAACATTATGTATCTTGTCTCTGTACTGTATTCAACTGAATATAGGTCAAAAAGGACTAAGATTCAAAAAGGATATTTCTCTTTCTCTGAATCTTATAAATTAAACTACAAAATACTACATACATACTACAAAACGCTAGAAACTATAATTTCTTGCCTTCTTTTATGATCTTAAGACTGCACTTTTTCTTTGATGCTTGCCTTAAAGACCACACAGTCATATATGCCATACGTTTTTTTTTTTTTTAGATTTCTGCTGTAAAGTCTTCACAATGTTTGCAGTGCTTTTCTTTGTCAAAATATATGAAATTTAGGATGAATGAAATCAATAATGTGATTTGTGATTGCTCATTAGGCCTGAAACACTGGAGAAACATCTAAAAACTGTAAGTATAGGAAATGTTAGGAATGCTGAGCTGAAAGCAGGAGCCGTTCACCCACACAGTCAGAAACATGCTGTACCACAGCAAAGTGATTCAGCTCAGGCTTCTGCGTTCTCTCTTTCTCCCAGACTTGTTATTCTGTGAATCATGTTTGCCGCCTACGTTTATCTTTCACCTCCTGAACACTGCGTCACACAGCCTCACTGAAACAGCTTCATGCTAAACTAAAGTGTTGCCTGCAAAGACACAATTCACTGAGGCCGAGCGTCAAACACTGATACACGGAGAAATCTTTAAGGAGTTTTGGTTCAAGATTATTATGTGAATATTATTTGTTAAAACTCATGTAGTACTAATAAAAGAGTAACTACTGCCATCATATACCAGTGAGGGAAAATTAGGATTCTGCATTATGATTGTACCACGTTAGACGTAAACTGTGCATTATGACTTCTTGCTATTGTTAAGTATGGATAATTTAAGGACTTATGTTTTGCTAAATTTACTAAATTCTCTGGACTGCATCTGTATTTAACATTTTCCATATTTATTTTACATTTTTTTTAGACATTAGGGTGAATATTCGATCCTGATTGGCTGAAGGGGGACCATTAGTTCCTGGTGATGGACACCTCCTCTGTAGTTCTGGTGAAACTGTTTATTCACTTTTCTAAATTAATGTGCTGTCTAGTATCTGCCTGTATCTGAAATGAGTCACCATAGCAACAGGGAGACAGTCAAAGCTTCTGTTTACAATTCATTTCAAACACTGAGTGTAGTCCTTCAGTGCCTCGTCCTCTGAACACAGAATGGAGAGTGTAACCATTGATGTATGAAGATAACTGGATAAAGCGTTAGAGCTGGGGCCAAGTGGCGCAAGGAGACAAAAAAGTTCAACCTCTGTGTGTATATTTTAGGGCTGTCCCAAATACCATTTTCTGGGCTTCGGAGTTTGGCATTGATCAACAGTGAATAATCAGAGCTTTGTGTGCCTCAGAGAGAGACACCGTGCGCCATGGAGCATCAGTCTCAGATTAGGGAGAAACACTGTGCGCTTAAAGGCTTCACCGTCAGGTAAGGGAGAGGCTGGAATCACAACCATAGTTTGTAAAGTCAAAAATTCCAACAGTTACTCATTACAATAAACTTTGTCCGGTGTTATCAAGTAGTTATATTTCATTGTGTGTCTGAAATGATAAGTGTCCTCACTATGGAAGATGTTAAAATCCACCTGCTCTGTGCTGCAGGACAGGATCCACTTGGGCTGAACTGTGGGAGCCGCACATATTTGTGTTATGGTACTGCTCACACTGACACTGAAATGGTAAAAAAACATATTCATAACTGTTGAGAGGGGCCGAGCGGACCAACTTAAACTCCCAAGGTGTTGGGTTCAATGACCTTTCTATGCATGCAAACATATTGACTGTTTCCGTAAAAAATAAACAGGAGTTTTACTTCCAAAAATAGCTCCTCCCACTTCACCAGTGCATTTATGAGTACCTTAAAAGATCTCTTTCCAACAAACTGACCAGTATCACCAGTAAAAGTAACACCCCGATAAAGCTTTATAAAGCGCATTTTTCCCTGACAGTTTAATAAAGCTGTGCACGTGTCTGTAATATTACTGTAAAATGTCTTTCATTAAGCTTACTGGAGCTTGGAGACAACTAGTCACTACTATGTCAAACAGTTTTTAGTGATTACATGAATCAGTTGATGGAACTCTTTAAAATCAGACTATTTGGAGCCTTGGAGACTTTTATAGAGCTTGTGCCCCACAGCTGGAGGACAATGGTAGCTACAGAAAACAAGATTGAACTCAAATGAAATCCAAAGTTAACAATGTGGTCAAACACACAGATGGACATGCAGATGTGTTGGAGTGTGTGGGTAAATATTAATGATTGATGGAAGAGGAAGTGAAACTAGCTTCATATGACAAACACTCACAGAACAAAGGTCTGTTTGTGTGTCTCTGAGAATCAGCACTACCTCAACTCACTGTGAATGAGTGAACACACATGGCAGAGGGGTGTCTAACCCGAATTTCAGACTGTGATCATTAACAATGCAGAATATAAGGTTTCATCTAGGGGTATACCTATGGATTCTTTTTTTCTCAACTAATCTCAAAATTATCATTTTTTCCATTAGTGGAATTTTTATAATACATTTATAGCTTATTTTAAGATTTTTCTTAAATTACTTGTTTAATATACCTATTAATGTACCCAAAAATAAATATCAAAAATTTGTTTCATTATTATCTAGATAATTTTATTAAATTATTTCCTCATAAAAACAATGATAATAATGGTATATTTTAAAATGTATCTAATTTCCACATCTGCTCTGTTATGTTATTAATAATATTAATATAATTGAATTAAAAGAGACCCTCTTTTGAGATGCCTGTTCAGAAAAATATTGGACCTCAAACTCAAAAGCATTGCTGTGACACATGCATTAATTGAGACGGTGTATATCAGAGCAGCCCAGGTTTGCTGCTGGTTATTTGGGCGCCTTATGCCTGATGGCTTTGTTGTTAGACTCACACAAAGCAGCAGAAAAGTCACAAAACTCGGCATATATGTACCACTACACGTGAACTACTGTATACTGTCCTATACTTTATACAACAGTTAGTTCCAACCAAGCAATTTGATTGGTTGAAGGCACTCCATGAGTTCTGATATACAGTACAACATCACTGGGACTTTTAACTCTTCATGTATCACTCTGCTTTACTATAAACCGTTAATTAGGCTCACAGTCAGAAGTTATCTAAGGGTACCGTAGATTGAATCAATGTTTGAAGAGCAAGGAAATCCCGTCTGACCGCTATCATACCTCAGCAAAATCCTGCCTGATGCAAAAGCCCTCGACCTGCAGCCCAGGAGGCGGGCAGCTGTGATGGATGGGTTCTGATAAGTCGCCGTTTACTGGGAGTAAACCAGTAAACCAGCTGTTACAGATGTTACATAGATGTGCAGTGAGACAGAGATACACTCGTCTGACACCAGCCACAGCCTGAGACACACACACACACACACACACACACACACACACACACACATACACACACACACAAACTGTCTGATACTGGACTGAAGGTGATAGAGATCAGGGCAGTGAGTGGACACACGCTGGAGCGACGTACAGTCTGATCAAACTCATCTGAATCACTGGAGGTTGTGCGGTTGGACTGTATTTCATCACAGCTGTGATTAAATAAGTCATTAGCAGAGATCAGTGTTCTGATCTGAGAGTAACTCAGAATGAGAATGCTGACAAACATATTCAAGGAAAAGACAAGTAAACACTTGTGAAAACAGGAAATGGGGCTGGCGACTTCGCCCTCTTAGAGACATGAAGCCAGCAGAAGCAGAGCAGACAGAATTCAGAATGCTGAGCTGACATGCACACAAAGACGAATGTCATTCTAAAATGAGGCAACATTTAAAAGACTCTGAATTATAAAGACCTTAAACTCTGAGTTTTTTCAGCATATCAACTCATTTGGTTAAGTTAGAAGTAGCTGCTGAATTGTGGGTGTGTTTGCTTCATGGCACTAAGAAAAGAAAAAAAAGATGCCGTGACTCAACAAAGCATTGAGTCAATAAAGCAGTCAGCCCTCCTCTGCTGAAGATAAAGGCTGATGAAGGCGAGCAGCAGCTGAGCGCTCAGTCTGAGGAGAGCGTGTGAAAACACACAGGAATGTTTGAGCTGAGGGTCTAAGGGGTCAACAGGGGGCTGCTTTAAGCTGCTCAGCAGTTAATGAATGCAGGGTCGGGGGTTGGTTTGATATGCTTGACTTGACGTCAGTCCTGGGTGCTCAGGTGTTTGGCTCTCTACAGCCCAAACCTCTTAGAAATTGAAATACGTAAAATGAATGTTGGAGAAAACTTGTAGAAGACAGAGCCAAAAGTTTGATTTTTTCCCCTTATTAATCTCTATGACACAGATGGAAGACATGTTAAGTATGGAGATGCTGTGAGCTAAAGAAGTGGGAGTCTGGGGTGAACAGTGAAAGCAGCACAGCTTAAAG
Organism: Plectropomus leopardus; assembly: GCF_008729295.1. Taxonomy (NCBI): domain Eukaryota; kingdom Metazoa; phylum Chordata; class Actinopteri; order Perciformes; family Serranidae; genus Plectropomus; species Plectropomus leopardus. Next base: position 29,914,894 of record NC_056476.1, on the reverse strand, counting down.
ACGAAGGAAGGAGCGCCATCTGCAGACTGTCATACTCAGGTACTCCTCAAATGTGTTAAATTTCTTATTGTCCAACAAAACAATCAGTTTCTATAGAATATTCATTGTTCACCTGATCAAACAAGCAACAGGGCGACTCTGCTCTCTGGCTGATGAAACAGTTTATCAGTTTATTAATTTGAAAAGCAGCTGACAGACACTTAAGATTATCATGAAATGATTTCATTATTAAGCCTGAGCCCTTGCACTGTGCGTTGGGGTGTAGCCTGTCTTAGATTCCAGGAGTTTAACAATGTTCAGTAGAGAACACCTTGTTCATACAGGTGTATCTGTGCCTTGTGCACAGCGAGCCAGAGAATAATAAACTCAGACTTTTTTAAGGGAAACTGCACACAAATATGGGTTAAAGCAGAAATTTTGACTAAATAAAAATATCTTGGCGAAGTTTGGAAACTATTTCATCTTTATCTTTTCAATAAACTTTGAGTTTTGACTGGGACATGTTGAGATCACAGCCAAACTGTTAAGCTGTGATGTTAAATACCTTTGCATCCTATATCAGCTGGGCATGTGGCTTCTCATTCATTTTAAGTTTATCTAACTACTTAATAGTCCTACCTGTGAAGTTTGCAGATATGCAACACCTAAATTTGTCTGTGAAAAACTATTTTATTCCTAAATTACTGTTAATAGAACAACAAAGGATATAATTTGGGTGGTGGAGCATCATACCACAATTGTGCGTTCCAGTTATGCTGAGTCATCTTTTCAAAGTCCTAAATAATTTGGAGTTACCTTTTGCACCTTTGCTGCGATGGCTGGCTCCTCTTGTTTGGTTTGGACTCTCTGCAGACATAAAACACAGCTGAATCAATTCACAGTGTTCAGCAACAGTTACACACGCGACACCTTGTGCATTTAATCACAATACTACATTCAAACCACACTGGAGCTCTGTCTTAATGACTACTGACTCCTGCAGGAGCACAGTGCTGAACTGACAGCTGACATGCTGCACAGGCCAGTGTGCTCACAAAACAAAACAAAACAAAACAAACAAACAAACAAACAAACAAACAAACAAACAAAAATTAACATGAGATTGTGATTACAATTGATTTCATTTAACACCACATCTGAGTCAGAATCAGAAATCAGTTCAATCAGCATCCAAGTTGCATTAAGTCTGCTGAGCAGCACAGCAGGACTCGAAATAAAGTTACACTGCCACCATGTGTTGAGAGGACACCAGTGCACTTAAAGGAGTGAAGGCACATGAGGTCATGCAGGAGCTTGCTATACAACAGCAAACACTGACAGCTTCCAAAATTAAGAACCAAAAAATCTGTTTTCCAGATTTTTTTTTTTTTTTCCTGTTTCAGTGTTCCTGCACACGGAGACCTGTTTATTATCACCCACAGCAGAGCTCTTTTAACCCTTACGGATTCTTTGGCGCATTTTCACCCTTTTCATTCCTCACTTTTTTAAATTATTTTGACTGCGTTCATGACTATGGCATAAACGCAAAAATGGTCAAATGCACACATTTATAGAAATCCAGTAAATCACACTTTTTTAAATGACAATAACAGATTCAACACATTAGCACAGTGGTGGCCCCATTAGTTTGTAACCAGCAGAGCCTGAAACAGGGAACAAACTGTGAGACCACCACGCAGAGTCACTGATCCAGGTGCTGAGCAGTCATGCAGCTTTGGTATCAGATCATAGCTTTACTGCTGGACTAAAGAAGTTGATGCATATTTTTCTCTTTTTAATAACTTTGCCTTACTGTGCATGTTTTTTGGATGAAGACAGACAATGTGAGTTTTTGACTAAGTCTTAGGAAAGTGTTGTGAACTTCATGAGTTTTGTGGTAACTACAATATAATGGTAAGCCTGAGATTATTCTACCCATTAAGGTTTGTTGCATTCATACATAAAAGCCTTGAAGTAAAAGTTTTGTGAATTGAAATGCAGGCAGTTTTTTCTCCTCTGTGATCAATGCTCTCCTCTCACCTTGGCACTGGCTCTGGCTCTGATGTCTCCCACATCCTTCAATTTGGACTTGTAAAGCATCCAGCGGTAGCGAAGTTCTTCCAGACCCACATCTTCTGTTGGTCCAGAACCAGCCTCACCGCTCTGACTCTCCTGCAGCAACAGCTGGAACTGCTCCTGACCCCAGGTCAGCCCTGCCCTCAGAGCCTGCAGCAGCACAGAGGAGTGAGCAGACTGTCTCAGTACAATAAGACAGAGACTTTCAGCTGGATGGAAAGTCACCCACAGGTCAGAATAATGATGTTTAATATAAAATTACACAGTGCATATGTGGAACATTGCAGAACATACCAGGATAACTCTTTTCTTCAACATAAAATAATAGAAACATGCAGCTGTGATTCTAGATAGCTAGCAATTTTACATTCTGAGAATTGTACAATGCAACCAATGTATTGTACAATTCTCAGAATGTAAAATTGCTAAGAACAATGTAATGTTTAAGTAACACTTTCAGCTGCAAGTTTTTTTTAATCCTAGAAAATAAAATTAAAAATGTTTTTGTTGTTAATATATCACATTACATTATATTTTCATTAAAAAATGTTGTCCTCAACATGTTCTGAATGTTGCTTTAAAAATGTTATACCTTTGTTCTTCTGAAACATTGTGGGAATGTTTTATAAAAGAACATTCTATGATCTGCCACCTCTAAACATCCCCACAATATTCTCAGAAAGTTGCAGTTAAAACGTTATGTCATTAGAAGGTGGAAGAAGGTAGATTTAGATTTGAAAAAAACAAACATCCTTAAAATATTCTTTGAACTTTAGATTGAAATGTTTTCTTTAAAACATTATTGCAACTTGCAGGTAATGTTAGCCAATTTGTGGGAATGCTCCCTGCTGGCTGACAACATACAGGCTGCTTTAGCTCCAAATCATCAGGCCATCTGTCCTTTGGAATGAACAGCGCAGACCTTGTGTGACAGTCACAACAGTGCTGTTGTGTTCTGCTCAGCTGCACCACGGGGGGAATATCACTGCTATACATGCTTCCAAGGCCACTACAGAACCAGGCGGCCATCTCCTATAATGAAGCAGTCTGTACTACACAACACAGTCTGACGCATATTCCAGGATGCAATTTGTTTTTCTATTCTGGGGGAAGGCATAACATACCTCACTCTCCCCAGGGCTCTCCTAAACCACCTCCTGCACCCTCCCTCTCCCCTCTTCCTCTGTGTTTCCACTATCATTTGCAGTGTCCGCCACATGAAAGCTACGTTTGCACTGCAGGGCCCAAGTGGCCCAAGCCTCTCCCAGATGGGATTGTTTGATGACAGTGTGAACAGTTCAAATCACATGGAATCAGAGCTTTTCAAATCAGATTTGGGCCACTGCCGCATGTGGTTCTAAATCAGATCCATATCTGATTTTTTTAAAATGCAAACTCAGTCTGAACAACAATGCGACCCATATCAGAATTCAATGCAACTTTAATGTCACTCTAGATCGACGTCCGTCTATAAGATGAGGAAAACTCCGTCCGTCCTCATCACTTTTCTCCTCGATGTATTGCCGAATCAACGTGGAACTGCACATGGCCATTAAGAATCGCCATCAGTGGAGACTGACGAAGCCCTTTGTCTCATTCACGCACTGCCTGGGCATGTTTTGTAAAAAAATACTTCATAGAAAACACTGACTTGCTTCTTCTTCTCACCATGAAGTCACAGCATAATAACTTAAAAATGAAACTGTAAAAGGTCACCATGGCCATGCAGCGTGGAGACGATAGCCACTCTCTGCCGCATGTTACACACATCTCTCCCACTGCTAGGAGGCAGAAAAAAAACTGCCAACCAAGATGTCTTGCAGCTCTTCTTTCTCTTTCTCTCATTTTCCATTCCTCTCTCGCGTGCTCTCTCTCTCCGCTCCGGTTCTCCACATGCTTCCTTATTCCATCACTCTTCTCTTTCTCTCTCTTTCCCCTTTTCTTGTTCCAGTCCATTAAAACTCCTGCCAAAGAGCCATTTAAGCACCAGACCGTTCACAACACTTTTTCTCAACTCCACTTCACCCAAAATAACTTCAATCAGTTGGAAAAAGTTTTCTTTCTGTGTCTCTTTTGTTGTTTGGGACCTGTTGGCAGTTGGACTGGATGTGTCTATCCATGGCAACTAACACCTCCTTATATGGTGCTCACTGGCTGTTCACAGGCGGGGATGTTTTCTAAGTGCTGACTAGCGGGAGCACGATGTCAGTTTGCAACTGACTGACATTCAGGAATGCCCAAATCCAAATTTCCTGCAGCGTTCATGAATCCAGTGCAGGTTTTCACACCAATGTGCTTTATGTGCACATCTTCTCTCAGATGTACAAACATTCCATGAATGAGACCCAGTGTGCTGAGTGCTAAACTGGCAACAACACGCAAAAACTGCACTAGAATGCTTTTCACAATTGTTCACAAACAAAGCCAAAAAAAGTAACCACTCTTCTTCCATAGTAACAGCAACCTGTGATCCATCTGACGGTGTATGACGGTTACAAACACAAGCATTTTATTTTTCATTTTAAAACTTAGTGCATTCTTAAAGGGACAGTTCACACCTGAATCAGAAAAACAGATTTTTCCTCTGACCTGTGAAGTCGTGCTATTTTTCACCGCGCAAAAGGAAACGTGCATGTACTCATGGATGAGAGGCTTGTCCTCGTGACAGAGATTTAAACATTTTTGAAATCCTCCTCATCTAAGTTGTAACATAAGCTGTAAGCTTCTCTCTTTCTCTGTCATTTATGTCATTAATGTAATTGAATTGTTTTTTACGACATCTATTGCTCGTCTGTCCGTCCTGGAAGAGGGATCCCTCCTCAGTCGCTCTTCCTGGGGTTTCTACGATTTTTTCCACCGTTTCAGGTTTTTTTGGGGGGCGTTTTTCCTTAGGCGATGTGAGGGTCTAAGGACAGAGGGATGTCGCCTGCTGTAAAGCCCTCTGAGGCAAACTGTGATAAGTCATTAAGGGTATTATAAATAAAATTGACTTGACTATTGACTTGATACAGTTGGTGGGTGTAGTTTGGCAGAGACAAAATAGTTTCTACATGAAACTGCTCACAACAAGGTCTTTGGATTATCTTGACTAACCAGGTCATGATTTCTGGAACATTGCTGTTGAGTTTTTCAAATGTATTTTTTGGTGCTTTGAACAGCACAAGCTGAGTGGCATCTAGTTCCATTATACTGGAGAGAAGACAAACATCTCTACAGCCGATATCTCCAATACTTGGCACTCGGCAACAGTTCACCCGAAACTGTGTTAAAGGGACAGTTTCGGGTGAACTGTCCCTTTAACTTCATCTTCCATCATCTGTTTTGGGCCTGTCCAAAAGTAAATCGTTTTTGGCTTAAGATTTATATATTATTAGTGACTATATTTGGGACAGCAGTCACATTTAAGAGGGATCAGCTTCTTTTTGGCCTTTTACTCTCAACATCTACAAATACAACAAAATACTTATTAGGAATATTGAGTTAAGCTGCTAGAAAAGTAGTTACAAAGTAATGGCTTCAGCCAGATGCTCCATGTGTAGAGCTGGTATGATATCATTTATGAAATCTTTGTGATGACAAGAATGACCTTTTCAAAGAGGCTGCAGGTGACTAAATTTGAAGAAATTTGGATGAAGTGTAAAATGTTTATTTTCCTAAAATGTCCTTCTTTTGTTAAAATATGTTTATTCAACTCTGTATTCCTATTTCTATTCATTTACCTTAAATGCTGAACACCCCACGTTCTATGTCTGATATTTGTGTTCTTTGTTGTTTCTTCAGTGTAAAAAAAAAACAAACAAAAATGGTAAAATGGTTCACTCTGTAAAATAATGAATTAACGCCGATTACATAACTGTTGCTGAAAACTGAAATCAAATTAAAAAAAGTCAAACAAAACAAACTTCTTCCTCAAAGAATGAGAGTTAGTCTGTGTCTGTGTCTGTTACAGCTACAGACTGAGATGTTTAAAAAGAAAAAGTGAATGTTTTCAGGTGAACTGGACCTCACCTTGAGTGTGTCCTGTCGGATCTTGAGTTGTTTGGTGCTGAATGTTGCTCCGTTGGTGCTGAGGATCCCTGAGAGGAGTTCATTCTCTTTGGACAGCCAGGCCTCAAACTCCTTCCTCCTGGATCTGGACTGTCCTGAGCCTCCCTGTAACATAATGAACAACTCTCAAAAAGTCCTGTACACGCTGACACTATCAACAGGAAAGCAGTCATTTTGTGTCCTTTTTTGAGTTTGGGCTGGGGATGCTTGGCTGATCTCTGGACTGTTATAAAATCCATCAGTGAGAGAGGTCGGCCGCTGCAGTCACCCGTCACTACATTTCTTCTTTTTCCTTTGATATGATTTCATTTCAAGAACAATTCTCCTGGCAGACGAGTGCAACACTAGAGCAGAGGTGATTACAGTTATTCAGAGCTTTCCGATAGTGTCGAACTAAAACTGCAAAGATGACGAACAAACATCTAAAAACTGAACAGCTCCATCCATCGCTGCCCCGCACTAACTTTATTCTGTTTCTTTCCGACTCATTCTGCCCTCATTAGTGCTGATGAAACAGCAAGCTGTGGGTCACTACTGATCTTTTTTCACTTTCACTTTTTTCAACGACTGAGTAATATGTTGCCTCGTAAGACCCATTGAATACACCCAGCAGCCTACAAAACACAAATTTGGTATTGCCTGTTTATTATTTGCCTAAAGCCCCAGAAATCAAGCACCTTTTAAAACCTGAGCAAATTGGTTTGATTTCTTTAAAAAAAAAAAACATGAAAAAGAAGAAATGAGCAACAAAAGACAGTAATGACCCAAAAATAGTAAAACATCAGTAAAAAGTGCAAGTGTTTCTAAATCTACTAATTTCATGCAGTTCGTAATTTCTTACCAAATTGTTTGTTGCTTTTCATATCATGTTTTGGAAAGAAATTGCACTTGCTGTCTGAGTGTATAAGGTGTTTTGAGTTGGACAGGCACTGACCCAGTGAGGACTCATTTTAAGCCTGATTTGGTGGCTGCTGATTAATTTTAGAAGTGAACCACTGAACTGACTGTCATTTGATAATCTGGCCAGGTTGTGATGCCTCGTTGCCTTAATGATCACTTATTTCACACGCTGAAATAGTCTGTAGTCCTAAGCCAGACAGGGTCCTCACGAGTACCAGAAATGAAAAGTTAATGCTACTTAAGACTTTCAAAAGATCATTTTCAACCCTGTTTTTGATTTTTGGACAAACCACCTTTTTTCGTTGATTTAATCCTTGCAGGTGGATCTAAAGTTACGTGAGTACTACAGTATATATGTGTCCCTGTGCATTGGTAGGTTTTTATGTAAGAATATCATTATTGGAGTGAGCCAGGTTAACTCTTTAAAACCAGAGCAAATTGGTTCAATTTCTTTCAAAAACAAAAATTATCAAAAAAAACCCTGTGAAAAAGTTACAACAAAATTACCTGAAAATAAGCTAGAAAAAAAGAAGTCTAAAACAAAAACAACAAGACAATGACCCTTTAAAGGTGTGGAAAATACAAAAATATAAAGGTGTTTATTTTATATATGCTTCTTTTTCTGTGACATAATTAAATATAGTTTTCTGTACAATTTCCACAATTTTGGGATTTCCTAATAATCCTCCCCTCCTTTTAAAGCTAATTTTTAAGCAATGTCCTTATAATGTTTAAACTTTCTTTTATCTCCCCATGTTTTTGAAAGAAATCAGACAATTTGCTCTGGTTTTAAAGGGTCAAATAGCTTGTGAAAGGAGTCTGAACGCAGCACAAGAAAACTGAAATCGATCCAGTTTTCAAAGGGTTGATGCACATTTTGCCAACAGGTTAGTGCAAGTACAAAGGAAAAAAGTCAGTTTTAGGTTCAGAAATAACTTCGACATGCAAACAGAAGAGCTTCACTCATTTTGACAAAAAGTACTTAAAAGATGAGCAAATGAAATAAAATCAAATGTTTAAGACCTTATAAATTCAATGTATATGTAAAACTATTTAATGACTGTAAATCCTAATAATTACCAGGTTGAATCTGAGACATTTTAACCCTTTGAAACATGAGCTTATTGGCTTGATTTATTTATTTATTTTTTCAAAAACAGAAAGAAATCAATGAGCAATTTGACAAGAAATTACCCCAAATTTAGCAAGAAACTAGTAAGGAGTTACAAGAGAAATACCAGAAATTCGCAAAAAAAGTAAAAGAAAGCCAAAAAGGAATAAAATAAAACTAATAATAATAATAATAAAATTATATATATTTTTCCCGTAACCTAATTTTAAATATATAATCATAGTAGTTATTTTTATTGATATATTACTTTAGTTATTTGATAGTTTTCTAATAATTACCTTTCTCTCCTTTTTTCATATCTAGTTTTTCTTGTCTCCTTTAACTATTTTTTTCCCAGTTGACGGGACAGTTCATGCCAAGTTGGTGACTGCCTCTTTTCCCTTCAAACTATGGTTTAAATGCTTGTGAAAAGTGACTGAACGCAGCACAAGAATAGTGATGCTGGCCCAAGTTTCAAAGGGTTAATACATTAAGGACCTGTAGACAGCCTGTAGCAGTGCGCCGTGATGAAAATCAAAGTCAACTTAGCTGCACTGCAGACAGACCTTATTGTCTATTCCCAGCCATCTTTCTTCACCTCTATTCACCTATTTTTTTTTCTTCTGGTAGAAGTGCACCGAGTAAAGATACCTTTCTATTTTTCTGCAGAGAGCCGATCTGTGATTCAGCTTTTACAGGCAGCCTGGATCTTTTATACATTATTTACTTTTTTACCCTGATAGTCAATTTTACGTGACTGGATGTTGTAGATTTCCACCATCTGACGGGAGAAAAATATTACCTGATAAATTATCAGTACAAACAATGAAGCCCTTTACTGAAAAACTCTGACTTGAAAAGAGAAGTTGATCAGACCCAGAGAGGATTGCTTTGACGTCTCATTAAATACTTTCAGCAGCTGGAATCAGTTCACTGGATCACTTTGGGATGAATTCAGTTATTCAGTTTTGGATAAATTCAGTAATTCAGTTATGGTAAAGGGTTTTGCAGCAGCCTGTAGCAGTCGTGGTGATATAAATATCCCCCTCTTTATTAAAGCCACAGTTGAGATTTTCAGAATTGGGGATGTACGAGGTATTTGTCCATAGTCATTATATTATATACAGTAGATGTCAACATGCCCTCAATTTGGAGAGGCAGGCGGGAGTCCAACACTAAAGCAACAAAACCTATTTTAACCATATAAAAAATACCGCCTCAAGTGTACACTATATTAATAACACTGTACTGCTTTACTTTAAAGTCAGAGAGAGATTTCAGATGGAAAACCTAACACCATTATGTCGCTATATCTCTTATAAAAGCCAGACTCCAGTGACAAAAACAGCCTTGCTAAGCACAGCAGCTGCTGGTCTACCACTGCCTCCATGAATTATTTTGTCTGTGTTATTGTGCAACTTAATTGACTTAAAGGGTTAGTGTGGATAAAGTCACACGATAACACAAACTACCTAACCGATGGAGGCAGTGGTAGACCAGCAGCTCCTGTGTTCAGCGAGCCAAAATGATGTTTTAGTTCATGGAGTCTGGCGGCTTTGATGAGAGCACAGATCAGGGATAATCAACTTGCTAAGCTTGGGGGCCACTTTTGCAGAGTGTCAGGAGGCCAAGGTCCAGTCACAGCAGCCCCATACATGTTGTTAGGATTTTAGGGAATTTTTGAGATTTTAGGACGTGTCTAGGATTGTAGGATATTAGGGGACCTCTGTTGCAGGGTGTGGGGGATCCTCCACTGATACTTTTTTTGATAAATAACCGCTATGTTGATGCTGTTTTAAGCACTCTGACACCTTATGTATACTAAAAGTACAAAAACAATTCCCAGTGTGAAAGCACCCCCAAAAATTGTGTATTTCCAAAGTTTCTAGCTCTATGAATTAAAGGCCTTTAATAATTTTCAAACCATCCTGATTGCCTGCACCTAGATCTTTTATACCACTGTTTTTAGGTTATAAGTTCCTTCTTTTTTCTGAAGTATTCCCTTCCATGAGCACCGATGGTTTGCCTGTCTTTTTTTTATAACTACATATTTATAATTATGTCAAAAAAAACATTTCTTAGCACTTTAAGGTCTTTTTTTTTGGTTTCTGTTTTTCAGTTTTCTTTTTTGGTGTGCCTGTTTGCAGGTCATTTTCTTGCAACTTTTTACTTATTTCTTGACAGTTTTTTGGGGCCTTTTCTTGCTAAACTGTCATTGCATTCTTCCCAAGAAGAATTTGCCATTTTGCTGGGGTTTCCAAAGGTTAACCAAGGGGTAGAAATATAAACAATGCTCATCCATACCGTTGTGTGTTGCATTGGTGTCGTAGATGGCTGCTTGGCTGCGTCTCTTCTGACCAGCATGAACGCTCCTCCTCCTCTCGGACTCAGGCCCTCTCCTGCCTCCACGCCACCTTCAGCAGAGCTCATGCAGACATTTGTGGTTACAGCTGCCCCCCCTCTGTCTCCCCCTGCTGACGTCTCACTGTCAGGGCTCCCATCAGCCGCAAAGTCTTTGGAGCCTTTCTGTCTTGCTCTGCTCCAGATGCTCCAAGCAGAGGAATCTACTGTGTCTCCTTTAAAGGAGCGTCCACTGTCCTCGCTTGTCCTCGGATGTTTATTGTCATCTTCAGCGAAGCTGAGGTGACCTTCTGCGTGGCCCTGGATCCACCCACCCTGCCTCTTCATCAGCTCCTCTGCTGCATCTCCCTCCAGGCTTCCTGCTCCTCCAGGCCTGGAGCTGGCTGCGGCTCCAAACAGCTCAGCTGCTTTGTCTTGTTGTCGTCCCTTCTGGCTCCTGGAGCCTGCCCTGACCCGAACTTCTCCCTCCCCCACACTCAGCTCTGCTGTTAGTGATGTGCTGTCTGCAGATGGGCCTCCAACAATCCATAAATCAGACTGTGTCTGCTGCGTGGAGCTGTTCAGCAGCCTAAGAGACAAACAAACAGAGAGATGAAGAGATTCCACAACTCACCAGCTCATCAGCTGAGCGTCTAATGCATCACAACCACAGAGGAGACTGTGGAACAACAGAAAAGCAATGCAGTTCTTTTCTGAAATAAAACTCTGAGCTGCAAGAAACTTGAGTCCAGAGAAGCTCACATTGTTTGTTTATATGCTTGCATTTACATTCTGAACTACAAGCAAGCACAACACCGGCGCTCACATTATCAGTGTGATGGCTTTGTAGCTCAGACACATCCATTTCTATTTATTTTGCCCAAATTAATTAGGAGAAATTTTCTGTGACTGCTCGGGTTCTGCCTGCTTGTGGATTCTTGCCACAACTTTGCACCTAAATTGTTTCAGATTTTTGAGTTGTGCACTCTGCTGTTTTTAATCATGTTCTGTACCACAGTCAGCTCTTCAGTCACTGAGCTTAAGGCCATGTTTGGAGAACGGCCCTGCTATAAACAGAAAAGTCTCTCCTTTGTGTATTTAAAAAAATCTGTGTTCACATGATAACATTGTGAGAATGATCCTTGTGAGCACGGAACCGCAAAAAAACCCAAAACGCTGTAGTATGAATGCCAGGCCAGTAGTTGGTGGTGTAACTTTGTAATAACACACCTAAAGGGACACCACTCGCCTGTGCATAAAGGAGGTGAGTATAAATAAACAAAAAGACAATGTCAAACGCATGCACAGGAACCGACAGCGTTATGCAACTCAGTAGCCTATTTGTCCGAAATGTAACGCATGAACTGCGGCCATGATGTCACCATTCTCTCAGGATCCACGCTTTGCCAGTTAACATGGCGACAGAAGGGGTGGAGTTTTAAAAAATGACACTTTGGAACCCGGTTTTAAAGTTTGCATTTTACAGGCCACTATAACGTTGCTGTTGTAGGAACGAAAGGCCAAACCACAACAAAACTGTCATATAATAAACTTGAATACACAACAGTTATAACATTTAATAAAATATGGTTAAAAAAGGTAAATAATGTAACTTTATAATGAAATTTTAAAAAGTATTATTGTAATTAAATAAATCAGAGCAGTATCCACGGTGCTTTTATTATGAAGGACCATGCTGTCAGACAGGAAGTGTAGATGTTTTTGCTGTGGTATTGCAGACAGCTAGTAGACAGTTAAACAGATACTGCGGCACATTTAACTGTGAGGATTCATTCACTGTGAGCAGGCGACAAACTAACAGCTCTCCAGTTCATATAATAATGGGATTTTCAAATCACAGTAGTGAACCATGGTAGCAAAATAAGACTAACTAGGCACACAGTCTGGGGCTCTGCAAAAGCCCTGCTTTGTGTGTGTTTGTGTGAGAAACAGAGAGCCGTATCAGCGAATGAGAGAGCCGCAATGCCAGTTGCTTCAAAAAACAATGTGACGATTTATACTCAATGTTCAAAAGCCGCGATACATCAAGTTTATTCGATAAATCGCTGGCCCTATGTGTAACATGCAAAGGGCGCATAGAGAAGGGGCATAGTAGCGGCTCTGTAGCATGATCTCTGTAAAAAGAGCTCCTGACTGCTGCTGCTGAGCTGCTTCCACTCTGCAGTGCTTGTAGAGGAGTCAGTGTGACCAGTGAGTCATTTCGGATAATCCTTTTTACTGCTGCCTCACACAAGGCACACCAAATTAGAAAAAGCAACACTTATTTCCCCATGTGTTAAGGTACCTGTGCAGATTGAGACTCGTGTTGTAGAGAGCCATCCAGGACTCTCGTAGGCGCTTCATGTCTCGCAGAATGTGAACCTGTCCCTCCTCTGAAGTTCTCTCCAAAACCCCCTGACCCTGGACCTCCATCTGCTGCAGCTGGAGCTCCTTCTCTGGAAACTCTCCCAGCGCTCTCTGTGGACAACAACACAACATTTTCATCAACACGGTGGTCAGAGAGGGGAGATCAAGAGCTGTGGAGGCTTTGCAGTCACACTGCTTTCATCACGCAGCCATCCTGACGTTAGTGAACTTTATTTAAACACCCCCACAGTGTCACAACCCTGCAAAATGTGGTCACCAAACTTTCCAGATGTGTCAGTGAGATCAAACTGAAGGTTGGGTGCTTTGGGCAAGGTGGCAAGAAGTACTTCAAGGGGTTACATCACAAACTTTACAGGGTAACTTCAGTTTTTTTTCAACCTGGACCTTATGTTCCTTTTTCATTTTTTACATGAATGACTAATGCAGACAACAGTTTCTGAAACTGGTCCAGTATTGAGTGAGTCACTTAACAGGTTTCAATGTTACCACTTGGGGCAAATTGTGTATTGTCAATTTATGTTCACTAAAAGTGCTTGTTTTTGCAACTGACAGGCTCAAATGGTTATTTTAAGTTTCTGGAAACATAATGGAAGGGATCCCTGAAGAGATAGACCTCTTGTTAAAGAGTAAATTCCTTTTTGATTAATCAGAAACAGTTGCAGAAATGCTGCTGCCAAACTTACAAGAATCCATTTAAATAAACAGTAATTTTAGCCTGTATAGAGGCAGCATATTTCCATATTTCCAATTCATGTAAATGGTGAAAAATAGGGGTTTATTTCAGCTAATCAGAGTTGGTGATTGTTGGAAGAGTGGCAAAACAAACCAAGATGGTTTTTGTGAGTTTTGTTTTGTTTCTGTCGACTTTGAATTAATTGTGTTTTTTACAATGATCAAATTACTATTTAAATGGAGTCTGGTGGGTTAGGCATAATCAAATTTGGGTCTGTTTCTGATTAAACAAAAGGATCTTACTCTTTAAGAAAAAGGTCCATTTCTGAAGGGAGCCAGGTTTTCATTGCAGATTTGCATAAAACTTAAGCAGTATTTTTGAAATGTCAATAAAACACAGTTGCGAGATGACTGTATTTCCATTGAATGATGGTCTGTGACTTCTCCTCTGGCGATAACATTCTAGTAGCCATGGTGATGGATGTTCAAAACATTAGCAGCTTTATTTCTATTGCAGCCACCACATTCGCCGTCATCATTTACAATCCAAGGCCACATAGGCGTGTTATGGAGCCATAATGGAAAGGTGAGCCCCTTATACATGGGAGCAGCCACATATGAGGGATTTCTGGGAGGTGATAGTTCAAAATTTCACAGAGGAATTGTGGATTCAAAACTTTCAAATGATCCGCTCAACTTTTAAAGTTATGTGATGCAATACCAGCTCTTGTAGCTCCTGCTGCATCATGAGGGAGCCAGTTCCTACTGACTAGCACATACAGTAGCCATAGAAAAGACCTAGAAAAGCCAAAAAAAGTTTCTTTTGCAGTTTTGCAAAATATGGCTTTTTGAATCACCATAAATACCGATAAATGGGAGTTTTTTCAAAATTGACGTGTTTCCATTAGGTGTATTTTATATTAGGAATTTCAATTTGTGCAATTTGAGGGTTAATGAAAACCCACCCTCTGTGAGTAGTAGGTTTAGATGAACTGCTGTAAACTGCTTCCCTCCGTTTATTCCCCTTTATTAGGTGTATTTTACGTTTGTCATTTAAATTTGTGCAATTTCAGGCCTAACAGAAATCTACCCATCAACAAAAACAAACACTTCTGTGGACGTAAATTGACGATGCAAAGAGCGCCCTGACTGTCAGCTGCAGCAGTCTTTGCCAATATTGGACCAAATTTTAAAAAAATGTTGTTCCCATTAGTCCCTTAGACACAAAAAAATATCAGAAAAAAGGGTCCAAGTTGAAAATACTGAAGTTACCCTTTAAGTAACATGCTCTCATTAAACTTGACATTCATGTTTGATAAAGCTGTGATCATTTGGACCAGAGGAACAGAAAAGCCAAAAAAAGTTTCTTTTGCAGTTTTGCAAAATATGGCTTTTTGAATCACCATAAATACCGATAAATGGGAGTTTTTTCAAAATTGACGTGTTTCCATTAGGTGTATTTTATATTAGGAATTTCAATTTGTGCAATTTGAGGGTTAATGAAAACCCACCCTCTGTGAGTAGTAGGTTTAGATGAACTGCTGTAAACTGCTTCCCTCCGTTTATTCCCCTTTATTAGGTGTATTTTACGTTTGTCATTTAAATTTGTGCAATTTCAGGCCTAACAGAAATCTACCCATCAACAAAAACAAACACTTCTGTGGACGTAAATTGACGATGCAAAGAGCGCCCTGACTGTCAGCTGCAGCAGTCTTTGCCAATATTGGACCAAATTTTAAAAAAATGTTGTTCCCATTAGTCCCTTAGACACAAAAAAATATCAGAAAAAAGGGTCCAAGTTGAAAATACTGAAGTTACCCTTTAAGTAACATGCTCTCATTAAACTTGACATTCATGTTTGATAAAGCTGTGATCATTTGGACCAGAGGAACAGTCACGGGTCTCAGGATGTTGAGTCTAGCTTTGCATCACTCACCCTCTCACTGCTGGAGTGAGTTTCTTTCAAACTTCAGCACATTATTTCCTGTCTGTGGTGAGGCACACATATTCCTTGCTACGAGCTGTTTAACGGGAGCAAACACACTGAACCAATGGTGTTATTTGGCTGGAATGGATTTCTCCTCTCTGTACACTCTTGGTGTCTGTTTGAGGCTGATAAGATGGCCAGTGGTTTATGTCTAAAGAGGAACTCTCTGGAAACATTTTTTCTGCACATTGCTGCATATGTCTAACATCCACCGTATATTTAAGTATATAAGTATTACAGCCACATTTAACAATGCTGTGAGTTACTGAAATGCAGAGGTGAAGCATCTCAGCACGAGACTGGCAGGTAGGTTAGTGTAATGATGAACACTAATTATAGAGTCTCTTGGTATTTCCGTTTAAATTTCATCACTTGAGGTCACTGTGAGCTGCCATCAGATCTGTCACAGAGCTGGCTGACAGACTAATACATGTCAATGATATGATATCAGAAGTGCAGAAAAGTGATGCGTTTATCCATTATGAACCCCACACCTGCAGGTCTTGACTGTCACATTAAAAGGTTTTGTAAAAATATTTCAAAGAGTGCTCACAAAAAGCTAGGCTGTCTCTGCAGTAGTAAGATGCAAATATTTTTGACGTTGGCAGTACATGACCAGAGGGAAAAGACTGTGGCATTGGCTTTTTGCTCATGAGGTAGAGACAATTATCATAATGCATCAGACCAATAAATGCTCCCAGTCGTGGGTGATGAAATGCACCTCATCTGTTCTCGACTTTCGAAGAGTTATGTGATGCAATAACAGCTCTTGTAGCTCCTGCTGCATCATGAGGGAGCCAGTTCCTACTGACAAGCACATAGCCATAGCATCATGTGACCTAGAAAAGCCAAAAAAGTGTTTCCATTGCAGTTTTTGCCAAATATGATTTTTTAAATTGCCTAAAATATAACCTCATGGGAGCATAAAAAGGTTTTTTTGCAATAAATGGGAGTTTTTTCAAAATTGACATGTTTCCATTAGTCGTATTTTATATTCACACTTTTAATTTGAGCAAACTGAGATTAATGGAAACCCGCCTACTGTTTGTATATCTGGCAAATAACATAGCACTTCAAAGATCACTTTTTTACAGAGCCGTTGGGATGAACTGCCATTTATTTCAAACACCATTTCTCCTGTTTCTGTTTAGTTTAGTGGGTTAGAACTGTCTTTTTGTTTGCTTTTTTTTTGTAGGTTGGGCAGCAGTCTGGGGAAAGATAGGTGAGTTTCTGTTTGCTATTTTGGCCTTGGTTCACCCTGAAGTCAACCCTTGACTGGGGCCTAACATGTGATCTGTTGGGTGAAGCACGACATGTTAACTTGGGCGAATCACCTGAACATTTCATTTTTCAAATTTAAACAATTCGTATGGTGTGGGCGAATTGTATTAATTGGCTTCAAATGTAAAACCACTGAATGGCCCTTTAAGTTTAAAAAGGACATAAAGGCTTATATCCTCTCTCACTCAAGTCTAGAAAAATGTATTTATTTACGAGTTTTCTAGAGACTCGATTACTTTAAATCCCCCCTATCTGGCATAAACCATAAATCACTCTTCGGCCTTCAACTAGTTCAGAACTCACCAGCGACATCACATCACCCCAATCTTTGCTTCCCTCCATTGGCTCCGTTTTCATTTATTTGAAGATTTTACTGATCACTTTTAAAGCTAATCTGGGTCTGGTCCCAAGCTCCAGAACAGAACTGTTGACCCATATGAGCCAGTTCTCAGCCTCAGGTCCTCAGGTGGGGCCCTTCTGGCTGTTCCAAAGTCGAGGGTTTAATCTAAAGGTGACCATGCCTTTGCCGTCAGGACCCCTGGGCTTTGGAAAAACCTGCCTGAGGAGATAAGACTGCAGAATCAATGACTTCTTTTAAATCACTTTTTAAAACCAATTTTATAGACATGCTTTTAATGTGATGTTGCCTTTTTATTTCTTTCATTTCCTTTTGTTTATTTCTATTTACTTTACCTATCTTATTCATGTTTTATTTATTTTATTTGTGCTTTTATTGCTTTTGGCCAATTTGTTTGTATTATTTTATTGACATTATGCATCCAGCATCTTACATTATTTTACTCGTTTTAATTTTATCCAAACTCTACCCCAGTTTGGTCTCACTTATGTTCAATAGGACTGTTTGGCTGTTTTTCTGTTGCTGTACTGCCTTGTTTATTTCTCATTTCTGCTTTTGTTTTGTTGGTCAAAGCATTTCGTCAACTCTGTTTTTAAAGGTGCTGTATATATAAACTAGTAGTTATAATAATAATAATAATAATAATAATTCCGTTTTTTATGGACTGACAGAATCTTGGCTAACGTTATTATTTGGCTAAAACAATCCTGTTATTTCTCATCCAGTCAGTTCCTCAAACTTTGATTGATTTATTGATCTTAAATAAAGTTATCTTGAGTAACAGTGTGTATAACTTTAACAGACAAGGGCAACGTGAGAGAATCAAAACCATGATGAGCACTCGTGTGATTGGCTGAGTGTTGATAAGGAGGATGGAGGGATGGCTCTGCCAGATGGGCTGTAGCGCTGGATAGCCAATCATCATATGTTTGGGTTTTGGATCCAGGAGCTGGTGGATGAAGAGTTCCCACTCTGAAAAAGTGATTTACCTCAGATGAAAAGGACTATCGGCCTCATTCACAAACAGTGCATTTGCACAAAACTCTGCTTAAACTAAGCATACAAACATTTTCGTTGAAATCTGGGATTCAACAATATTTTCTTTGCAGAATTTGTTTGTATTATGTGAACAGATTTAGAACTGTCTCAGATCATGCATGGCATGTTTAGTTTTGTTGTACTGCTTAATCAACTGCAGTCATTATTTTAAAAAAAGACTTTAATAAAAAACAATATTTGAAACTAATGTTCTAATTTCCTAATACATGAACGCAGCCTTTCATCCTCGTCACAATAAAAATATTCCACTATAAGAGCAGAGTGTCCCGCTCCAGTTTACAGTGGACTATACGAGAATGTCTACACTGACATAAAGCAGTTTAAGTTTCAGTGGTTTATACTAAATCTGCCTGCTGGCTAATGATGGCTGCTCCTTTATACTGTATGTGCATAGAAACACCTTCACAGTTTTCGCCATGATACACCTCTGGGCAAACACAGTTCCTTACACAGAAAGCTGGGGGCGTGGGACAGCAGGAACAGCAACGACAGCAGGGACAAGCCTGCCAGGTTAGAATGATTCTGATAAACCAGCATGGGCACAGCGCACGTGTCATGAATCTGCCAGAAATTTTGTGGGTGCTTTTATTTTGTCAGAACATTGTAGTGCACATATTAGTAAATGCGGCCATATATCAGCATGAGATCCACAACTCACCACCCCCACCGCCCCAATCACAGCAGGGGCCCAGGACTCAGCCCCACCATCCACCCCAGCCACCCCCTCCCCCCTCACCTCCGCAGCAGCTCTGTCCATCCTGGA
Source organism: Plectropomus leopardus (assembly GCF_008729295.1). Classification (NCBI taxonomy): domain Eukaryota; kingdom Metazoa; phylum Chordata; class Actinopteri; order Perciformes; family Serranidae; genus Plectropomus; species Plectropomus leopardus. The sequence continues at coordinate 29,895,933 of NC_056476.1, read as the reverse complement.
CAGAGATGTTAATAAGATCTTCAGGAGACAGAACCCCCGCAAAGCAGCTGGACCAGACTCTTTCTCCCCCTCCACCCTGAAGCACTGCGCCGATCAGCTGTCTCCAGTGTTTACAGACATGTTTAATACCTCACTGGAGTCATGCCACGTGCCATCCTGCTTCAAGGCCTCCACCACTATCCCTGTCCCCAAAAAACCAAGGACCAGAGGACTCAATGACCACAGAGCTGTCGCCCTGACCTCTGTGGTGATGAAGTCCTTTGAGCGCCTGGTACTGTCACACCTGATACACATCACGGACCCTCTCCTGGACCCCTTGCAGTTCGCCTATAGAGCCAACAGGTCTGTAGACGACGCTATCAACCTGACCCTCCACTTCATCCTCGAACATCGGGACTCAGCAGAAATCTAGGCCAGGATCCTGTTTGTGGATTTCAGCTCTGCTTTTAATACAATAATTACGGCTCTGCTACAGGACAAGCTCTCCAAGCTGAACATGCCTGACTCCACCTGCAGTTGGATCACAGACTGACAGGAAGCAGCAGGTGAAGCTGGGGAAGCATGTTTCTGACAGCAGAACCATCAGCACCGGCTCCCCTCGAGGCTGTGTTCTTTCTCCTCTACTCTTCTCCCTGTACACAAACAGCTGCACCTCAAGTCATCAGTCTGTCAAGGTCCTCAAGTTCGTGGACGACACCACCCTCATTGGACTAATCTCTGGTGGGGATGAGTCCGCCTACAGGTGGGAGGTTAACCATCTGGTGACCTGGTGCAGTGAGAACAACTTAGAGCTCCATGCTCTGAAGACAGTGGAGATGGTAGTGGATTTCACAAGGATCGCTGCCGCCCCCCACCCCCATCACCCTCTGTGACTCCCCAGTTTCCACTCTGGATTTCTTTACATGCACACTGTAGGTCAACTTTATTATTTAAACTTAAGGTATCTGCACTGTAACTATGCTTCTGAAAAATTGTACAATTCCTCCATTGCACCTTTTGTACATAGTTTTTTCTGTCCTTTATATTTTATCTTGTCATTTTATACATTTAAATTGCTTCTATATTTTTTTATCTTATGTTCTATTTTATTTAAATTCACTATTTTATTCTTCCTTTATGTTAATTGTTTTGCACCAAAACACCAAGTCACATTCCTTGTATATGTAAATGTACTTGGCAAAAAAACTAAATTCTGACTCTGAGTCTGATTCTGATTCTGAGATGAAGGGCAGGTGGAGACGGTGATGTTTAAACTCAAACAATTACGCAGCCTTCATGTGCCCCTCGGAAATATCGCATTTACGAGTTACGAGCGCATAAACCGCCCTCCAATGTTGTAATGAGTGGAAAATTGAGAAATTTCAATGATACCCGAGTTGCCGAGTTGTGACATTTGTGTGACTTTTCAGGGCAGCAGAAATGGTGGAAAGCATGGAAACAGTGTCAACAACTGACAAACTGAAAAAATGATATATTTTGTTACTTTGTTCCTAGTAGTTATCATTTACTTTTAGTAGTGTCACATTTTAGTATCTGCATCTATTAGCTGCAGCAAGCAAGCAAACTTTGAACTCTAAAGCATGCCATGGGAGTATACTATAACATTGATAGTAATGTTATTTTATAACACGAGGTGCTGACTTGATGTCATAGATTCATAAACATGGCGGGCAAAAGTAAATGTTATGTTGTATGTTGTTGTATATAAAAATATAATTCATAAAATACATATAAAAATGAATATAAAAATGAATATATATATATATATATATATATATATATATATATATATATATATATATATATATATATACATAAACTGGACACGGCTATCAACCTCATGTTTCAACACTTTCAACATTAAAATGCAGCCCATCTTTTCTGTAGCTTCCATGGTGCTACCACTTTACGACCTCAGAGCACATGAACACAACAAAATGGGACGAAGAATTTCCCAACACCGAGACTACAACCTCCACACATCATGTGGAGTGTCCTTTTATGAATGTGTACAATGTAACAGGTTCTTTCCCAATTTCCATTGTGAAACTAAACTTTAACTAAAAGTAACTGATGTCTTCTAAAAATTGCTGATAGTGAGCGCAGAAGTGCAAAAACACACACACACACACACACACACACACACACACACACAGACACACACAGACACACACACACACACACACACACACACACACACATACATGCGAACATGAATAATAGGGGACTATCTAAGTGTACTATCCAAGAGGGAACCTTTATTAGCAGTCATTTTAAAAATACAAAACTAGAATTGAAAATTTACTTTTGAGGTCTTCTTTCACAATATTACTGCAAATGTGATTTTTACAATTTTTTAAAGAAATTGCCAAGAGGGGACCTGAAGCCTTGAGCGACGTCTGCCTATCAAAGGGGGGACATCCATATACTGCAGTCAAACTGGTTTATCCTGGTTCTCTCACCTATAGAGTGCTTCTTTTTCACTAAAACTTCATTTGTATCTTTAAAAATGGGTATGTAAACTTTATTGCTTGCAATATATCAACATTTTTTGTGATAATAAATATTACAGAAATAATACTTGCCAAAGCAAAGTATATCTTTTAAAGAAGGCTCCCATAATCCTGTGAATTCAGTTTTATCTTACTATTTACTGTTAATAACTTTATTGTTGTCTTTGTTTTATATATGTATATATATATATATGTATATATATATGTATATTTAGACCAGACCAATTGTAACTACCAATGTATCACCAAAAATTCAGAAAAATAAATCTATAAACGAGTAACATTATACATAAAATGATCAGCAATATAATTACTTATTTTAATAATAAATAATATATTTATTTTAATTAGTTAATCACTATAAAATGATTTAACACAAGTCTGTGACTAATCCTTAAAAGCTGTTTGCTTCCAAAAGAAAGAAATCAAACTGTGACATGACAGATGAGCTCAGGTCCAGAGAAGTCAGTGGCGTTTCTGGATTTTGTTGAATCTGGCTTTCACTTAGCATAGTAGAGTCTTAAATTGCATTTATAGATGCAGTGATGAACTGTGTTCACTGTCAGTGGTTTTCAGTGTCCCCAAGCTCATTTTGTGATATCATGTTGGTATTTAATGCAGTGCAGCTTTATGGGTCAAAGGTCATGGCCATTCATTTTTGGTTTTTAGCCTTGTCCCTTTTATGCAGAGATTTCTCAAGGTTCTCTAAATCTTTTCATGCTATTATGGCAGATAGTTAATGGATTTGAACAGCAAATATCTTGTTTTGTAATGTATTCCTTTGTGTTCACAATAGTTTTTCAGTGATGGATGAAACACCTGTGTTTGTTAGTGTATTTTAGCATTATCTAATCTAGACCCCATTCAAAGATGTTTGTTTTTTTAATGACTACAGTCTGTAACACATACTACACACACTGGCATGCAGCATTGTCACAGTGCACAGAGAGTGTGCGTGAAGTGAAAGGCACATAATAAATGTTACGATAAGTTCACAATGACACTCAGCTTTACAGGACTTTACATTCCAGTATTGTAAACTGAAACTTTTCTTTAGCACTTAAAGTTTAACTGGTATGTTAGTGTTTTTGATGGGCATTGAAATGGTGATGAGCCACCAACAACTCATCTCAAAACCATCACAACAGGATACACATCTATGAATGGGCCTTCATAAGTCGACTTCTGTTTGTACTCTTTGAACTTTGCACTCTAAAAAGAAAAAAAAAATGTCCACACTCCATTTCCTTTTGTAAGAAAACTAAAAAAGGAGTTTTAAATTAAAATTATGTAACATCAAACTTTGACTTGACCTTTAAAATTGTTCAATTTCCAAAATACTTACCTGACCAGTTTTCACAAGTAGTGAATGTCAATCAAGTTTTCAATATACTTGTGTTCTCAGTCTGTACTTAAAGAAATGCAACTTGTTTGTTGGTGCACATTACAGAAGAAGGTCCACCCTTGAGTAGGATATAATGACATGAGTCCACTGTTGGCTGGTACATAATGTCACAAGTTCCTTCTTAGATAGCACGGAGTGACGTTCACACTCAACCATGTAAAGCACATACAAACATATTTAATAATACTTGTGAAAAAAAATCTCATCTGAATAATGTTACATTTCTTCTTCAAATATGATTTGTTAGTATGTTTGTGTAACAGAATATAAAGGCTCAACTTTAGTGGCTGGCTTAACCTTTTTATGGCTTGATACTGTATTAATGGGAAATTATGCCCATTTCTAAAATACATACATATTATTTCTATGATCTAAGGCAGTCTAAAAACATTAGTAAACATGGGCAACTCGCTCCCATATCCAAAAACTGGAGTGCTTGTGATGTCATGTGATATAAAGTGTAGAGTTGCTCCATTGATATGAAATTGTGAAAGATTTTCTAGATGACACTGAGAACAGCCAGAACAATGTTATAAGTATATGGGAACATTTTCTGTTACAGAACTGACAACACCAATATAATAAAGTTCATTTGGGTTTAAGGGATAACAAACATTCTGTTGGTCCCCAAAATTAGGCTCTCGATGAGCAGAAGGAGCAGCTCCAGACTTTATACTTCATGACATTACAAGTCTGAGACTTCTTTCTCTAGTGTCTAGATCAGAGATATCACACATACTGGCTGATCCCTTGGCCATGGAAAAAACATACTGGAATTCCTACTTTAGATGTTCACCTTTACAATGAAGGGTTTCCCAGAAAGGACCAAAACGATATAAAGGTCAGCAACAGTATTTGCTGATTAATCATAAAAATAGATTTATTATCAGACTTTTACTGGAAATTCCCATTAAGAGTTATTACAAGCACAGGATCTCTTTTACAATGTATGTGCGTGCTTTCAATTTATATGCATAAGAATGCATTTTCTTTGTTGATCAACATTACAGAAAAAAGGGCCACACATATAGAATAAAGCGACGGTGGTCCCAAGTTGGCTGGTACATAATGACACAAGTTCCCTTTTGGATAGGACAGAGTGATATTCACACTCCATCATAGATTAATGAAAAAGAAATAGAAAGGTGCATTTTGTAAAGAGAAAAATATCTAATACAAAAATGTATCTATTCAGTAAAGCTTCTCATTGTTTAGTAAATTGGCACCAGAAATGTTGCCATTGTAGCTTTGTAAAATAAAGGCTATAATGTGAACACAATTATAACTTGTCTTAATATTCACTGTGACGTGACAGATGAGCTCAGGTCCGGGGAAGTTGGCAGTGTTTCTGGATTTTGCTGATATCTGGCTTTCACTTTGCATAGTTAAGTCTTAATTTGCATTTATAGATACAGTGATAAACTGTGTCCACTGTCAGTGGTTTTTAGTGTCCCCGAGCTCATTTTGTGATATCCTTCAGTCATGTTGGTATTTAATGCAGTGCAGCTTTATGGGTCAAAGGTCATGGCCATTCATTTTTGGTTTTTAGCCTTGTCTCTTTTATGTATTTCTCAAGGCTCCTTTTCATGCTATTATGATAGGTAATGGATTTGAACACCAAATCTTGTTTTGTAATGTGTTCCATTGTGTTCAAAATGAATAGTTTTTTAGTGATGGATGAAACACCTGTGTTTGTAAGTGTATTTTAGCATTATCTAATCTAGACCCCATTCAAAGATGTTTGTTTTTTAATGACTACAGTCTATAACATATACTACACACACTGGCATGCAGCATTGTCACAGTGCACAAAGAGTGTGCATGAAGTGAAAGGCACATAATAAATAATATAATAATACGATAAGTTCACAATGACACTCAGCTTTACAGGACTTTAAATTCCAGTATTGTGAACTAAAACCTTTCTTTAGCACTTAAAGTTTAACTGGTATGTTAGTGTTTTTGATGGGCATTGAAATGGTGATGAGCCACCAACACCTCATCTCAAAACCATCACAGCAGGATACACATCTATGAATGGGCCTTCACTAGTTATCTTCTGTTGACCCCATTCAAAGAGGTTTGTGCAACCCAGAACTAAGTTTTTATTATATCTATTTTTTGGTTGTTTTTGATAACTATAGTTGGTAACACATAGAGTTGTAAATTAGTTGGCAAATACAGGGCTGGTATACAGCATTGTCACTGCGGCACAGAGAGTGTGCATGAAGCATGTGAGATTGCTAAAATAAGTTTACATTGACACTCAGCTTTACAGGTCTTTACATTCCAGTGTTGTCAACTGAAACAACTCTTTAGCACTTAAAGTTTAACTAATGTTAATGTGTTTCTGATGGCCATTGCGTTAAAAATTCAGACAAACAGAGCCACTGAGAGCCAAGATGCCCTACTGCTTTAGAGGGCCACTTAATAAATAATTACCTTTCAATTATTTCAGTGATATTACATACATGTGGTTATTATGTCACTTCCCAGCAGATGTTTCTTCATGTGAAAAACATGTTTAACTCCTTTTTTTGAATAGCTTGTAGTCAATTGTGCAATTGACGACAAATGTGGAATTCTGCTTGTATTTCTACTCTTTACAGTTTAACATTATCTTACCCAACATCCACTTGTTTAACACAGGAAAGAGGAAAAAGCCATGTTTCAGTCAGATACAACATCTAGGATATGAGAAGTAAGCAACCCTGAAGCCCCAATGTGTAATGTCCTCACGACCATAACGACCATCGTCAGCTAGAAGAAACCATCCCCCGCACTGCAGGGAATCAAGGCCTGACAGATTTTCACAGGCTGACTTGCAGAGAATCAAACCCCTCACCCACTGCAGGTCACTCACACTTCTCAGTGGCAGCAGTCTCCACTGTTCAACACTCAAAGTTAGGATCTGAGAATCATATGGGTGCTGGTCACTCCACCTCTTCAGTGTAGAAGAAATTACATATTTTTGTCCACTTCATCAACTGAAGGCCAAGTAAATATAAAAATATATCTATAAAACTGTGTGTGAATGTAATAAAGACAGATTGCTTTCTAAAGAATGCACAAAGCCATTGAATCAAATGTACATAGATCATACAGAGATGAATAACATTTTTTTTCACACATATGAATACTCAGCCTCTTTTAAGGATGCATCTTACTCCATAAATGTGGTAATTTTACGTGTCGGTATCATCTTTCTGAAGCTGGCAATACTGTATTATAGGCATCATTAATAATTTGTTAACTGACTGTTAATTATACTTTTGTCAATACTCCTTGATAACCAATGAAGAAATGATAACTAATTAACTTTACCCATTATAAGTAATGTTATAGATTGTTATTTTATTAGTCAAATACCAAGACTTATACAGTCTTGTATAAATACATAAACTAAGTATTAATGGTTTCCAACTAATTTGTAAACCTTTGTAAAAACAAAAAAAGTAAATTATACAATATAAATATCTCTTGGATAGATAGACCAAATATTTATAACACTTTGTTAACTATTAATAGTTGGTTTGAAAACTGTTTATAAACATTGTTTGGATGGTTTCTATAAAGTTGCAACTGCTAATGGTAATAAACTGTTAAACTGTTAACAAATACCATGTAGCAGATCTTGAAATACTATTTGGAAGACCATTATAAAGTTGCAGTTGCTATTTAAATCTTTTGAGTCACTTAATAAATAATGTCTTTCTAAGCACTTTGTAAGGTATACATACATGTTTGCCCTTCATTAAATTTTTAATAGGTTACAAAAGTTGCAAAACAACAATAACCCACTACATTTATCTTTGGGTCAAAGTTGCATGTCAACATTGACTTTCTGTTCATATATGTGTTTAAAATGATAATCACACAATCAGGACACAAACATGTACTCTTTATGTAGCTCACCTATAAAACATTTAAAAGGGCCAAATTAGTTTTACTCCATACAATCAATAACCATTGACAACATTTTAACTATCTAAATAATGTTTGTAGATGCTTTACAGAGTATCTAATTCTGTAGTATTGTTTTACCTCTTTAGTTAAAACAGAACCTTTTATTATAATTAGAATAATGAAATGTAAACTTGAGGCAATAACCTGTGCAACATCAAAATGGTATGTCATGAAATAACAGATGTAATCATTAGGTAACTGAATATGTTCAACTACTTAAATATCCATAATAGTACAAGTTTTGAAAAAAAAAAAAAAACAGTATTTAAAATGGGAATTAAAGTGGAGAATTGTATGCCTACTCCGTACAATTTCAGGGTGTTCTTCCCAATAATCCAGGGATGTTGTACTAACCAAGATAAGCAGTGTGTGCTACTTGTTAAACCCAGGATGGGGGAATAAGCCACGTTTCAGTCAGTCTAAATCAGATACAGCATCTTGGATATGAGAAGTTAGCAACCCCTTAGCTCAATGTGTCATGTGCTAACGACCATCGTCAGCTAGAAGAAACCATCCCCCGCACTGCAGGGAATCAAGGCCTGACAGATTTTCACAGACTGACTTGCACAGAGTCAAACCCCTCACTCACTGCAGGTCACTCACTTCTCAGTGGCAGCAGTCTCCACTGTTCAACATTCAAAGTTAGGATCTGAGAATCATATGGGTGCTGGTCACTCCACCTCTTCAGTGTAGAGGAAATTACATATTTTTGTCAGCTTCATCAACTGAAGGCTCATAAATCTAACAATATATCTATAACACCATGTGATTGCTTACTTAATAATGCAGAGCACCACTGAATCAAATGTTTAACATCTTAGAGAGATGAACAACAATTTTTTCACAAACAAATGAACATTTAACCTCCTTTAGGGATGCATTTCGCTCCATAAATGTGCTGATAATTTTACATGTCAGTGTCATCTTTCCTAAGCTGGCTGTTAACAGACTGTTAATTTCACTTTTGTCAATACTACTTGATAACTAATAAATAAATTGCAACTACTGATGGTACGCTGATACACTGATACACTGCTGATGGTATATTGTTAAACTGTTAAAAAATACCATGTAGTGGATCTTGACATATTATTTGGGAGGCCATTTTAAAGTTGCATTTGCTGTTTTAAATCTTACAGTCACTTAAAAAATGCTTTGTTTCTCAGCGCTGTGTTAAGCATGCATACATGTTTGCCCCCATTAAATGTTTTATAGGTTAGAAAACTATTTATTTTCATATATAAGTTCAAACTGATTTATGACCAAACCTTTTAAATTTATATCACTGCAGCTCAAATGAAAAGGGTTCAGGAGGTGAAAAATGGACTACATAAATTCAACATTACAGATCAATAACAAAACCTATGTTACAAAACTACAATAATCCACCATGTTTTTTCTTTGGCTCAATGTTGCATTCTGACATTTTATTTCTGTTTCCTGAATATGTTTAACATGATGATCAGACGATCACTCTTACTCTTTAGTTTTGTTTTACTCCTATAGTTGAAACCAAACCTTTTATTATGATTAGAACAATTAAATGTTAACTTGGCACAATAAACTATGTAACATCACAATGGTTTGCCATGAAATTCATGTAATTATTAGGTGATTAAATATGTTCAAATATTTAACTATCCAGTAAAAAAAGTACTACTTTTGTATCAGTATTCAAGCTAGTGGGAATTTGAGTGGAGAATTATATGCCAATCTGTAAACTTTTAGGATGTTCTTCCCAATAATCCAGAGATGTTGTACCAGCTAAAATAAGCACTGTGTGCCACTTGCTTAACCCAGGACAGGGGACAGACCCATGTCTCAGGCAGTCAGAGTTGGATGTAACATTCTAGCTAATATAAATTAGCATCTCTGAAGCTTAATGTGGAATGGCCTATTGACCATCGTCAACAACAAAGAAACCAACCCCCACACTGCAGAGAATCAAGGCCTGGCACAGAGCTGCACACGCTGACCCCTCACCCTCTCCAAGTCACTCATTTCTCAGAGGCAACCTTAAAGGCACATGGGTGCTGGACACTCCACTCAGTCAATGTGGAGGATTGTTTAATGCTTACATCATAAACTAAAAACCCTTTAAGGAATTTGAAATTCTTCATATAAACCAAAACTGTGTTGAATAATAATAAGTCCCTCTGGTCACTGCAGCATGCACACAGAGAGATGGCAAATCATTTAATCCAATACAAAATGAGTAGTCAGCCTCTGTTAAAGACACAATCCATAAATGTGCTGGTAATTTTGCATGCCAGTACACCCATTTAAAAACTCTCAGTTCCCTCTCCTACAACAGAAGACTTTAAAGGTCGTACACAGCAGACAATCCAATCCAAATCTCTCAGCGTTATTTTTTTATTTTACTTGAAAGTGAATCCTATTTTGATCCTAGTTCTGCTGCAGTTTTTGTATTGTTGGCTGTTTTATATTTCTTTAGTTGTTTTAGTAGTTGTAGTTGTTTTGGTTTTCTTGAGATCTAGTAATGTGTATATACAATTTTGTCTGTCTAATGCAGATTTAAGATTAATTTAAAACATTGGAGAAAATATAAAACAAAACAAAACAAAACAAAACAAGAAGTGTCATTTTGTACAGGCCAAGAGGGGACAAAGTGTGGACTGACTTTCCTTTTTTAGAATTTAAAGTTAAAGTACAGCCAAAAGTACAGCCAAAAACCTATAGAATTTGAAATAGTTCATCTCAGCAGTTGAACAGAGGGTTTCAGAGGTTAATCATTCCTCTAACTGACTTATCCCTGTAACTGAGACAAACTGATTGCTCACAAAACCTCCCATATTATAAATACCATTAAAGATTGCTCTAGTCATTTATATCATGATGGGTTGTCAATGTGTTTTCAACACAAGGTAAAAAGGAGCACACTCTTAAACAGCAACTCAAAAACTTATTCAGGTGCACGATTCAAAAAGCAATGTACGAAAAAACTAAAATGATATTTCTATCTCCAATTTCCTAAAAAAATAAATAATTTTATTATTACATTTTTGTAAGATTATTTTTTTGAACAATAATGCATCTAACTTCTTTTTTTCCTATTCTTTGTCATTTATTCATGTTGAAATGGGAATGTCACTCTATACTATATATCTAAGATGGAACTTGTGTCATTATATACCAGCCAACAGTGGACTCATGTCACTTTATACAACTCAAGTGTGGACCTCTTTTCTGTAATGTGGAGCGACAAATAAAATGGATTCCTATAGATGGGCACACATACATTGGATTTCAACCATAACAATAAATGCCAAATTCAGCTGATTCCTGTGAATTCTGGGAGACCCTGCAATTTTGTCAAATCACTGCAACTATACAGAATTCTTAACTATTTAAACCGGTTAAAATCTGATTTTCACTGTATGTCTGCCCACAACTAATCCACTCAGTTCCTCAGTTGCCCTCTAAGTATTTCTGAGTGGCTCTGATGTTTTACAAAGAAGACTTTGGACCAGCAAAGCTATTTTTAAATTATTTGCTTCATTTTATGCAAATATTGGCTCTGAAAAGGCATCATTCAATGATGATGAAACTTTATTCCTTTTTTAAAAAAAAAAATAACATTTTTGTTTTAATATTCTTTTCCCAATAGAAAAAAAAACTTTAAATCCTCAAAAAAAAACCTAAAACTTGCATGGCATTTTTTTTGCTTGTAAAAACTGTTAAATGGAAGTTTTGAGTATGTCCATCCATATTCTCAAGTGATGCTAGCCACGCAAGATGTATGCAGATGTGCCTCGTGCTGTCTGGCTGTCTACTGACGTATAATAACAATGCCGCTGGCTCTGTCCGGCTATGTTCTCATCTCACATCATCCTGCCATGATCCAGATTGATGCAGGTATGCCAAAAGCACTGACAGAGGGAATGTATTTGAAAAGTTAACAATGAGAATGGACTGGGGTAGCTCCCTTTTTAAACACAGTGTCAAGCTATAAAATGGTAAAGACATCCACAACGGCTGAGCCTTTATATTCAGTTACAAAAATACATACTTACAGATCCTTTTAGAAGCAAAAAAAAATTACATGATTTAGTTTAGATATATTTACAAGTAACTTGTGTCATTATGTACCAGCCAACTGTGGACCCCTGTTGCTTTATACTACACAAGTGTGGACCTCTTTTGCCTGTAGAGTAGATCAGCAAATAAAATGCATTCCTGTGATTATAGAGAAAAAAAACATATGTACATTGTAAGATTGACAGAAATCTAGTGCTTCTAGTGCATCTAAAAACTCAAAGGGAGTTTTGGAGGATTGAGCTAATCTCAAGGTTAAGTTAAATTCTGATAATAAACTAATTTAAGCAATTCATTAAAATTAGTAAAGATCTTGCTGGTATTTTTCTCTCCACATTTTCTTCCTACCCTTATTATTATTATTATTATTATTATTATTATTGTTATTGTTATTTCTCCTTTCTTTAGATTTAAAAATATTTCCTTGCCCTCTGGGGAAGCCGTATTGTAAAACAGTGTCAAGCTAGATGGTTAAGCCATCCACTAAAACTGAGCCTTTATAGTTTGTTATAAAATATTAGTTATAATTATAATAATCACAGTCATTGTAATCATAGTTGAGGAATAATTTTTGAATTATTTAGGTAAGATTCTTTTTGTGTAAGTCTTATCTATCTCATTTTATTTATTCTTTACATGGTGGAGTGTGAACGTCACTCCATGCTATCCAAGAGGGAACTAATTGTCATTATGTACCAGCCAACAGTGGACTCATGTTGCATTATCCTATGTTTGGACATGTTTTCTATAATGTTTTTTCTAATAACCCACAAACAAATTACATTTCTATGCGTACAGACTGAGAGTGTATATTGAAGTATATTGAAAAAAAACTGATTGACATTCAGTGCTCGTGAAAACTGGTCAGGTCAGTATCGTCAGGGACTGAACAACTTTAAAGGTCTAGTCAAGGTCTGATGTTACATCATTTTACATAATTAAACCTAAAAAAAAGAAAAAATCTTACTGCTGATCATTTTATGTAAAGGTTTATTCTGCTTGGATTATAGTTTTCTTGCTTTTTTTAAGGCTCTAAAATACTGATTTCTCTCCTGCCTTCTGGGTAGCCCTTTATTTTAATACAGTATAGAGCTTAAAACTTCTGAAATCACCTAAAGCCAAGCCTTGAATTTTAATGCAAAGACTAATAACAAATCACTTTTCAGGAGACTGGTGTCTTTATTAACCCTATCATGCTATTTGTATCATATTTGATACATTACATTCTGTGGCCTTCATGTCACCCACATTAACATTACTAAAGCCTGTTTAACGGCCCATCTGCAGTCTGAAAGGCTGCTGGGGAGAGGAGTGTTAAAAGCGACGTGTGTGAATGGGTCGTTCAAATACCAGCTCCAACCAGGAGGGAGAGCTCTGAATATGGATATAAACACTCACACACACTTTGGTCCCCTCTTGGCAAAATCTGAAAAATTTCACCAGAGGCCATAACACATGATTTTATGATGATTTAGAGCATGTCCAAGTGGGGACTTAAAAAATGTCCCCTGTTAGTTTTGCCGTTCCCTGTTGGTGACTGTGTAACGATGAGTATGTTCCCTGTTATATATATGCGCGAGTGCACACACACACACGCACACACACACACACACACACACACACACACCTCGGCTTCTTGCCGGCGGCCCTGGATGCTCCACTCTCCTGAGGGCCCATGGAAGGACTCCAGCTTCTGCCTCATGATCATCAGCCACTTCTCTATGTTTAGCAGGCTGTCATGGAAGCTCTCATGGTCTGCGATGCTCTCCTCGCTCTCACGCACCTTCACCTGCAGACAACAAAAAACATTTAGAAATCCATGCAGTGCACTGACAATATCTGCAACAGCCGTCATAATGCAAACTTCACTCTCCGACACAGTAACAGATGCTGTACTAGCAGTTCTGTGGAGTCCTCGGCCACTCTTGACAAAAACTAAACATTTTCAGTGTGATTAGGTTCCAGTGATGAGCAGTTGGTGCCATGTTGTTTTGTATGGAGCCAGAGCCTTTTGCTGGCAGTATGCTCTAGATTAAATCAGATTTGGTGAGTTCTCACAGGCAAAGTGGAGGCTTTGTTTACGGCAGTGTGCACAGACCGGCCAGACGGGCACGCTGAAATTTCCACACGGGCTTCTGTAATCCCCCTCCAACACACTGCCGTCTGCAGCAGGTCAACAGTGGGATGTAGCCACATGTTTTCAATTTAGTGATGAAAGTTGGGTGCATTTTAGTTTTTTAGTTGCCAGTGTGATTCAAGAGACTGTCTATGGTGGCTGTCAGTAAATGACTGGAGGGTTGCAGTGAGTATATAAGTGGTATTATTATCTCTGACGTGATGAAGAGCCTGTGAGCTCCAGATCAGCTGACATTAACCATTAATATGTTTGACTAAATTAAGTCTTTTTTTGTTACTTCTCTCTATGCTGTGCATGAGAACACACCAAAGCTAATTGTTGTGCAAGTTTGGAGTGAAAATTTGAATTTTCAGCACATTAAAATGTAAACCAGAGCAGGTTACTGTTAACTACATGTATACTATTACACTCAGGGAGACGTGAGGATGATAACAGAGCACCAATAACTATGGATAAAATCTAATGGATCGGTATTAGGCCAGATTAACGCATTTTTTTTATTGATTGGGATCCCGTATTTTGAGCATGTGCCCTTAGTTTACATTTGTCGTCACAAAGATGATATAAATGGAGAGCACAATTTGCAGCAAATATTCAGGTTTTACTGTAATGCTGCTACTCCATATTTAGAAACTTTTTTTGATGTTCAACTGAAGCTGCTACACCGCTTTTTGTGGAATTAAAATTTTTGTTGTTCATTTTTTGTTTACTTTGTGAGCTTTTACACTACTGTGAAGCAGAACTGTGATTATATTACTCATTTATAGTGTTCTGTACTTTTATTATAATGATACTACACAGATTTGAGAGTAATTTTGAAAGATGCAATTTAGTTTGTTTACTTTAATTGATTAAAAAAAAACAAATGCTGGACTTGGCGAAATTGTGATAAGAGCCATATAAATGTATTTTTAGTTTGTTTACTTTATTATTTTTGTAAAAAAAAAAAAAAAAACCAAAACCTTACAGAACTGTTTGGATGCAGCCATTTTTTATTGTATTGCATTGCAGAGCTATTGAAGTGTCAATATACACACTATACATTGTTGTTAACTTTTAAGTGTGAAGTGTGCATTGTGCGGCTGCATTATCCAGGTAAATACAAGTATCTGACTGGGACTCAGTATCAACAGATAATCAATACTACACGACTCTGATAGGGTTCAGGGGCAAAAAACGTGATCAGGACATCCAGTAATTGCTACATTGCAGCATTAGGTTAGTGCTTTTGTGTTTTCTCTTCTTTTGAATGAATGAATCTGTCCTTATGGATCAAAAGATTGTCCTTATTATCAAATCTTTTCGCTTTAATTAAAACCTTGGGAAACAAATTAGCCAGATGATTGCAAAGGAAATACCCATATATTGACAAAGAATATCATGATAGTATTTCACTGTGCATATCAAAGTCCTATTTCAGTGACATGTGTTCATGTGTGATGATGGCTTACATTTATACTGCAGGCTCCTCACAGTAACTGTGAAGCTGTGAGAGAAAAATGGCTCAGTCCTTTAAGAGCAACTCATCAGTGTGTGTTTCCAGGTGTTAGTAAGTTCTACTGCGTATGTGAGACAAGTTGTAAAAAAGGGAGCTGTGTGCAGTCTGATAAATGTCCTCAAGTCATGACACTTGGGTCGGTGTCGGTTAAAGACTACAAGTTTGAAAAGTAAAAAAATCTGGAGGTGTGGAGTTAGAGAGAAGTGATCTTAAAGAAATCTGTCACCCACTGCTCATTTGCTGCAGGCTACAGGCTCCTGGATACATTGGCTGTTACTACTGTAACCCAACTGGCAGAGGTTGAGTTGCATTGTGGGTTACATAAGCACCAGACTTTGACGACAAGGAAGAATGTGCACGATAATAAAAGGATATCTATGCACCAATTTAGATCCTTTATAAATGACCATCCATTGTAAGTCCAAAAATGTTAAATTAGTGGGGTGGGCTACTAGTATTTTATTTATTTATTTATCTTTTTTTTGTTTTGTTTTTTGGCCACAACATTAAAATATTATTTTGTAGGAATGTAACGATGCACCGCGAGGTAGTTAAGAATCAAAATAAAATATGAGATTCAAATCGGTGAAATGAAAAATGAACCCTGATACTTTTTTTTTGAACAGCAGAGGGCGTAACCTGCTTTTGACTTCGCTTGCTCGATGTGCCACATCACTATGTGTTCAACGTCCTACGTCATGTCTGAGACTACAGCCAGCTCGCCAACGTAATAAGACGAAGCAAAGGCTCGAAAAGTGGGGCGGCATGTGAGACTCCTCAGGTCAGAAATATTATATTTTTCAGTCATACTTATTTCTGTAGTCTCATTTTGTATTTTAGAAAAAATCGTGAGAAAATCGTATGGTGAACCCAGTATCGTGAATCGCATCAAATCATGAGTTGAATGACTCGTTACATCCCTATTATTGCATCATAAAGTGACCAGCGTCTGCTGGAGGCAAGATGAGAGTGCTGAAAGTGAATCAAAACGGTAAAGTTTCAGGCTGTAAAATCAAAACAATGAGCTAAAGACATTTCAAGCTCAGAAGAGCTGAAAGGAACTGCACAGTTGTTAATAATTTATGTGTCGCTACATCACAGTGCATTTAGCCACCACTTAGCCCTACTACACCCACTCATTTAAACTATTGTTAAAGGAAAACTTCACCTTCCAAATGACCATTTGTATATCAGTTATTCTCCCTGTGTTATGTTGAATTTGTGAGGAAAACTTTGTTTTTCTCGCATGCCTTCATAGTGAACGAAGAATCCAAATACAGAGAAGAATTATTGATGTATTGACGTCATAGAGGTCTGCGTTTAAAAACAGCAAAACCATAACATACATAATCTACAAACTCACAAACACGTTGTGCAGTATAATCCAAGTCTGAATATGAGTCATATGCTCAGTACTTCCCAAACAGACAGCCGTTTTTCCACAGGGGACTCAACACAAAGTGAAACTTCTGTCTGCTCTCTTCAAAGACAGATTCTATTTACAAAAACAGCATTGTAACACAGCTGAACATGGGAGCTGCTGGTCTACAGCTGCCTCGATCATCGATTTTGTGTGCCAATCCAAATTAATCCTTTAAAACACCAAAGAATCATCTGAGGAACTGCAGATAGTCTGAAGAGGTTGCATTAAGTTTTACAGTAGGCGGGTTTCCATTACAGATTTCCGGAACACTTAAGCGCTATTTCAAAATGTCAATAAAACACAGTTGCGAGATGACTGCATTTTCACTGAGTGATGTTCTGCAACTTCTCCTCTGGTGATAACATGCCAAGAAGCATGCTGATGGATGTTCAAAACATTAGCAGCTTTATTTCTATTGCAGTCACCGCACGATTTCTGGGAGGTGATAGTCCACGATTTCACAGAGGAATTGTGGATTCAAAATTTCAAGAGGATCTGCTCAACTTTTGAAGATTCAAAAACAGCTCTTGTAGCTCCTGCTGCATCATGAGGGAGCCAGTTCCTACTGACAAGCACATAGCCATAGCATCATGTGACCCCTATGACTTCTATTCATTAAGATTTTTTTCAGTTTTTGGATTCTTTGTTGACTGTGGAGGCATGCAAGAAATAGACGTCATTGATATAAAAATGTCATATAAAATGTGATATATGTAGGTATGTAATATAAAAACATGGACTGGTGCAGCTTTGACTGTGGGCTCAGTGATTCTGATAACTGTATGCATTCTACAGCACTCTCCAGTCTTACCCTGGTTGCCTTGTGCAGATGTTTCCAGTCAGTGTAAAGCCTCTCAAACTGAGTCCTGTTGCTCTGACTGGACGAAACCAGAGTCTCCATCGCTGTGATGTGGGCTTCACAGTCCTCAAGGTCCTTCTGGATCACCTGAGGACACACAGGACACACAGTGGGACAGTGTGTCATGGGAAATGATACAACAATACAACAATGTGGGTTTGGTGCAAACTCAGTTCAGGTACCATCTTTCATCATTTTAAAAAGTATATCTCATCTATAGATACTTTATTATACAGTGTTCGGTATGACATTGTAGCAGCATCTTTTATAATAAATAAATCGATCACTTTGTCAGCACTAAGAGCAGACACAAGTTTGAAGGCTCCACAGTCTGATTCTTATTCTCAGCTGTAATGAAGTGAAACCAATGACTGCCTGAAGGTAGCAGAACACATCACATCACCACAGCGAGCTCTCACAAATGATGGATGTGTACAGTGGACTGGATATGTAGCAAATCAGAAACACTGCATCATAATTGTTGTTTGTTATTACACATTAACCCTTTGAACCCTAAACACATTGATTTGATTTATTTCAAAAACATTGGAAGAAGGCAATAAGCAATTTAGGAAGAAATGACCCAAACTCTACAAAATACTAACAATCTGTTTAAGTATGTACTCCTGAACTGGAGAACAGACCGAGCTCCAGCTCAACCACAGTGACATAAAGTCATACTTATTATATATTTCTTTGGATTATTTGACATGCAGCCTGCTTTTGAGAGACAAAGTTTTCCTTAGAGCATTGGAGCCTTTTATGCGCTTTATTGGATTGAATATTTCCACTATTCTTACAGCAGGGTTTATGAAGCAGGGGATTAACAGGTTTTGTCACCTTTTTTTCCTTCCTTTGTCTTTTTGTGTTAGTGTGTAGTGCCTGAGTCTCTTTCATTTATAGTATCTGTGAGCCCAGTTGTTTTTTCTGTGTTTTTTGATGAATGGTTCATGTATTGTTTTGCCCTAAAAAATAAAAAGAATATTAAAAATATTGTAAAAAAAACAAGAAATAACTCAAAATTAAAATAAGTTGACCCCCCAAAAAAAGAACATGAAAATTAGCAAAACAAAGTAAAAAACAGAAATGAAAAACTTTTTTTTTAATTGCTTAAAAATAATAATTGTAATATAATTCTAAATATAAAATTACGATCATTATAAATATAGCTTTCTGAAAATTTTTCCCCAACCTTTTCGAAAAAAAATCCTAAATCTACTAATTTCTTGCAACGTGCTAAGTATTTTTTTTGCCAAGTTGCATACTATTTTCTTTTTTTTAAGTAGTTACAATCTATTTTTTTAAAATCAAATCCAATTAAATATATAACTTTTCCAAACTGTATATATACATACCATTTAACTTAAATTATTTTGTTGTGCGTTTTTCATTATTTTTTTAATACTCATTAACATATTACATGAAAAATTACAGTGCAACACGACAAAGGATACAGTTACATTAAAAGGGAATTAAAAAAACAAAACAAAACCAAAAAAAGAGAGAACATTAAGCTTGTATAATATAGGTTATTTTGGCCAAGTTGCAAACTGCCTTTCCCCCAGTGTTTTCAGGATAAAGCAAAACAATGTGATCAGACTTCAAAGGGTTAAATACCTGTGAAAGGTGTCTGAATGCAGGTTTTAAAGGGTTAAACACTCGCGTTATTTACTGAATCTGATTAAGTCGACACTTGAGGATCTGCTTTGTGGTTATCTGCTGTGACAGAGACGTGAACATGTCACTCGATCCAAATTCATCGCTTTAATCTGCCCGAGGCTCTGATCTGCCCGTGTTCCAGCACGCGTGCTGGCTCACTTCGGCTTGGCGCCAGTCTAGTCTGGGATTAAACTCACCCTGAACTGGTCTGACTGGCTTTTCTTGGCCAGGATGTCGGGCTGGAGGCCGTCGGCTGCCACCAGCTGGTCCCGCAGAGTGGCCAGCTTGGAGCGAATCAACTCATAGGCGTCACCGAAGTCCTTGGTTCTTGAGATTAAGCCCTGAGAGAGGGAACAAGGAATCATCAGGTGTGTTGGTACACAGACACTCAGGTCTGGACTGAATGGTGAAACCGGAGTTTGTCCTCTTTGTTTTCATCTCCTCCATGATAAAGTGCGGCCTGCATATGGCGCTGAGGGCTTCTGGATTGTGGATAATGTGGCAACTTTATCTTACAAGGACAATAACACCCAGGATGGAATTACTGAGCCTGCGTGCGGGCGTGTGTGTGTTTTACCTCCCTACAATGAAGATGACAAAGGCAAATGGAATGTGTGAAAAACTAGAAGAGGTGTGGTGTTTTCAATCCTACCTGCCATTATTCACTTTAGGAGAAATAATGATTCCACATTGTGGGGTGAGAACTTAACAAACGGATTCTAAAATAACTAATAATCTCTGAGGTTTAATGAACTATTTCTAGTGAAAATCAGTTTTGAGACGGTTACTCTGATTAGGCAAACACATGAGTCTGTTAAATTGCTGTTGATAAACGCAACATTTCTTTGAATTGAATCTGGAATTACGCCACATTTACGTTACCCAACTAACGTTGTCACTATGGAAACGACTTCTCAACGAACAGCACCCACCTCTCACTCAAGGTGGGCATGCCCTTAAATATGCGTAACTTTAAGCCTTGATAACGCAAATTGGTGTGTTTATAAAAATTCACCCTTTAATTAACCCTTAGGGCCCTCTTTAATATTACACACACTCATATTGCTCTGCGCACAAAGAGTGCTTTTCAAATTCTAGCTTTAGAATTAAAATACATTATGATTTTCTACTTTCATCGAGTTGATTTTTTTAACCAACATCAGTCCTAATCATAAATAAAAAATATTTATTAATTTTCAGAATTTGACTTTGAATGCCAGGGTTTTGTCATAATCCCACTGTTTTTAAGAAAAAAACAAAAATATACACCAAAAAAATTATTTTCAATTTACTACATGCTACATGTTTTTGATTATCACAGCCTAGGGTGTGTCATTAATTTGCAGCAACACTGATTTTTATAAATTATTATTTTTTGTGCAGTGTTAAATACTCACACTCATTCCGCTCTGTGCACAAAATGCACTTTTCAAAATCAGGCTGCAAAAATATTATACATTGATATGACTTTCTTCTTTCACTGAGTTGAATTTTTTTAATCAACATCAGTCCTAATCCTAAAAATCATTATTAATCCCTTAAATGCCAGGTTTCTGTCATAATGCCACTATGCTTTTTGATTTAAAAAAAAATTCTATTTCAATATACTTCATGCAGCAACATTGAACATTGATTGCAATGATTGTGACAATGCACCTAGTGGAAATAGCTAATTTTTTCATATGCCAAATATAGAAAAAAAATGAGGTCATCAGGTGGAAAATGGTAAAAATTATAAATTTCAAGGCAAAGCCCCAGAATGACACCCATAAATAAATAAATGCATTTTTATGCTTTGATGGCTGTGGGATTAAAAATGTCAGTTTGAATGAGTACTGAGGAGCATTTTTTGCACTTGACAGCCTGAATGGAACAATTTAGTCTCCACAGTGTATTTTAGACTTATTGTAGGAGCTGAGCTGGAAATTCACAGATTAAACAAAGACACACAATCTGCCCAAAAAGTTATGCCATATGCATGAACAAAACCAAAATGATCAGAAAATGAAGAATGACAAGTGTGTAAAATGTGCCAAACAGTCCCTAAGGGTTAAGCTTATTCAAATGTGAACAGGTGACTTTATGAAACTTCACCATGTACAGTTGTCATGAATTTTTAAATAAGCTTTGGAGACAAAGCCTTTTTTTGTACCAGGCTGTAAACATGTATATGCAAACTTGAGCATTTAAACATGGGGGTCTATGCTGACTGACACAGCTTGATATTTACTCAACTAGATATCCACTGCATAAACAATTCAAACATTATATGATATGAAAAACAGCTCTTTTACATTGTTCTCTTTTACATTGTAAAGGCAGATGACTGACAGTAGTGTGGTGTAAGCACCTGTAGCCGGCTCTTCCTCTGCAGCAGCTGAGTGTGCAGCAGCTCTCTGTTCCTGATGGCAGCGCTCAGCTCGCCCTGCAGGCTGTCGGCCCTGTCGGCACCGAACACAGAGTCCAGCAGGTCCCCCTTCATCTGCAGCAGACTGAGACGCTCCTGCAGCTGCACGCTGTCCCTCAGCAGACGCTGCAGGAAAGGGCAGAAATGAAGACTATGTGAAGTTTGTTGTTTTCAAACTTTTATTCGACGCTGCTGCCCAGGGAGTGCACACATATAAAAATTTACTTTCAATTCATAATTAACTCCAGTTACTCTCACATGATTTAGGTTCAACTTCAGAGAATCTCTCAGTACAGAACTTCATACGTAGTGTGTGCTGTCACAGTGATGCAACTCTTACACGAGCTTCGACTCTGAAATGTATTTTAGACTTGAAATTGGAGAGTTACAAATCTTTCTGATGTTGTTTTTAGAAGCAGGGTTCAATCACATCTTAACCCAATAAATATCAGGACTTTGAGGCAACATACAGTACTTTCTCTAAAATGACCAACGATACTCATCAGTTCTTTCTTATTACTGTATAATAGTTTTATCTTTATTATATTAAAAAACAATTAATTCTAAACATGATGAGAACTTCATATGTATATATAACGTAGGGACTGTTTCTTATTTATTAGAGTGGAGAGGGTGCAAAGACGGGGAGGCATGTCAAATCACTGTCAAGCACTGGGGGAGGGACTTTTTTTTTTTAATTCTGGAGGTTATTCCGTAGGTTATTTTTACGTCACTACAGATTTGTTTGGAAGGCATTTTCTTCTTGAAAAAACATTTCCCCCTTTTTTTTCCTTAAAAAGGTTTTGACCAAATTTAGAGGAAAAAAAAATTGCTTTTCCCCCCTTATTTTTTTAATATATAAAAAAATGTTTTTGTTGATTATTAAACACAAAAATTTTGGAGTTCTTTTCCTTTTAAACATTTTAGTGACTTTTAAAGAAAACTTTAAAAATCCCCAAAACTTACACAAATCACAACCAGAAACATTAAAAACAGATGTTGTCATAAAGGTTTGTGAAACAAAATTACATTACTTTTCCAAAAATTTCAGGGTATATTTCGTTTTCCAAAACTTTTCCAGGCCTGGATACTGATATTTGCAAAATCGATGACGATGAGGTGGAACAGTAGCGTGAGACAGAAAACTGAGGCTGACCAGGTATGGACTCTCTCCACTGTGTCTCTAACGTGACAAACACTGAGCTGAAAAACAACTGAAACAACTTTGTCAGGGGGAAATATATTTAGTATATTTGTGATAATGACTCATGTTAAAGTTCTCCCACATTAGACACATTATCAGATGCTTTAGCTTTGTCTGTCTGTGTGTCTGCTAGAAAGCTCTCAAAGTTTCATAAAATATGTATCTGAGAGAAATATAAAGATTGGGGCAACCACACTGGCATTCAGTATTCTGTGTAATTTAGAGAGTTCACAGTGAGTGGAGAGAGGGTGGGTTTGTAATTTAGATCACAGATTCGAGACTTCAGCTCTATTATGTGCACTAGAAACTTTTCCAATGAACTCTTTTGTATTTTATTCAGGCTGCTATGGAAGCTGTCAGTCAGTCTGTGGTGAGGACAAAACACCAGATGTGTAAATGATGCATGAATGTGCATTGTATTAGTATCAGCTGAGACAGCTGTGGGGGAAATTCTGAGGTGGTTAAATACAAGTTGAGAGATAGGTAACACTGCTTCTTGGTTGTTGTGTTCTTATTTTTGTAGGCTGCACAGCGTTCTGCAGAATGTAAATCAAAGACACATTTGTAAAATTAATTTTAAATTATTTATGAGTGAGGAATTCCATCATTTTTATTTACATACATTTAAGCATCATCTCCCCGTTACTGGTCTTTTAATGTGAAGCACTTTGTAAAGTCTGTTTCAACACGAGCACTCTGAATGAATTATTGATCACCCTTCTAACGATCAATAATGATGATTGAGATTTTACCACAGTGGTGGTTTGCAGAAACATGATGAAATTATGGTACAGATGCTTCAAATATTCACAGCCGTGTGAAATGACAGCAGCTCTGTTGGAGAACCTCGCTGAGGAGAAACAGATGGTGAAATTGTTGTCTTTTTTCATATGCAAACACATGTTAAAGGTTGTTTCTACACCCATTTCTGGGCCGCTGTGGGAGTGAAAATGAGGCTTGCGCTCGATCACCCAGCTCCACAGTGATCGAGATATACAGCATAATCAGATGTACATGCTGCGTTATGAATCTGATTTTTTTTTATAACTGTATGCAAATGTCTTATGCATAGACATTGTTTTAGTTATAATTCTACAGTTTCATGCATCCAGCCCTGTAGTTTTAGCAGGACTTAAAGGCTGAATTACTGATAAACTCAGCTCTTAATTATGAACCAAAGCCATGGCTGTGGTGATTTTCTCCTATCAATCACAGAGGGATGTTATATATTCCAGCAGCTCCCCATTAAAAAGTGAGTGAAACAAAGTGAGCACCTCTGATATTACTGTACAATAAGCCTCTTTCTTGTTATCTTCTTATTACACACTAGCTCTAACTGTACAGTAGTTTTAGATTTTTCCCTCACCGGTCTGTAATGATGCTGGATGACATCAGCAAAACTGTCCGTTGAATGAGTCACTTGCCCATCTAAATGACTTGTAATTATTTATCTCATATAGCCCATGTGTTCATGTAACAGATTTATATTTCAACCAAAGTCCACTTCTTCCCCTTTTGTTAATGGTCCCCCCATATATATGTGTTTCTGTATAAATTCTTATTTTTGGGAGCTTTTATTTTGACAGCGATATTTTATTTTGTCAACCCTGACTTCTCAGCAGCGTGCCACTTCTTGTGTATTCAAGGTATTCCCTTCAGTCAGCTCCCCACTCCTGGGGAGGCAGAAGCAAATGTTTTCTGTCCCTCTGTGTCCCTCTATCTGTCCCTTCCTCTCTCTCTCTTTTTCTCCTGCTGGTTCTCCACATGTTCCCTTGTCCCATCACCTCTCTCCCCCCCCTCTTTCTCTGTCGTTTCCTCTTGGTTCAGTTAAAAAAAACTCTCACTAGAGTGGCAATTAAGCATGAGACAGTTCACAACAGTTTTACTGAGAAAGGGTCAGATCAGGCCATATCAGGTTTGGGCAAAGAATTAGAGCTCTAGTCTGAACACAAAACAGAGAGGACCTGAAAGGAGACGATGGATCTTTTTTTTCTTGGTCCAACCATTTGAACTAACCAGTGTTCAAGTTCATGAAAATCTTTCCCCACAAATGTGAGAAAACTATCAATTTGTTTCTTAAACCTGCAATTATTTAATTCTTTGCCTGCCTGGGGCAGAGGAATCAAGTTCTGAACACAACGTTGACATATTGTCACCATTTGAAGGTATAATATGCAGGAGTTGTCAGTGACTGTTTTTTAATACGTTCACTAGTGAAAATGAAAGTAAAAGCCAGCCTCAGATTTGTTCTCATTTGGGAATGAGCTTTGTACGTTTGGTGTTTTGCCTCGTTTTATTTCCCTTTTTTTCCTGCCGCTGTGTCTGCAGTTTCCTCTTGGATGCTTGTTACATTTCAATAAAGACTTGCTACATTTTAATGTAGACCACAACTGAGCGCTCTTGTTGGAACAAAATCAGAAAATCCAGGCAGAGTCTTTTCAGGTATATACACTGCCACACACCTCTAGTGGGTTATAAGTGATGACTGAGAGGAATAACTGCTGTATGAGTGTCTCTGTATGGATATCTATACAATGTATTTTAGAAAACTCCTGCAACAGTTGCTTATTTCCACATTCAGCAGTTACTGAATAGAATGATCATTTATTAGGAGCCATATTTGTGTCCGCTTGATTAATGTAAGTCCAATTTCTTTCTCTCTGTTAGCTCTGTGTTTGGTTTTCTTTAGCTCCTCAATGCTCCACTCACTGAGAGTGAACCAAAACACTAAGGTTGCAGTCAGACAGATAAACAATAAGCTGAAAGTCATTATAAATCTCTATAAAGCTGAGGGGAGCTGCAGATTCAGCTGATTATTTTCTGTAGGTTCATCATCGCTAGCCACACCTCTCACATTACACACTGTCATTTGATACATTGTTGTTATAAAACTATCATTTATAGCTGCTTTAAGCAAATATGTGTTTTACCTCTATGTTCTGCACCAACATGGCAATGTGGGAGAAGTCAGTGACCTCAGCAGAAGCCTCCAGAACCTGAGAGACCATGTGACTCCACTGTGCGTAGACCAGCAGCGGGTCCTGCAGGATGTTTCTCAGGCCGGACTCTGACTCCGAACACAGCCTAGTCGCTCTGCACTTCACACTGCAACAAGAGCACACACACATTTACAACAGACAACTTTAACAAGAGAATTTCCAAACTGACCTGCAAGCCTGTCATTCTGATTGGTGCATGTAGTATATTACTTATTATAGTAAGGTTATGTAAAAATAATATTTCCCAAGAAAAAGAAAAGTAAAACACAGCACGGTGAGAGTTGTGCATAAATATTTTTCACAGTTGCATTTATTACATAAAAGTTTAAGAATGTGAACATGTTTCCTCACAGGTTTCATTAGGTTCTCTTTAAATCATGTCACACAAAGAAAATAAATAGTTTTGGTTGAGCATCAAACCTTTTTAAATCAAAAATATTAAAAGTCTAAAACAGTTACACTCAACACACGACCCGTGGGCCAAATCTGGCCCCTGATAGGGTGCCAGATTGGTGGACCCCCAGTCATTTTCTAATTCACAATAAAAATGAAGTGATTGACACTGGGAATTGTTTTTGTACTTTCAGTATACATAAGGAGCCAGAGTGCATAAAACAGCATCAACAGAGAGCTAGTTGATCAAAAATAGTGACAGAAGAGGATCCCCCACACATATTGACAGAGGTCCTAGTTAAGCCCCTAATGTCCTAAAATCCTAGAAACATCCTGAAATCCTAAAAATGGCCGAAAATCCTACATATGTTCTAAAATTCCACAAATATCCTAAAATTCTAGAAATGTGCTAAAATCCCAGAAAAATCCTAAAATCTTAGGAATGTCTGAAAATCTGAACAATGTACTAAAATCACAGATATGTCCTAAAATCCTAAAAATTTCCAAAAATTTTTGAAAGGCCCTCAAACCTGAGAAATGTCTTAAAATCCTAGAAATGTCATAAAATATTAACAATTTCTTAAAATCCTTCAATGTCCTAAAATCCTAGAAATGTCATAAAATATTAACAATTTCTTAAAATCTTAGAAAGTCCTAAAATTGCACAAATGTCCTGAAAAAACGGGAAATGTCCAAAAATCCTAGAAATGTCATGAAATCCCAGTTATGTCCTAATTTCTAGAAATTTGCTTAAGTCCTAGAAACGTCCTAAGATCCTCTTGTCATTTTGCAAAAGTCGCCCCAGAGCAAAGAGAGTTGAGTATCCCTGCGCTAAAATAACGCTTAATGCAGACAGTATGCAGCTGCATCGTGCTCTGCGTCGTTGCTCTGGTCTCAGTCATGACTGAGTCATGGCTCTGTCGTGTTTTTAACACCCACATTCACAATATAGTTTAGAGTTGTGTTGCTGACATTTATTGTCCTAAAAGCTGTGCTGCGTGTTTACAGCTCATTAAGATGGTAACAGATGCTTTATGGTTGAGGTTGAATATGACAACTTTTTGTTGTTTCTCACTTCTCTGCTATCCCTAATTTAAATGTAAAAAGTTGCCAATCTATAGCACAGCTGATGTCACTATATATGTGTTTATTTGCCTGACAATGTCCTAAACTAAAAATCATTTTGTTGGGAGCTTGGTAACAAGTGGACTATTGGGGAATTTAGTATTTATGAGCCACCCTCCATTGTCATGACAGCAGAGACAGAAAAAAAAACATCTAAATGAAGGCAACTTCAGCCTTAATACATCTGCATTAAAACAGTGATGGTGATCACAGAGAGCAGGGGGAGACAAAGCCGAGTGTCCGTCCCTCACTTTTCTCTTTTTCTCATTACCTCCAACCTCAAAAACTAAACAAAACAAATAAAAGTTTCACCTCCGAACTCAGCCTTCATTTTGATCTCAACTACACAGCTGTAAAGTTTGTAAATATGCTTGGGCGATATCACAGTATAATGGTATAACGGGTATTTAGAAAGCTGAATGGCATTTTTTTCAATACCGTTATAAATACAGGTACTCCTCTTCCTATTAAACTCACTGTATGTAGTGTACAACACGCACCACCACTCAGTCAGTGGTGCCACAAACAGGCAGCTGAGCTGAAAGACATAGCAACACCTGGTGGTGGAGGGAGAAGTTACAGGACCGTAAATAGCTGGCAGCCAGCAGGCAGAGATACTATGGGGAATTACAGTATGTTTTTTAACATCTACGCCAGGTGTTGCTATTGTGTAGACAAAAATTGTCCACAGCAGACAAACGGACAGACATCTGGAAGAGTCCTCAAAACGACTTCTGTGGTAGTTTTCACTATAATAGGTGTCTCCAGGACCACATTTTGCCATGATGACACAGACTCAGAGGGTGAAAACAAGAGCATAGGGTTTTTAAGTGTTTGAAATAAAGTATATTCAAAACTTGACAGAGCATCGTTGCTGTGTGCTCCAGCGGCACTAATTACCTGCTCTTGCCTGACAAGGAGTCACTGCACAAACCCGCCATTTATAACATCCCTTTAAGAGGGACTCTTAAACCCAGCCTGCTCTTTTTTGTTCTGAAAAAGTCATCATGCACCCCCATTCTGTAGGCTTCACTCTACATCACCAGTGAACAATGAAATACAGTGAGTGCCGCTGGACAGAGCGACCTCGCCCACATGGAGAGCACTGTCTGCGGTGGAAATGCTAAACAGATCTAGGGTCTAGGTACCTGTCGGTATGTGTTACTTTTAGTTCCAAAGGTGCTACACCAAATGCTCAGGATTCTGTTACTGCATTGCCTATTTCTCGACTCAAATGTTTTCAAAAACATATTTTAGTGTACTGTTAAGCTATGAAATGAGACAGTATGCTTTAATTGTGTTAATATCAATATAAACAATCCAGGTTTAAAAACTGTTATCCCAATGTTTTACAGGTAAGCAATTATGTGTGTTTTTGTGAGAAACAGTGAAAGTAAAGTTAACTTTGTTTATAAGAAAACTAGAAAAAGTAAAGCAATTTATTTATGTTGTTTGTTTCTGCTATTTCAGATTAATTCATGCTTGGTCCCAATTTCCTCCTGACAAAGGGAGCATTTTTCATGGGCACCATTAAGGTCTGTCAGAGTGTGAGTGCAGTTTGTTATAGAGATGCAAATATTAAAGTCCCCTCCAGTAAAAATGTGTTCTGGTTATTGTTCTTTGCTGTGCTGTTTGAGCTTCACTCAGCAGAATGATGTTTTTCACATTCATCTGCCAAGGGGAAACTATTCTTTGTGCTCATCTTGAATCTTGAACAATGCACATCTGCAGGATTTATGACATCACAACTAGTTTGGAAGCCAATTATGGTCCAATATGTTTCCTTACAATGCTATTAATACTGAAGGTGTTAAAAATGTCTGCTGTGAATATTTAAAAAAACCTCATAAAGAATTAGTTCTTTTCACTAGTAGAAAAATGGTCTTTACATAAAACTAGGCTGTCTCTGCAGCAGACACAGATACTTTTGAAATTGGTGTCCATGTACAGAGGCTGTGTCCTTGCCACAGCGGCTGCATGTTCAATTCCAGCCTCGGCCTTTTGCTGCAAGTTAAAGGCATTGCTAGCTCAATGCTGACTTAGCATTGGCATAAGTAACAAGATGTAGCCTTCCCATTTCCATTTCCATTTCCATTTCCATTACCCTAACCTTAACCGCCTCATAATACTTCATAACTAGCTAATTGCTAACTTAGCATCTCTCTGGACTTCTGCTTCTGAGCCAAGGAGCTTGCGGACTGATGTGTAGCTTTTGTGGGTGAGTAATGTAGCTGGAGGGAGAGTCACGTAACTGCTTCAGCTGCAAAGAGAGTTAGAGAGGGCGGGTCTCTCTCTCAACCCACTTCTATACTCCTTGTGTCCTAATGCGGAAGTAAAATCTGTAGTTCCAGCATCAGCCCCAGAGCCATTTAAAGTATGCTAGGCGGGGAGATCTAAGCACTGGTAAAATGAAGGGAAGTTTACCACAATTCATTTACACATATGACCCCCATTGTTATGACACAAAGCTGGTTCAAAATTGGCGAAGTATCTCTGGTTTAATCCCTGGTGTTGAGTCTCTGGGTTTTTAGCTTACAGTCACATACCTCTGATGTTCTTTGACAACAGCCAGGACATCGTCAGAAAGGTGGCGTGAGTCCTCTGAAAACCTGAAGAGCTCCTTCAGCTGAGCCTTGAGAAGTTCCACTTGGGACTCCTCTCCTGCCAGAGTATTCCTCACACCCTGAAAGACACAAAATATGGAAAATAAGTAAAGTGAGCTCAAGTCACAGCAGCAGCAGAACAAAGGGTGGGATGTCCGACAGTTAAGTCAGACACTCGCTAAGCTGTTGTCTGCACTGTTTAATGCCATTTTCATTTGACATTATTTAGACCATAAATAGTCCAAAAGTAAGCCTCTTAGTGTAAATTCAGATTTGTGGGGCTTTAAGAGGAGACAGTCACAATCACATAGCCATGATGCAATTTTTAAAAAATAATTTACCAACATTTCTATACAACATTCTTCAGGTTAAGAAATTCCTGACACATACACAATTTCTTAAAAACACTAGGGGTACAAATTCAGCACATGCATCCACTTGGACTGAACAATTAATTAATAGATTTTGGAGGTCATGGATCAAAGGTCCTCTTCTCTCCCATTCTCGTGAACATAATATCTTCAAAATGCCTTGAGGACTTTCTCCAAATTTGGCACAAACGTCTACTTGGACTCAGCAATGAACTGCTTAGATTTTGATGGTCGTCATTCAAAGGTCAAGGTAACTGTGACCTCCAGTGCCTCATTCTTGAGATTCCATACGTGGGATCTCAAGAACACCTTGAGGGAGTTTTTTCAAATTTAGCACAAATGCTCACTTGGACTCCACGATGAATCATTTACCTTGTGAATTAGCTGGATCTGCAACATCACAAGAGAATGAAGAAATCATGCACGAACTCAGCCCTGATTTGCTACAAAGCCTGCCCGGAATAGCCCCTGTGCTGAAAATATCATTGCCAAATCTCTATTTGTGGACATTTTGACTGTCACATAACACATGAGGTAATATCGCCCATCCCTAAAGGAGGTTTGCTAACACTGTATGAATGCACCATGATGCCACATGGCTGCAGTAGTTTAGTTGTTCAGTAGTTTTCAGCAGAAATCAATTCCAAACACTGTGTTGGAGGTTGGAGAGCAGTGGCAGCCTTTCATTCTAATTTTCAATGCAATTCAACACTATAGCTACAGAGTTCTACGTCCTGTTGTTTACAGCTCAAACTTTCTAAATAAAAATAAAAATGAATGTAGTGCAAACAAAAAATAATGCACAAAGTGTGTACCAATCAATATTCCTTTAAAGCATCGGAATGTTGTAATAATTGAAATCTTCAAAAAAAAAGCTTCTAAAGTGTGTTTTGGGGTTTTGTTACACTCAGTACATTTACATGCACAGTTAAGTAGAGCGACAGTTAATGTTCAGTTAGACTATTTAAATGGACAACTGTCCTTGTCCCAGTTTAAAAGCACTGTGGGAGAAGTGATGTATTGATGGAAGCATGTGCCATTATGCCTTGGTGGGTGGAGGTATGCCCCCTTTCAGCTAGTTGCTGTTGGACCTTCTTTCAGATGACTTATTACGTCACATACCAAACACGTTAGCAAGTGGCGAGCATGTTATACTGTATGTCAAACAGTGAAACAAAAGTGCGTGGTTCTTGCTGTACCACTTGCCATGTTGATACCTTTGCCTCATTTTGTTTTCTTTCCTTCTAGCTCTTTTGTTTTCTCGGTTTTCCTCTACTAATTTATGATGCTCAACTTCCAGGTCAAAGTCCAGTCCGAGGACTGCGGCGCATACACAGAAAACCTAGGCCAGCTCAGGTCTGATCGAGGCACATACATTAGTAAATAAACCCCCAACTGCATACCTAGGTGTGCTATTCCAACTTTAAGAAGTTCAACCTAGTGCCATTTCAACCAGAGAAATATGTTATGTATTTTAAAAGTTGGGATACCACAATAATTTGACTTTTTTTAAACATCATGTAAATGTACTGTATATCTCTATGTTCTTTGAGCTATCTGGAGGCTTGGGAACACCTCTAACTCCTCTTTTCAGCTTTAAGCAGCTCATCCATGTTTGCTGTATTTGTATTTTGAGCCATGAGACTCTTCTCGTTGTGCATATTTTGACTAGTTATAGCAAGAACAGCACGGGTGCAACTAATGAAAGCAATGATGGCTCTGTCCTATTTAAATGTGCCAGTCATCAGCATATACAATGTAAGTGGCTCATGTAAATAGACTGCAGCCGTTACTAATGTCACAACACAGGTGCACATAATTGCCAATGAGTAAGTGTGCTTCAGGTGTGTCACAGAGAAAGCACCATATGTTATTGTTGGTCCAGATGCTAATTGGCTTGACTAAATAAAACACACCCATAATTACTTTTATCAGCTGCAGCTGTGATTACCCTGCTATGACACATCTGTGAAAAGAGACCATTGAAAATCCCTCACACCAAACTTCATTTACAAATCTTAAGATTGGCACAGCTTCATTTATGCACTACATTTACATTTACTTTTACAGAAATCAGAGAAATCTGAAAATGCTTCACATATACACATTTATAAATGTATTTTATGTTCATATTGAAAAAAGTAAAAGCAAAAATTGCAATGTCAAATTGACATTGATTTTAAGACCTTTAAGTCAGAACTCAGTTGAACCTTTGGCACTGATTACAGTCTCCAGTATTCCTGGCTATGATGCAACAAACGTTGCACAGCAAGATTTGGGGATTTTCTGACACTCTTTCCTACAGATCCTCTCAAGCTCTGTCAGGTTCTATGGGGACCGTCAGAGAACAGCCAGGTCTGATATATGGCATAGCTAATTTAAAGCAGGGGTCTTCAACATTTTTCAGCCCAAGGACCCCTTAGCTAAAAGAGATGGAGCAAGGACCCCAAACTACATTATAGTATAAGTATAAAACTGTGTCATATATTAAGCTGGACCAGCAATAAAGTGGCCTAAAGTGCCATGTAACATAACCTTTAATAGTGCATACAATACTAAGCTATTTGAAGAATAATTATTGGCAACTTTATATATTCATACATCATGTCTAAGGTGAACGGTGTGTCAGAGTCTCTTGCTTGAAAAGTTACAATAAGATCCACTGTGGCTCTCAAGAATGTCTGTACACTTGAAATAATACTTACATTCAGTTGGCCATTATGTTTCAATAGTACGGAACTATTAACTGCTCACTCGCTCACCTTCCTTTATGGACATGTGCTACACAAACAGGTCATTTTATCTTTGCCAATAAATAATAATAATAATAATCATGTCAATGTTGTTTTTTAAAAGTAACATATATATATATATATATATATATATATATACATATATAATTAAATTACCAAACAATGACTTGTGTCCCCCTTCCTGCAGTAACAAGGCTGTTTCAGTAGTAGAAAAGAGAAACACAAATGCCTTTGATATTGGTGCTACATGACCGGAGAAAACAGGGAAAAAGGACTGTGGCATTCACATTCACTCAAGAGGTAGAAACCATACAGTTGCACAGACATATTACAGTTTAACAGTGAGCTAAAACATGTTTCTGAAAACATTTGAAGAAAAATATAATGCAGTAACAGAATCCAGATTATATTTGATCAGCACTGCTCAGTTTAATTTTTTTGATCTCTCTAAATCAATCTTGATTTATATTCAAGAAGCGCTGCAGAGAGAGAAAGAGAGTAGAGAGAAAGAGAGAGAGCGAGCGATAGAGAAAGAGAGAGAGAGAGGGGCGGGTGTGTCTCTCGATCTGCTTCTATACTCATGCCAGGGGTTGCTGCATGGGTGGCAAGCGATATGAGAAAGCATAATCACAGCCTGTAGTTTGAGCAACAGCCTGAAAACTGGGGGGAGGGGGTATAAAGGGGAATAAACAGAGGGAAGTTTACAACAGTTTATCTACACCTACTACTCACAGAGGGCAGATTTTCATTACCCCTAAAATTGCACAAATTGAAATTCCTCATATAAAATACACCTAATAGAAACATGTCAATTTTGAAAAAACTCCCATTTATCGCAAAAAATGTTTTTACTCTCACATGAGGTGGTATTTCTGGCGATTTAAAAAGCCATATTTTGCAAAACTGAAATGGAAACACTTTTTTGGCTTTTCTAGGTCACATGATGCTATGGCTATGTGCTTGTCAGTAGGAACTGGCTCCCTCATGATGCAGCAGGAGCTACAAGAGCTGGTATTGCATCACACAGTTGAGTGCATTAACTGGAAGTTTTGAATCCACAATTCCTCTGAAATCGTGGACTATCACCTCCCAGAAATCCCTCATACGTGGCCGCTCCCATGTATAAGGGGCTCGCCTTTCCATTATGGCTCAATAACACGCCTACGTGGTCTTGGATTGGAAATAATGACGGCTAGTGAGGTGGCTGCAATAGAAATAAAGCTGCTAATGTTTTGAACATCCATCGCCATGCTTCTTGGAATGTTATCACCAGAGGAGAAGTTGCAGAACATCACTCAATCATAACATCTCTCAATTCTGTGTTATCAAATTTTTTGGAAATATTGCTTAAGTTCTGGACAAATCTGTAATGGAAATCCGTCTACTGTTTTGATAAAAAAAAAAAAGCTGATTAGATTGACAAAGTATACCGTTAAAATATTCATACAGCTTTTTAAAACAGAAGTTACTCTTACTTTTTAAAGACGCCAAAAAGTTTAAAGCGCTTTTTTCCAGCGACATGTGCTCTCATGAATTATGAAACACATTTATTTAATACTAAGCACAGGATGTTATTTTCTTTAAGGTTAGAGCCATTACTGAAGTACATTCTATTGTTTGGCATTTCTTTCCATTATCTGTCGATGCAAATTCTCCATGGTAAAATATTTCAGCTACAGCGGCGTATTTGCAATTTCGATAAACTGGAGTTGTTTACAATCCATTTCGCATCTTCAGCTCAAAGTAAAAACAGGCTGTGTCACAGCGAGGTGACAGCCTGTCAAGATTGCAGCAGATGACAGACGGATGAGTCCACCAGATCATTTAGCATTCCAGTCACACCCAACACAAGCAGCTCCACAGGTCCACAGGAGCACAACTCCTCCTCCAAGATTCTCTGTGAACTGTGAGCCTGTCTCCTGCTGATTCTGTCACTCAGCTGTCACATACAGGTATATAAAAACACATCAAAGTTAATTCTACAGAGGCAAACACTTGTCACATTTTATTCCCACTTTTCCACTGCACAGTGCTGCTTATCACTCCAGCTGTGAGTGGCCTGACAAAGAGTGGAGT
This sequence comes from Plectropomus leopardus, assembly GCF_008729295.1. Lineage (NCBI taxonomy): Eukaryota > Metazoa > Chordata > Actinopteri > Perciformes > Serranidae > Plectropomus > Plectropomus leopardus. Next base: position 29,860,486 of record NC_056476.1, on the reverse strand, counting down.
GAGCTGCGCACATGTCGCAGTGTGAGAGAAATAATAATCTGATTGTGACTCCACCACACATCTCTGAGGCATTCAGTGGATCCACTCAAGTGATAACACAGCTTCACTGGCAGGGCTGCAGAGCTGTGCCTCCACAGTGAGATAGATGTAAAATATACTGCGATGGAGAAAAGAATCCAGGCAAGAGTCATCATGTCACGGCATGTGAGATTCAATCACCTCCAGAGGGACGAGAGGAGGAATGATGTTTATGTTCAGGGGAGGAAAGGTATCGAATGAAGGCATCAGAATGACAAAGATAACAAAGAAAACAAAAAATAGGAATGAATGCATGCAAGCCCAGAGAGGAATGGGCAATAGCAAGACAGAGAGGAGAATTGGGGAGGACAGATGGAGCGCAATTATTTTGGCATGCCGGTAAGAAGTGGAGATACAAAGATTTAAACCTGGAAATATGTTCAGAGCTACTTTGTACTGAGTAGCAAAAACTGTTTAGTACTGAATTTGGCAACTGAAAATTTGTGGTGAGTTGCCTTTATTTAAAACTGATGACTAAAATGCATAGTATGGACACAGTAGGAGACCGACAGAAATAATGTCACCCACTTCAAGTTATTGTAACCACTCTGCATTACTGTAATGAGACAAAGCAAGCTTTAAAGTGGGAAACTTTGCACTTCGTAAATCATGGCCATTTAAAGGGTAAAATACTGCACATGTCAAAGTATGTCGAAGTATCCTTGGGCAAGACACTGATCCCCAAATTGCTCCCAATGCTGCACCATCAGAGTGTGAGTGTGTGTGAATGGTTGCTGAGTAGCAGGTGGCATTATGTATGGTGGCCTCTGCCACCAGTGTGTGAATGTGTGTGTGAATGGGTGAATGTGACAGTGTAGAGTGAAAAGTGCTTTGAGACCCTTCAAGGCCATCAACACAAATAAAACAATACATTTCCTGAATCTAGACCACATTTCCATTTACTTTACAATACTGCTGATATGTTGTGACAACCTACCGTGTATTTCCTCCACTGGCCCACCATCTGCTCTTCGGTCCGGTCAGTGCGGTCCCTGGCCTCCAGGCCCTCCTCTAGTTCCTGGTCCAGCCCCTGTAGCAGCACCCTGAGGTGACTGATGTCTTCTCCCAGCCGCTGGCACCGTGCCAAGTACTGACTATGGGAGTCCAGGCTGGAGCGCAGACCTTCCCCAGCCTCACACAGGCCCTGCCGCAGCCTCTGCCAGCCTAGCCGCAGCTCCTCTGCCTCCTCTACCACCACCTCCGCCCCGGCAGGAGAGGTGTTCCCCTTCACCGCCTCCGCCGCTCCCTCAATATGCTGCAGCGTTTTCTCCTCACCGGCCACGCTATCGTCCAGAGCCTGACACAGGGCCAAGAGAAGAGATATTACATTATGACGACCTGGAGATTACAACTTGCTTTCAAGTCAGAAGTATTTCTCTATAAGATGAAATATTTGTGACCACTGAAATTTTTACAGTAGCTCACCTCTTATTTATTTATTTATGCTCAGTGCATTCAACTTGTTTTTTTCTGTAGTACTACTGCCTCAGTCATGTCATACTCTCCACTCTGCTGCTCTCATCTTCCATGTTCAAACACAGGCACTACTTCTTTACTAATTAATTCAAATTTCATCAACTCTCATGGTTACCATAAATGAAATTTAGCATCCTGCAAATGTTTCAGATTAAAGGTCTGCCACAAACTGGAAGGGTTATTCTACTACTGGGATTTTCCAGAGCTCACTAAACACTATAAAATAGAACTACAACATTTTTAAAAGATTTTAGACTAGGCATTGTAATATTGTTTTTTACTAAGCAAATGAAATGTAATGCTTTAGTATTAACTGTTTAATTTAAGCTTTCTTTACTGTGTAAACACTGACAACAAATAATTTTTTTTTTTCCTTCGGTATAAAAAATGTAAATGTAATAATAAATAATTACCATTCTCTTAATAAACAATTAAATAATGTGTTATTTATATGCAATTTAAATTAAATTTCATTTCATTTCATTAAATTTAAGATATTTTTTGACATTTCGTCAGTATGTTTTTAAGTTGTCAGTTTATTAATGGTTTTAACCGTGGATAATTTTGCCGGTGGCAAACTCATGACTCCATAACTGTTGGTAATGTTATACTCAAATGAAGACACAAATCATCTGAGCTATACACTGAGAATATGCAGTGGGATTAGTCAGATTTGGATTATAGTTGGAATATTGCAGTGTTGTATACATTTTCTGCATTTGTTCTGTTGTGACTACTAATGCCAGACCACACTTGCAGTGCTGCAAAGTTGAGACCTAAAACCCTGAAATGACTCAGCTTTTTTTGCACTTCTTGATCCGTCTCAAAGTCGCTCGGTTGTCTGAGTTTTCTTTTTGGCTAGATACTTGAAATAAGGTCTGTGCTTTATGCTGCATTCCATTTAGCTAAGTAGCTGGAGCTGAGAATGACATCACACCAGCAAACCAGTTCCAGTTGAAATTTACGACTGGGAAACTCAAAAAATTCTGACCTCCCAGTGCAAACGGAATGCACCATAACACAACACACCACCCACAACCTTAAGAGATTTACTAGGGCTGTCAAATGATTGATTTTTTAATCATGAATAATAGTAGAATTTCAATTGTTCATCGCCAATAATCCCTTCTTTAAATGACATGTTTACATTTCATATTGACAAGGTGAAGCAATTCTTACTAGATTGTTTTGATTAGGAATCAAATGAAAAGCAAAAAAACTGCATGGGACGAGCATAAAGTGGGCGTGTCTGTAAAGTGGAGACAGTGTGAAATGGCCATGCTGTTTTACCAACACCAAAATTTAGCCTTATTTTGGAGCGTTATCCTGCTAGCATGTCATAATTATTATCACTTGATTTCTTGGGTCTCCTGGTTTCATTTGACACCAGTATCATCACTCAGCCCAGTACAGCCTATTGAAGACAGGAAGTACCGACCCTAATCACAATGTGGTTAACAAGTTAACGTTGACAGCCCTAATTTTTACGTTATGTTCTAAAACATAAAATATTTGGATTCTTTTATGTGTCTTGAAAAAGGCAGTTGCTAACAAGTGGCTAAATGACAGAGAACGTCTTCAAGCTGAATAGGTGTTGACAGTCCAGTCGATGTAGTGTTGTTACAGTCATGTGACCATGGTGTAGTTGGCTTTTTTTTTTATAGCCTAGCATTAGTTTTTTACTTCTTGCAGTTATATTCAAGCTTCAAAAATCCTACAAATGGTGTTCATTTGTGAAGATTATCTTGCTGAAAGCATGCAGGTATAAACTTTTGTTTGAGAGCATATTTTCTGTAATGATCCAAAATCCAACAGAAAAATCCCACAGGCTTTTTGATGAGGAAACTAAGTTGTATTAACCTCCAGGCCAGACTAAAAAACATCATTTCTTTATCACCCTATATTGGATTCATCTATTCCTGCTCTGTTGATGTCAAGCTGAGGATAATTGCATTTACTTTTCATTTGGCTGGTAGTTGTAGAGTACATGTTAACAGCAAAGAATATTAATTCTAACTCCAAATAGAATATTCTCCCTTTCCCGCTGCCAAAAATAACCAGCAGCTTCCTAATTCAGTCTCACTTGTAAGGCTTTGAGCTTGTTCTCGGCTGTATCCTCCCTCTCCATCAGATCAGTTAGCTCCTTGGTTTTTGACAGCAGCCAGGCCTGGAACCTCTGAACGCAGCCTTGGTACGTCTGGTGCTCCTCAGCAATCTTCTGAAGCAGCGTCAGACGCTCCTAGCGCAGCAGGAGAAATCTTAGCATTGCACTTTTAAAAATGAAACAAGATCTTTGATCACACACTTCATATTTAGGTATCTGAGTGAGAAGCATGAATGTGAATTTGTATTCTCCTGTGAGAGTGAAGATCTGTTGTCTGTTACTTTGCCTGACTATTGAGAGCACGCTGAAATTTCAGAGAGAGACAACCAAACAGAGCCAGTTCACAGATGGGAGGTGCTTCCAGGAAATATAATCCTATAAAACACAACATTATATAAATCAGCATTTTCCCTTTTCGGATTCAAAAACACAGCTTTGCCAGCAGGCTGGAGTGTTCATGTGAATGCGTGATGACGGTACAGACTGATGTGTCGGCTAAAATCTGACTGACATTTTAAGAGCTGTCTGAAAAGGGAAGAAGAAGAGCTGTGTCATTGTGCGGCTCACGCACCAGAAAAGCAGCCGGTTTGTATTTGTTAATGTTGACTAATCCAACTATATCTCTCCTCTGAATGTAAATCCTCCCCTCTCAGCAAACACTAAACTGTTGTCTCTGCAGTGTCTGGATTTGATTAGAGATGCGCAGAATAAATATCTGCACGCTTTTCATTAACCTCAGATGTCGTGTACAGTTGTTTGGCTCTGAAACTGGCTCAAAGAAAGAGTGAAATTCACCTTAAACATGATTTAAAGTCTTTAATTCTTGCTCTTAATATTAATTAAGGCCAAGCTGATTTGTGGGCATATGAGGGTATAGGTGCCTGCATGTGCACGTATGTGCGTGTGGTGGTTGGGATGTAAAGAAAGAAAGAAAGAGTATAACAAGATGAAAGTCTCCATTTCAAACTGCTGGCCTCATGACTGCCACTGTTTCTCAACCTCTGTGCTTCCTGTCACAGAGGAGCGGTTCCTTCTTCAGACAAAGCAATTGTTTTTGTTTTACTCCAGAGGATTAACATGCTCTCTCTGCATGCTTCACTTTTATTGTCTCTCCGCTTGTATTGGTTTAGTTTACTCATTTACTTCTATTCTCTTCTCATGTGCTCTAAAGTATTATTCCTCTCACATTCTATCAGCTGTTCTGTGTGAAAGTTCACAGAAACCGCATGTATGATCAGCTTGGCTTGCTGCCTAGCTGCTGCTGTAGATCAGCTCACCTCAGCTCTGTCTCTGACTACATTGTAGGCCTCCTGCAGCCTCTCCTGGGCCTGCGGCTCCACGCTGGGGTCCTGGGTTCTGTTGTGCAGCGCGGCAGCCTCGTCCAGCAGCCTCTCCAGCAGCGCTGCCTGACCATGGATGTCGCTCACTACCACCCGCTGCTGGTCCACCTGCCAGAGCTTCTCCTTCACCCCCAGCTGCAGCTCCACCCCGACGTCCAGGCTGCGCTGCTGCTTCGTCAGCCACAGCTCAAACTCCTCGTAAGCCTTCAGGTACTCGCCCCAGTGGAGCCACACCCACTCTATGCGACTGGGGGTGAGGTGAAACACATGAAGAAGAGTTAAGTCTGGTACATGGTCCACGCAAGTATGTAAACACAAATGACAGCACCTGTCCTAGCTGGTACAAACACCTGGACCTGGAGGATCTACTCAGCATGCGCTCTTACGCGCTGCTGCAGGGTACAAACATCAGTGCTCAAGGGGCCGATGTAAGGCCAATCAGAGCATTTCAATGCTGTAATGTGGTAAACATTGTTACCAGTTGTAATCGCAGATAAGCAGCACCACTAGCTAGTTCACTCAGGTCACAGGATTCATGTCGTAGGACTCAATTTCACTACTCATCATGGGACCAGGACAGGACAGGGAAAAAGTTCATGGGAGCAGACGGAACAAGAATCACAATAAGAACATTGAGCTAACTCAAATTATGCCAGGTAGTTGTATGCCTCCATGCACCAGTTAGTTACACGGCTGTAAATTGCACTTACAGATTACATTCATGTCTATGAAAACATGGAAGCTACTGAAGGCCAAATAAACCAAATCTGACATCTCTGTGCAGCTCAGCTCAGGTTCAGGAAATAACCTCAAAGAATGATCTGGATAATATTTGGGGAAGCCCAGTCAAGCACTGTAGCCTCGCACAGCTTTTTAAGGCATTGAAACTGTTAATACTCATTCAGCTTTTCAGCATATTTAACAGTTCAGGTGTGGGACAGCTTTTGAAAATACAGCATTAACGGCTCCACTGTAAAAGCAGCCAAAGCTGCCCTCAGGGCCAAAGAGGAGATCACACACCCACTAATCAGCGTGAGCGCGCACACACACACACACACACACACACACACACACACACAGAATGATCTGGATAATATTTGGGGAAGCCCAGTCAAGCACTGTAGCCTCGCACAGCTTTTTAAGGCATTGAAACTGTTAATACTCATTCAGCTTTTCAGCATATTTAACAGTTCAGGTGTGGGACAGCTTTTGAAAATACAGCATTAACGGCTCCACTGTAAAAGCAGCCAAAGCTGCCCTCAGGGCCAAAGAGGAGATCACACACCCACTAATCAGCGTGAGCGCGCACACACACACACACACACACACACACACACACACACACACACACACACACACACACACACACACACACACACACACACACACACACACACACACACACACACACACACACACACACACACACACACACACACACACACACACTGAACACCTGCAGTGTGCAGGAGGCAGAGCACACCTGTGACAGTGGATGATGTAGGTGCAGGTCTCCTCCCACAGGCTCTTCAGGTCTTTGAGCTTAGTGTGGGTCTGGTTCCTCAGCTCCTCATCTCCGCTCTGCAAAAGGCTCTCAGCTGCCACCAGCGCCATGTCCATCTTCACACGGCCCTCATGCTCCGACTGATGGATTTTCTGCACATTCAGGTGAGCATATTATAGGCAATATAAACATGTTAACATAGTGTACTAAATAATAAGCTTTTGAAACCTGAGCAAACTGGTTTAGTTTATTTAAAAAAACATGGGAGGAAGGATCAAAGAAAAAAATTACCTAAAAATTAGCAAGAAAACTGTAAAAAAGTACAAGAAAATTTCCTGAAAATTAATACTGAAACAAAGTCACACAAAAACAAAAAACAAAAACAAAAAAACAAGCAAACAAAATGTAAAAGGTGTTTAAAAATGTTAATAATTTTGTAACATAATTTTAAATATGTAATTATGGTTTTAATAAATATTGTTTTTTTTCTTAGCTTTCTTTTTCCCTAGACATTTTTCCTTTTTCTTTTCAAAAAAAATTTCTAAATCCATTAATTTCTCACAATTTCTGAAACAATAATAACCAAGTTGCTCATTGCATTTTAACAAGTTTTTGGGAAAAAATGCTCCAATTAGCTTAGGGTTCAAAGGTGTAAATACCTGTGAAAGGCATCTGAAAGCAACACAAGAAAAGAGATGTGGATCCAGGTTTCAAAGGGTTAAATATTAAAAATGTTAGCTGCAAGAATCTGGCTGAGAGGATTTATAGCAGCCTTTACACGCAACATGTAGGCTATCACCATCGGTGCCGATACCTTTCAAAATCAAGACCACATTTCCCATGAATCCCTGCAGTTTCTGTCAAACTTCCTGCCTTGCATCTTTGACAGAAGAGAACATGTTGGGGGTCATTTCAGTCTAAATTAATCAATAAATTGTTGTTTTCATAGGTGTTTTTTTTTGTTTGTATGAGTATATGATTATTGTTTTGTTGTTATGGGTCTTGTTTTGATGTTAAAGGTCTTTCTTAAGGGTCTTAGTCCTGTTTTATGGGTTGTTTGTCTTAATTGGATGATTTTCATGTGAAGAAAATCTGAATAAAATCTTATAAAACCGAAAATGTAAACAGGTGAGTTATTTTAAAAAAACACCCCCTGTAAAGATGTCATGAATGTTGAGCCACAGAGATCAAAACCATTTTTTTAACCAGGCTGTAAACATGTTTATTTCTGCTGTAAAGTTGGACATTTAAGGAACTGCAGTTTTTGGCACTTTGGCATTGGCTTTATTTTTCAGAGGCTGCTGCTGAGGACATAAAAAAAAAAAAAATTTAACCATCAAGGGCCACATGTCAAGAGAGACTGGTGACAAATAAAGAATAAAGGGTCCTCACATACTGACCTCTGCTCAGAGCAGAAACTGCAGCTGTCTGCATGGTGCAGTCTAAAGACAGGGCACCAAAGTAGCAGCAGCTGTTGGAAGTGAAGGGTCAAACAGTAAGGGAGCTATCTCACCTCTGTCTCCCTGAGCCGGCCCTCCAGAGCGTCACGGGGCCCCTGGGTGTTGTCATTGGCCTTTAGTCTCTCCTGGATGGCCTGCATCCAGGAGAGGGCAGCCTCCAGGCTCTCCATGAACTCCTGCTGCTCCTGCTGCGTCATGACCAGTCCCAGGCCTGAAAGGCAGAACAGAAGTGAGACTCTGTAGGTGTTTTTGGTTCAAACAGTTGTGGGGGTTCCCTGAGAGGAACTGCCCAATGGGAAGCTCCCGCGAAAACCACATACCTGTTTGCATTTTCACCACTAGTAGAAATACTGAAGGGACGTGAGCTGGCTAGCCAATGGTACGGCAATGTCACTTTCACCTTGATGCTTCATTACTGTGTTATATTACACTTTTCCTCTCGCACAGTCTGTATGATCAGTAAAGCCTGACTTCACTGTTGCTCCAAGTCTTTGTGTTATCATCTATTTCTGCATCATGAGCTGTTCTTACAGGTCTTAGAAGATGGTGGTTACTGGTAGGGCTGGGCGATTAATCGATTTTATCGATTAATTCAAATTTGTGGTTCATTTTTTTTTTTTAAATGCAAAGTTCAATTTTCTCCCCCTCCGCTCCCTTTGGGCTTCTGTAGTCATAGTAGCATATCGCTAAAAAATATAATATAAATGAATTCATGTTTTGTGAAATTAGTGCAGCCAAACACATCGCACTCCCCTGAAACTTCACAGTACACTTTTAAAGGCAAGTGTGCAGCTTGCACTTACACCAAAGGGAAATTCAGTTCACTTTACTAACAGAAGGGAACTTTAGTTTGCCTTTAAACTTCATTGCTAAAATAAAAGCAAAACTTCTTTGCTGGTTTTGCAATGGCTCATGTGTTTGACTAATCACCCAATATTTGTATCACTCAAGTTTTCACCCTGGAAAGATACCTGCAGGAGCTAAAACAGTCCCTAAAATGACATTCTAACAACAACAATATCTACTTGTTATGGTGACACAGTAAAAAGGAGGGTTCTTAGAACTACCAAAAAGTTCCTTCAATCCAAAAACATCTCATGTCACCATATACCAAATTTTAAGGGGAAACTACACCAATTTTATTTTGAAGAAAAAACATTTTCAGGGGTTGTTGTTTTTTTAAACAGAAAAACTGTTAACCTCCCAGACTGGGAATTTGAAGTTGAGCAGGGTCTAACAAAATATGTATATTGGTTGCATCATGGGAACTGTAGGATTTAGTGTTTATTGGCACTTGTCTCATACCAGAAACTAAAAGTCAGGATGTCTGGAGTAGAGGTCGACAAATTATCGGCCTGGTTGATTACTGGGGCTGATATTTGGCATTTTGCTGATTATCTGTACCTGCATTTTATTTTAATTATCTCCGATAAAATAAATTAATTAAAAAGTGCAAACAAAGTATCAGCATGAGAGGAACTTTTACTTTTAATGGTTATCTGTCCCATTAACTACTAATAATCAATATCGTTATTGGCCCTAAAAAAACAATATTGGTCGAGCCCTAGTCTGGAGGCTTTGATTTTGGCACTTAATATATACAGTTTTGGCAGTAAATATATACATATATGAAGGCAGTTTCCTCACTGCAGCGGCCGTGGATTCGATTCCAGCTCGTGGTCCTTTGCTGCATGTCACCCCCTCTCTTTCCCCCTTTCACGCTATCACTCTGTCCTGTCTAATAAAGGCAAAAATGCCAAAAAATAATCTCTTAAAAAAAATGTATCTCTTGTTAGTTTCTCCAACTCTCCAGAGGCTGAATTTTAAGTTCATATTAAGTTTTGAGTTAAGTTTAAGTAGCTCTTTAAATGACCTCAACAAATAAGAGTCATACTAGCGATAAGGTACACCGCAGAACAGGTTTGTGTGATGAATCCCAGCAGACACACTTTTTGTGACAGGTCATGCAAATCTACTGGAAACCACCAACGGCAGGTAAAGTGTTGAATCAACACCTCACTGGGACACTATGAACAAAAATGGGGCTTTTTTTCCTATTTAAGTCCAACTCCTATATGATATGTCATACTTTTAGATGGCATTTGAGTAATCCGACCGCTGTGTTTTTCAGTGCATTTTCAAGAACAAGATACTGGCACTATTCCAGGAATGCAGTCAGAAGTATGAGGCTGGTAAGGCATTGTTCAGTGTGCCCTCAGGAGAAACTGCTGGAAGGGAAACCTTTAAGAGAACACATCTGGCAGAGGTAGTCAACCGTCTGCAGTAAAATGTATGGGAGGGAGGGAGGAGTCCTGGCACTGAAGGAGCACAAAGAAGCACCACATCATTTCTTAGAGGGGAAATAAAAATGAAGGCGGCATGGGCCAGTTCCCCGCATGACTCATTTCTCCCCACCACAACATTCCTTCGCCCAAATATCCGCTTGTTTTGCTTCAAACTAATGCAACTTGGTGAGATTTTAGAGCTCCCCGTGCTCTCTGAAAAACAACAAAACATTTTAAGCATTTCTATGTATATATCAAACCAAATTTTCCCATGCTAATGATTATGAAGAGTTTTTTTTTTTTACTTTAACCAAATTTCTTCTTTAAAAGTTTTCACTTTTTGGTAAATTACTGAGAAAACCCCCAAAATTCTGTTTAAAGTGTAACTCTTAGAGCTGTATATAGATCTCTGCTATATTTCTGGGAGGAAAATATGATGCCAAGTAAAATAGTTTAGAAATGATGACCTTCAAACCCCACCCAACCTCACGCCCATGGCATAATCAGGTAAAATGCGACAGCAAATAAGGTAAAATAGGACAGTAATGTCTCTTTGTTTTTTAAGTGTTTTTTGTTCACAGCTCTGCTGCAGATCAGTATAGGAAAAAAGTCTTCCCATGAAATTTTTTTGGATCGATGTTTTAGTGCTGCTAAGGAGGAAATGGACAGTAATTAGTGACGGCACATCATTGCATCTTGCCAGTTAAGTTTGCACAGGTGTTATGCCAGAGGCCATAAATTGGGTCATTTTACCCAGGTCTGAATGCTGATTATACACTCTCTCGTTGCATTAAAAGGCAAGATGTTACCAGGTGTTAGCAAGTTTTGCATGCAGTAGGTGTAAGGCTTAGCATTACCAGACACTTAATAAACACACAGTTACCTTAGCCATGATTTTATGGCATCTTGGTAACAAGCTGGTAAGCTAAACAAGCTGGTTTGACTTTGGAAAAATGTGGCATTTAAGCTTAATTTTTTGTCCCATTTTACCTGAATGCATTGAGTACTCTCTCAAAACCATTACTGCTTACAATTTTAGCTGCAAAACTGTTGTCATCAAAAAGAGATCACAACATGCTGCATGGCTTACCTTGCAAGTTCTGGGACCAGTGATTTTTGACCCTTTGTCCTGGTCACACAAGTTTTATCAAACCAATCAAAATGACAGTTCCATGTAAATCACATTCAACAACTCAAATTTTAATATTTAAAGATGAAGTATGTGAAACACTCTTTGTCCAAGTTAACCTGATGTCCTACATTACCTGACTTCATCCCCAAAAGATTTTATCTGGCAACTAAAAGTATTAAAAAGCAAACTATCAATTATTTTCTCCTTTGCAGTTCACAGTTCAAATTGTTGTATTGAATATTATCATCATATTTAGTCCATTTAGGGGACAATGCACATCAATTAACATGAAATTTTAAAAACAGTCTGTAATCTAAATGTGCAGGGGTTATATAAGCAGCTAAGGTGCAGCTGTTAGTAATCAGCACCAATTCAGAATTTGCTCTTCTATGTTACTAAAGCACTTCATTGCTCTTTCTTTTTAGTTTGAACAAATTCACAGTTGCATGTCAAAAAAATATATAAATCATTGTATAGAAAAATGAAAAAACAACTCATAGTATACCATGTCATCAAAATATAAAAAAAGCCACAGCACAGTGTGTCATAGAAATGCAAAAAATAACAAAATAAATCATAAATCAAAAAACATCATAGAATACTATGTCATAAAAATGCAAAAAAAAAGGGTCAGTGTATTATGGCATAAAAATGTCCCAAAAGAACAGTATATGTCAAAATGCATTTTAGTATAGTATGTCATAATAATGCAAAAAAAGGTCATAGTATAGTATGTCATCAAAATACAATAAAGTCACAGTATAGTAATACATAGAAATACAACATAACAAGAAAAAAATTGCAAAGTATGTCAAAGCCATTATTATTACATGTCATCAAAATAAAAAAACGTAAATGTAAATATGTAAAAAAAAAAAAAACGCATGATAGCAAAGTATGTCATAGAAATTAAAAAAAATAGTCAGTTAATTATCATAAAATGCAACAAAAAAGTCATAGTATAGCGTGTCTTTTTTTTTTTCTAAAAAGTGATGGCACAGTTGTGTACCTTTGAGTACAGTTAAGTATTTTTGGTTTAAACTGAGTCAAACGGCGCCAGTCCTCCAGTGTGTTGAGGACGGTGAAGCCCCTCCTCCCTCAGTTTGACAGCTCGTGCGGTGAACTCGCATTAACACTAACTTTAATCCAGTAGCTCGCACGTTCCACTGACGGCGGTAATATTCACTTTTCGCATTTTTTTTTTTTGCTAACTGCGGTTACCGTGCTCGTTTGTGACTCAAGGAAGCTTGTGTAGCTATATTTACAGTCGCGTTAATGCACATAACTTCAGTGTGGTATTTACGACCTCAGCTAAGCTAATTTAGAGGTGCAGGTTTGACGTACGGACCGCAGTGGTTTCTGCTAATATGCCCGGCCACTAAACACAACATCACGTATGAGTGAGACGTAACGTTAGACTCCCGCGGCTCATTAGAGTCCAGTAATCTACTGTAGAAGTGGGGAAAGCACGAGAGATTACAGAGAGTCGTTACAGCTAAAAAGAAGAAGGCCTGTTATCATGAAGCTAACTTTAGCTGAGCAGCAGTGCACTTTAACGCCATTCGGAGAATAAAAACACTCACAGCTTTGTGCTCATCAGGTGATTGGGCCGTTGCTCTGCTGCTGTCCCGCTGTGTTGGTGTACAGTGAAGTTGGAGCAGCAGACCGGAAGTGGAGCCGAGGCCACAGGGGGCGGGGTCGACACAGCCTGCTGCATGCTGCATTCACTGACTCCTCGTAAATTCTACGACCACACGACATTACAACAAAAATGCAACTTACTAAACACAACTTTCAGTGTACAGGGAAATTGCAACTCACACAGAAACAGACTAAAGAACATACAATGCGTTTCAAATATAAGAAATACAAAAAAACTAAATAATATCACTTCAGTAATGCATTTTCCTGCTTTCTGAAAGAATGAAACAAAGTTGCTGATGGAACACTGCAGATATAGCATGACAAAAGGTGATCTTATACAATTATAGTTTAAACTGAATGTAATAAAATAATAATAAAAACATGATATCACCATTATACACTTACACGCAAATTCCAGGCTACACTACAGTGTTGTATTTTCCAAATGGCTTTCACATGTTTAACCACAATAGCCTTAATATGTTTTTGCTTTCAAATATTCATTTCAATAGATTCTATTGACAGCAACCCGACCCCGGATAAGCAGAAGAAAATGGATGGATGGATGGATGAAAGCATTCAAATGTTTATGTCGTGTGTGTGTGTGTGTGTGTGTGTGTGTGTGTGTGTGTGTGTTGTTTTTTTCTCCCAAAATTTGGTTCGGGTTAGATATTGTGTTTGATTCCACATAAAACAGTGAACCTGGTATGTTACCAACTATTATTTATTTGCTTATTTATATGCTCAGGAATAAATAATATTTGCGCTATATTAAACATCTTTATTTAAAAGGGAGAGTTCTGCTGAAAACCATATGATGCCTTTAAGGTTTTCAGAGCAACCAGCTATCCGAAATTGCAAATCTTTGTGCTTAATGATTTAGCTCTCTGCTGAAAAGGGGAAAGCAGCCTTCAGACATATAAGTATAGGAAAATAAGCATTGGAGCTTCAACTCCAAATGTGAGAGGGCTTTTTGTTGTTCAACCAACCAGGATTTCATGTAGCTAGCACATTTATTTATCAAAAGCATGCATAGCAGCTGTTTTCCGTCACTTGAAATGACATTTTACCATAATTCAGTGTTTCTGACCAGTTCCTGTCTTGGTGTGCGTCAGTGTTTCCAGCAGTACATGAACTCATCAGCAGACCAGATTGAACCAGCAGAGAGAACAGTTGAGGACAGCAGCTGACTCAGAGCATCACATGTCACTGATTCAAACTGCAGGCCGCCATTCTCAACTTTGATCCTATTGGTAGAAAGAACAGCAACAGTTTCCTCACAGTTTCTACTCAAACTTTCAGAACTTCCCCCGGGTTTGAAATACAGACACACAGTGAACACTTCATGGAGGGATTTTTTTTTTTTCAGATTTATTTATTTACTTGAAGTCCTAAACTAGAAAAAAAAAACAAGATATTTTTTGCTTTGCATATTTTATATCCTTGGGGCTACAACAACAAAAATCAAGGGTTTTTATTTATTTATTTATTTTGTTTTGTTTTGTTTTGTTTTGTTTTTTCAACAGACTCCATATTTTGTTTTCTGTTTTTATTTTTTTTATTATAGGCCTATACTAAACGGCTGGGGTGGCAATTCATGGTAATTGTAAAACAGAAAGAAAAAAATCACAATTACAGATCATTTACTGTTAAAATGCTGAAAAATGTTATGCCAACATATATATGAATTTGTGAACATGGAATCAGTATTATCACTAGTACTACTTTCATTTCCATACATGTATTTTAGATATTTACCATTACACTATTTTGAAAACATCTGAGAAATTGTGAAAAAAAATCATACTGATGTTATTTCTTTCATTAATTGTATGATGGCATTACATTAAATAGTATCTGGTATTAACAACAATGAATCTTTTTTTCAATTTGATAAATGCTGCTAGCATGCCATGAAAGGAATCCTTCTCACAAATCTTTGGCAACATAAAATACAGCATTAACAACCAGTTGCAGTCTGGTTCAGTTGCACTATATGTAAATATCTAATATTTAACTCTACTATAGGTGTAGTTCATTTATCCAAATTACAACACAGTATACTATTTTCACTCAGCCCTGGTGGCACCTAACCATGCACATAGCTCTGTTTTTTTGAGAGTTTTAGTTGAAATATAAAATCTATGAATCATCTGGAGTAAGTTGGTTAATATCTGCTGGTAATATGGGTGAACTGACGCTTTAAGACAAGTGAATTATTCTAACTTGTGTTCCTAAACTGCAAAGAAGAAGATTGAAGTGTATTGTTAAACAGCTGTCCTCCTTCTCTTTCCAGTCACATCTGGCTCCCTCTTTTCAATCTATGGAAATCACAAACCGTCCCAACAGAAAACTTATTCAAATTGCAGCTGGCAGGAAGCCAAACTAAAGTTTGTTTCAGGTCAAGATGGACCTGAATAGAAATGTCCGCTGCTTTCTGTCAGTGTTAGGCTGGCTTTAGTTTTTAGATTTGATTTATTAGAAAAAATCCTGTCATGATCTGCTGCCATGCAGCCCCTCCCCCTCCTTCTCCTTTATGTGTCTCTCCCTGTCTGTTACCCTTCTGTGCCTTTACCTGTGTGTGTGTGAGTGTGGGCATGGTTTGTTCTTCCCGTAGGCTGGGCCAGGTGCAGGCAATCTCCTGATAAGCAGGTGGAGTATTTAAGTTGTTGCTTCAGACCTATTTGTCACCAAATTATTACTCCTGCCAAGTGGTAGATGTTTCTCACGGCCTCTAAGTATTACCTGTTGTCGCAGGGCTTTTTCAGAGTTTTTGCCTGTGTGGCTCATTTCCTTGTGTCTTTTACCTTTTGTCTCAGAGTCGCTGCTTCCCCCACTCAGCGCAGTCACCTTTGTATATAAATCGCACTATTGTTTCACCTCAATCCTCATCTCCTGTTCTGTGTTTAAAAGTGATTCAAATATATTTTTAATCTGGCTTTTTAATTTGTAGTAAAATTACTTTGAAGTTAATATCTATAATATCTATATCTAGAACTATATATATATATAGATATAGATATAGATATAGATATTCTTTCTTCTTTCTCATTGCCCTCTTCCTCTCTCCAGTACCACCATCCTAAAATGTTAAATCAGAGCTGCGTTTTGTAGCTGAAACAGAGAAACAAACCTTAACAGATTCAGCCTCATGACCGTCTACACCTCAGTCAGCAACACACTCTCCATCATCATCTGTGAATAAAAACAAAATAAATAAATCCTAACAGAAAGTGTGAGGCTCCTGATAACTGGATCTGCTGAAATATTCATTTTGGGACTGAATCTCGGCATGTAAAGCAGCTGTGGTGACTGCTGCTGCTGCTGCGTCTGACTTATGAGACAGAAAGTGAGCAGCTTCTCTTTTTTGCATTCCGCTCGCCCACAAGCACTTTTATTTCCAAGGCGTGTGTGTTCAGGTGATACATATTCATGAGCACCTGTTTGTGTCTTTCTGCAGCTCCACATTCAGGGCTGTGAGACGCTGTCAGGAGCTCTGCTGTGCCATAATGTAAAATGACATCACACTGTGGCAGCTCCGCTCTTAGAGCTGGATGCTTCGGCCTCGCTGGCTCTTAAAGTGGTCACTTCTTCATGTACTGCATCTCTTTTTCTCCTGCCAAGTAAAACATGTTTCCTTACATTCTTTATGCAAACTGCAGGCTTCTCATATCTCTATAATTTGTCTGTCTTCACTATATGAGCTCTATTTTCAACAGCGCTGATTGATGAGTGCAGTTGATTTACCATTTAACAGCTATAAATTCTTATTTAATAATTGAGATTTTTACATGGAAAAAAGCTGAGCCAGAGGGTAAAGCTTTTGAATTCCTGGTCCATCTACGTCCTAACCCTCACCTATCGTCATTAACTCTGGGTAGTGACTGAAAGAATGACATCGAAGATACAACCGGCTGAAATGAGTTTCCTCTGCAGGGTGTCTGGGCTCAGTCTTAGAGAGTGGGTGAGGAGCTCAGAGTAGAGCTCCTTCACGTCTAAAGAGGCCAGTTGAGGTGGTTAGGACATCTGATCAGGTTGCCTCTCATTAAAGGTGTTCCAGGCATGTCCAATTGGTAGGAGGCCTACCCAGAAGACACTGGAGAGATTACACATCTCATCTAGCCTAGGAGCACCCTCCGATCCCCCAGGAGGAGAGTGTTGCTGGGGAGAGGGATGTCTGGGGTACAGCTCAGCCTGCTGCCCCTGTGACCCTGCCCCGGATAAGCAGATGAAAAATGGATGGATGCTTAAAAGGGTTAAAATGTATGTTCTGATTTCATGTTTTTTTTTAAAACTAGATTTGTTTTTTTCTTGGTCATTTGTTCTGTGAAGTCTTGTGTTTTGCACCTCTGGGCCACCGTATAAAGACCCAAAGCCCTGCACCCATTTGATGCACTGTCTTTGTTCCACTAGACAATGTATTTTCTTATGGACAATTTTTATTTTCAGTCTTTCAAAAAGCTGAAATTATTACAGGGCTACAGAGGTGGTCAGAAAGACTAGTTCTCTATGGAACATTGTCACTGCTGAATGCACACACAAGTTAGAATTCACAAATGACAAAAAACATAGTTAGGTGGTCTGAGGAACTGTGTTCATTACCATTTTCTTAGGTGGTCTTTAATAAACATAATAGATAAGTCATACACAAACACTCTCATACTTTTTTTTTTTTACCAACATGGAACCACTTCTGTCACAGTTTTTGCACCTAAATTTAAACCATTCAGATTATTTTGAACAAAACTTAATTGGTTCAGAACCTTAAAAGTTGGTTCTTAATTGGAACAAAAACTAGCAGGTTTTCCTTTTAAACGGTGATGACACCAGTGGTTGAGTCATTCTACAGGTTGGAAAGAGAGGATGAGAAGGCAACAATGGAGAAGTTAAGTGAGAAATCTTCAAAGAGCGTGCAGTGGTCTCATTAGTAGCTGGTTCATGCTTGTTTTTGGTGTAAAAACTAATATCTGTTTTAACAGAACAAAAATTTGCAGGTTATCTATGTAATCTACAATTTTGATACTATTGTTTACCTATGTTTTGCATTGTACAATGCTTTACGTTGATGACACATCCTTGATAATAGTGGTTCCATGCAACACTGGTGGAAACGCAGGCTGGTTTGCACTAAGGTTCCAAGAATCGGAACGGATCTGTTTCAAGAACCAAAGCTAGTTTGTTAAAAAAAAAAGGATATCACTGCAATTCGGAGTCATATTGTTTTGGTCACTGTTAATTCTTTTTATTAGGTTTAATGAGTCAAAATGGATTTTTTAAAAAATAACACCAGCTAAAAAACAGATTATGCTGGTTGCTGGTTTTAGTTGATCCAATTCTTGCTAGTGTTTTTGGTTTAACTGGATGGGCCACCAGCTGGACATGCCGCCTATCAAGCTGTACACATTTATCTTTATGCATATCCCATGAGAGTAGACTGAACTGATTTATGCCCTTTGCTTTGCACACTTCTCTCTCACCACACTGTTATTTTCCATACCCAAGGACACTGATTTGGTTTTAATTTTACAGGAACCTCACTGTATAAACCAGCTAGAGTGACCATCACAAGCTGGTATGAGCAGCTAAACCATCAAAACTTATGCAAAAACATACCTTACGCTGGTCAAACAAGTTGGTCAACCACCTTAACCATCTTAAGCTGTTTTTTTTCAGCAGGGAGGTGAAGTACAAGCCAGTTCAAGGAGAATATTTTTACACTATGCGAAGAGCAATTAACATAGCACCATAGTCATTTCCAAAGAAATTAAGAGAAACTGCGTGTTCTGCTTGTTAAGAGTGACATGGATAAGAAAGCTGATTCTAGTTTCCCAAATCTGCGGTTTATTTTCTTTCAAAGCCAAGAGAAATCAACCCCCTTGACATTATATCAAATGAATGGCTGCATTCACCAGTAAGGTACTGGTTAATTCTGAAGTCATTTTTTTAAGCTAGCTTTGTTTGTTTTGTTTGCCAACAAGGATAGATGACTACAGTGACCTTTGGAGAAAATGTCCCACTGGCTAACTGATCTTTTAACCGTTATTGTACAAGTATCACCACAGTCATTAAGTAGCCTACTTGGTACATATGTCCATCACATGCTAAGGCAATTAGCAATAAATAAGATTTTCCATGAAGTCATCCAGTGTTGTGCTGTGCAGTTGCTACAAAAGTTAACCAAGAGGCCAGTTTATCAAAAAGTCATTGTAGTCTTAACACATCAGAATAGCATAAAAATAACAAAACCCATACAAAATTGGTGAAAAATCAATGCTCCTCACATAACGGTTCATATGATATCTTATGAATAGTTATGCACATGGGTGGGATATTGAATTAGTGCCCCTACTACTTTGGTTTAGGAAAATAATCATGGTTGAGTGTTGTCACTTGTGTTTTCACAAAGGACAGAACTAGCAGTCTTATGGGTCAAAGTCCTACCACCCTGACCTGCCCTACATGGACTCTGTCACTAGATGACTGGACGTCCTCCTTTTAAGTGACAGAGGACTGGTCAGATGACTACAGCCTGTTGGCTCACAATTTTGTGAGTAACATATGAATTACAGTGCATTACTTTTCATAAGTATAAGTATGAACAGTGTATGAGACTAGCCTGGAAAAGTACATGATTTAAATGTTCAGTGCTACGGAAATTTGGCCATGACTCCCAGTATCTTTTTAGGCCTGTTATCTCAAGGTTATTACTTAAATATCAAATTACTTCTTCTGCAACAGTTTAATAGCACCTGACTGGAGACTTGCCTGTCAAGCCTGGCGGAAATGACTCATTGGTTAAATCCACTCTGACTGACCATGAACTACCGTCAGATTCATTGATTAAAGTTATCCCTAGCAGTGCTAGCAGTGGAGCTCTGGGGAAGGTTCAGGGGTGATTCTCTTACTGACTGAAATATTCTGGTAAATATTAAATAGACTGATAAGCAATTCTCTACAGACATTAAGTACCCCTAGAGAATGAAACAGCCTTTGGTAATCATCTGACTTAATCTGCCTCTAGCACCACCATGGGGTTGACGTTTTTGGTTTTGAGTGAAATACCTTACTATGAACTTCAGATTGAACTGTAAAAACAGCGATCCTGAGTTTTCATCGAGTGCAATCATCATCAAGTTTATTTTTCCAGTACTTTAGCTAATAACCAAACACCAGCAAAACTCATAGCATTCCCTTCAGCCTCAGCTGTAATTGCAAATTTTTGCATGGTAAACATAACAAGCTAAAGATCTTCAGAATGTTAATATGAGCATGTCAGCTAATTGGTATTTAGCTAAAAGCACCAATAAATTAAGTCTCAACAGCCTGTTCTCATTCCAAACTGGTAAAATAGCGCCGCTTTGTCAGTGCTTTGGGCGTGAGTTGTGCCAAAAGGCACCTTTTACGTGCCCATGAGATGAGAATGTGACCAGACAGGAACTGGTTGCATTGTTATTTTACCATACACGATGGCTGGATGGCACCTGCTGAGTCCACATGATACGTATAAAGGTGGCATCATTTATTTTGAGTTAACAGGCTTAAAAATTATGGTCAAAATTTGTTATTTTACATACTGAAAATCAAGTCTTTAATAATTAAGTCATGACTGATAGATAATGGGCCTAAAAAACTCAAAATCATGGTGATTTTCAGCTTAACAATCATCGCCAATAAATGTAAATACAAAGACCCATTAACTGAGTAGCTCACAGCATGAACGCACACAAAGCGTACATTATCCCTATCTGTCAATGGCATGAGTCAAATACAAAAGTGTACTTTGTCTCCCACCAAAGCTGGTATCATCTCAGAAAAAGCATTAATGAAGACAAAGAGTTTTCAACAGCAGTTGACACTTAATGACGCTGAAAAGAGAATTAGCATCAGTAGTTTAAAAACACCATTCAAAAGATTATTTTCTTTGTTTATAGTTTAGAGCGTCAATGAACATTCAGATTGCTGCATGAGGAAAAAAAATCAAAAAAGAAGTGCTTGATCATTCCCAAAGTCTCAATGCAGAATTTTTGCATAACTTGCACTTTGTAGGACCAGACATACAGTGTAACAGCACTCATAGAATTGGTGTCCCATTCTGATGCAGCATTTGTACTGTCTGTGTGTTCACCTGGCCTCAGTCCAGACTCAGGAGTGTCTTTCAGCAGTAGACGGACCAGTAGATCAGGTTGAAGAAAATGTACGAACCAGGGAAAATCATCCGGGAGTATTTGTCAATGGCGTGTGTGTTCTGGATGATGTTGAGGGCCCGCAGGCTCTTCTTTTTCTTGGTGGTCGTGGACTCGCTGCTCACTGACAGATGGACCACCATGTGTTCAGGTTTCTCTGGAACCTCGTGCAGCTCTTCCTGCTCCTCCTCTGGCACCATCGGCTCCTCAGTGTAGCCAGCCAGGCTATTGGTGTCAGCCTCGCTGTAGGTACCATCCAGCATGGTCATGGTTCGGGTCTGGGAGATCCCGCAAGTGCAGGGCAGTGACTGGTGGGGAAGAAATACAATGTAATCAGTAATGGAATTCTAATGGATTACATCACAGTTTTGTGACATTATCAAATAACCAAAGTCTGACGTAATAAAATGAGTGATGAAAACTCATCTGTGTCCTTAGTGGATGGCTGACTTTGGTAATCCATGGTCATTTCTGTCATGCAAATTGTGGACTTTATTTACAGCAGTGATTATTAGTTTGCTTTTTACTCCAACACTTTGGTCCAAAGCAAGAAGTCTTAACAACTACAACAATGATGTAACCCCCATAAATGTAACAAATACTGTTTGAGTGTTAATTAGATTTTTCGTAATGCATTAGACACTGTTTTCATGTTATTAATGTTGTAGTTCCTAAAACCATCCACTAGGTAACTCCAAGCTCCTGTAGAATGAGAGAGTCTGCTAGCCTCTCTGAAAGTAAAGAAACAGGTTGGGAGAGACGGAAAGGAAGGTGAAAGGGAAGAGGGCAAACAGAGTTTACCGTGCAAGCAGTTAACATAAGAAAATTATCTTTAAAACTAAGTTTCTGTCCTTAATAATTGATGTCAGAGTTATCGAGAAGGAGTGTTAAAGTTTCTGAGTTTACTACTGGACCATGGAGGACCAACTTTTTATGTTTTGTGTCTTTCTCTCCCGTGAGTGCATGTTTTACTGTTCACTGCTAGCTTAAAGCAACATAACCTCATGCTAATTTCATGACCATGAACAAAAAAAACAATCGGAGAAATGTGTTTTCTTTGATAAAAAAGAATTCATTATTGTGTGTTTGTGATGTTGAAAGTTGAAACTTGATATATTTTGCTTAGTGTTGTGTTTGTCATATTTACAAGTAATTATTCATGTTCATGTTCTAAGAAATTTTTGAACCATAGAGAAACACTACAGTAAAAACATGCAAGAAGAGTATGATTCTAAAACTAATTTGCATACCTTAAAATAAATCGTGGACATTAACTTGAGTTATGTTACAAGGTATGCAGGTTGTTTTCTTTATGGTCGATTTCTTAGGGAGGATTTCCAGCGGCGGGCGGTACAGTTAACCAGCACAGTGGCTGTACAAAAGGTCCAGGATCAATTCCAGGGATCTGCACCTTATTCACCACGTGGATTACAGATAAGATATAACGGAAAATAAAGATAGGGGCCCCACACTAACTAACTAAACAAAAAAAAAGGATTGTTGACTTGAACTTAACTCTTGACTTGACTAAACTGAACTGAACTGAAATCACTTTAAAGGATTATATCAGCATGCTATTTGGTTTGAATATCTGTTGTCCCCAGAGGATAATCTGATGTAAGACTAGTGACCTGGCTTTCGTAAGGTTAACATTTCAACTGGACTAATGCTTTAGTCCAACCAACACTTGGCCCAGAGCAAGAACTTTTAACAGGCAACAAGGCTACGATATTTGTTTAGAATATTCATTGTCCCCAGAGGATAATCTGATGTAATAGTATTGACTTGGCTACCATAAGGTTAACATTTAAACTTGACCAATGCTTTAGTCCCTCCAACGTTCTCGTACGGAGCAAAATTTCTCAACAACAAATACGGCAACAATACCATATTTGGTAGAAATAAACATTGTCCTCAGAGACTAATCTCACGTAACTGGCTTTTATTAGGCCAACATTTCATCTCGACTAAAACTTTAGTCCCTCCAACACTCTTGTCCAGAGCAAGAATTATCAATAACTACAGGCAACAATATATTTGGTATAATTATTCATTATTCCAAGAGGATAATCGAATGCAACATTGGTGACCTGACTCTCATGCTGTAAATATTTTAACATGACTAACACTTCAGTTTCTTCAACACTCTGGTCTAGAGCAAAGATTCTCAACAATAACTACAGGCAACAATAACTAAATATTTGGCAGAAATATACATTGTTTCCAGAGGGTAATCAGTAAAATTAATAATAAACACAGACAAGCTGTTTCAAGAGTATTTAAATTTAACAAGTCTTTTTGTTCCCTAAAGTACAGACATCAAAGACTGGATCAGTGATTGTGGGAACAGCATTTGACTCAACAGCCTGGGCTCAGGGATATAAACCTCAACATCTATACTGACATCCCCAAATAACCCCAATAATTCACCACTGTGTTTCTGTGAGAGAGAAATTTGACAAACATTAGAAGTTAAGCAACATTTTGTTTTCTTTTTTTTAAAAAAAAAAATAAGGCTGGTATATGTAAAGTAAATTTACTATCTTAAATCCCAGTATTACCCAAAAATGAAGGGAAAAATACGTTCAGGCACCAAGAGTACAATAATGGCAGTCATCCCCATTCCTTTGTCATATTTACCTTATAATTAAAAATGAAACAAAGACATAAAGAGAGTCATATTTATTTCCCTAATGCATTTATTGGAATATGAATTATGTATTAGTTTTCAGGCCATTTGTCCATTTGAAAAATTCTCCAAACTGCATGGGTTGCTTAATGTACAGTATCCTCTCTACGGATACCTGCACTCCCTGCTGGATGCTGAGGAATTATATGGTTACCATGGAGACTTGACATCTCATAAAATATATTTTTTATTCAAGGTCTAAAAGTGTTGGACTGGTACAAAGGCTTGAATTACAACACTAAGTAAAATGAATGACCATATATACTATGTACTCTGTGTTACCTTTTGTTTTGGTTTCCATTTAATTTTATATCCTAAAACTGAACTTTTTCTACATTGACACTGGAAGTTAAGGATGCCGAGAGAGACTGACTGTATACAGAAGTCAAACTACCTGCTATGCAACATTAATGGTTTTTATAGTAATGATTAGGATTATTTATATGTAACATTTAAACCCATGTTAGAATGTACCATTTTATCACGTAACCCCTTAAAATAAAGTAGTGTGTACTTGGAGTGACAAAAAAATAAAAATCAATTGTTTGATCTATTACAATGATCTTCAGAGAGCAGAAGTGAGAGAGAGGAAGAAAATATTTCACTGAGTATTTTAAAAGCCTGGAGACTTAAAAGCATCTTGCATTTCAAGAGAAAAAAAAGACAAAAATTGAGAAAAACTAGAACAAAAATGTCTTCAATAATCTTGGACTCTGCAGGACATTCTGAACTAAAGGTTGACGAAAGCATACATTACTGATATTGTTTCAAAGCGGCACAGGGCAAAAACATTTCTCATACTGAACATTGCGTTCAAACTGTTTTAGATGTAACCTGTCACAGATTAACAGGCCTGATTATCCAATGGTGTGGTGTGAGTGATTTTATCCTCCCTGATTTTCTTTGAAGAAATCCTAAATATTAAACATGTTCAATAATCACGATCAGAAATCCCATTGTGAGTGTGTGTGTGTGTGGGGTGGGGCACCGAGAACAGCTGAGCACGCACTCTGTGCATTGTCATGTGGAACAGAACGACAACCAATCAGGAAGCAAGCTGACTGAGAACAGAAGCACAACAAACATAAGACATGGCTACGGTGTTAACAGGAAGCATAAAGTGAGACGGATTTCACAAATGGAGGACTGACTTGTTGATTTGTGGCAACAACTCGAGTGTTTGTACATGTCGTGTAAAACATAACACAATCCAGCTGATAAAGAGAGGAGTGGGACAGAAATTACTAGCCACATTTAGCTTGTCGTCCGCCATGTCTGTTTTCTCTGAAGTCGTGTTTGACTGTGCATTATTTTGAGTTTTGAGAGTGGAGACTCTTGGACTCTTGGACTTGGTTCTTGGATAGAATCTGTTAGTGTGTTATGTGCTGTGCTGATCATCTTTTTGCACACCAAACATTATAAGAACAAAACTGTTAAATCTGTATTTATTTGTCGTTGTGTGTGTGTGTGCTCTCACATTTTCTAACTCAGTTAAGATTTTAATGATCTTTAAGTGTGTGCCAGGCTTTGATCCACAAATGCATGCTACCTCTCTTTCTCTTGCCTATATACACATGCTTTCAATTTTTCTTTTTTCAGTGTCATAAAACACCAGTAATAATAATCTAATACTGTCATACCCTCAAACTTCAACTTCTTCAATAGATCACAAAGGTAAATTTACTGTATAATAAAGTCATATCAACAGACCAGAATGAATTTGGCTCTCTGTTTGGTTATTCTGATTCAGTGACAATTGAATACCTACCCATACCTTTTGACAGCGCCCGTCAAAATAAAAATGAAAAACTATATCATTAACAAAATAGTTAAAACCAAAATAAAAGTTTGTTACTGATGTATAAGCCTGCACAGTAGTGTTTCAGTGGAGGGGAAACAACTACTTTGCAAAGATGCATCATCAGGAAATACACACTTTCACAATTTGATAAAACATTTTTTTTTTTTTTTTATCCACATTTTACACACAGTTTAACAGAGATGATAATCTGCCTGGAAACACACCTGTTACCCATAATTTGCTGTAATATCTTCCCATTTGTTTGCATTTCTGCCAACTTGGAACAAACGGTGAAAACAGTAATTGGCAAACAGTCACTCAAACTGCAGCAGGGCAGCAGGCAATTAGCCCCACTTGGCTTCAATTTGTACCATTCACTTTACTTGCCAAAGGTTTTGGGCACGTGTGTTGTTGCTTTCCCCACACTCTGGGCTTTTGAAATTGTAAGCATACCACTCAGGATGTTTAATGACATTCATTCAGAATTATATTAACTTCTTGTTCACTATTTGTCACTGAACCACACTTCTTTATGTTGCCAGCAGGTAGGGATTTGCCCCACTTGTTCCATAAAACAGAATATCTCCCTCTTTCTCTTTAAGAGGCTTTGAACCCCAACTTCATATATCCATTATGCAATTTTATTGCTTCTTTTTGCATAAAATGCTCAACACTCATGGACTTTAATAGATTTGGGACAGCAGGCTGTAACAGGCTAAATTTTCCTCTTGTAACAGCCTGTTTCACGTGTTGGAGTCATTAGGCTCATTCGACATGAGCAAGATCTGTGCAGAATCGATCACTGCTGATAGCCAGCACCACACAATGCATGCTGGTTAGATTTGTGTCCGACTTCATCCTGACTTGCTCTGATGTTTTTATGCCACATTCCATTGTTCAAAGAATGATCTCCCACTCAAAAAAGTGCAATGAAAACGGCCATTCAAATCGAGATTCCAAATCAGATACTTGGGCAAGATCCATGTAGACTAAGTCGACACCACAGCAATATTCCTTATGTGCACATAGGGAAGCAGAATGATCTGTTTGACATTTTTTACTTTTATGTAGTTTTTGTGTTATGAAATGTGCTACATCAACTTTATAATGGCAAATCCATTTCGAATTAGTTGATTTGTGTTTGATAGAAGTCTTTGCAAGCATGTAGTAGCCTACTAGCCTACTCCTCCTGTCTCTGTTAGCTACCATGCAGCCCACTGCAAGAAAAATCAGCATACAGTGTTTCTCTTCACTGATGGTGCTGTCATAGCTCATGTAGGTTCTCAATACATTCTTCTGATGTTCAGCCAAGCAAACATGAGTTTCCTGCAAGCAGCCACAGGAAATAAAGACAATTCAATGTTGCTTTCCAACTTCAACTCAGTGTATTCAGTCTTCTTTAAAACTAGTTCACTGTCCTCAGGAACTAAAGACTCAGCTTTTCTCTGTCTGTCTCAGTCACTGTCCTCTCCTCCTCTACATACACTGACTCCCTTCAGCTCCCTCACAGGGCAAACAGTCAGTGTCTTGGCTGCCTGCTGGCATATTGTGGTTCTTGTAGTCTTTAACTGGATGCCATGATGGTTTGTAGTCCTTGCTGCAGCCACAGGGAGAGAATGCATCTTCCCTCAATGACTCTACCTCTCGTGACAACAACATTACATTTATATTATTTTTGTTATATTTGTTTATTCTGTTAACAGAACACATGTTGTGGCTGATGGTGATGTTTAGTGTCAGAGAGACTAAATACAGTCATTATGAACTATGTAGTTTATTATATATTCTAATTACCTATTTTAAGTAGGACTATTGAACAACACAAATACTTGTGATAAGTGGGATGTGAGAAATCTTAAAATAACATACAGACGTGAAGCCCTGACTTTAGGCTGTCTGACTGATCAGCACTGAAAGCTGTTTGACTATCTGGCTGAGGCAAAGTATTTTTAAATTTTTTTTATATTTGGAAGATCCCAGTCTTGGACATGTCAATGATTCGCAGCAACACTGATTGTGACAGTGCACCTAATGAAAATAATTTAGGCTGTATTTTCTCCATATGCCATATATGGTTAAATTGATATTATCAGCTGGAAAATAGTCAAAATGACAAATTCCAAGGTAAAACCCAGAATGAGACCAGATATAATACAATGCTTTGATGGCTGTGGGATCAGTTGGAATGAGTTTCAATGGTTTTTTTTGTATTTAATATGAATGTAACAAGGTTGTCTCCACAGTATATTTTAGATTATTATTATTGTAGGAGCTGAGCTGAAAATCCACAGACTAAACAAAAACACAATCAAAATGATCTAAAAATGAAAAATAATAAGCGTGTAAAATGCACCAGAGGGTTAAAACAAGTGGAGACTGCGAACAAACTGATATATGAGTCTGATAACAGTTTAATAAATCACATCTAACAGGATGTGAGTGTTTGTGTGGCTTCCTGTACAGGTTGAAGGCTGCTGGAAGCTGTTGGGAAACTGTCAAGTTTGATTGCAGCTGATTGTCATCACCTCCTGCTGCAGCCTCCTGCTGCAGCTGCCTGCTCTCACCTGCTTTCAAGGTGAGGCACAGTTAATCTCGAATGAGTGTATTAGCTTGATAAAAAAGTGTGTAAATACCTTTATAATTTCTAAGGCCCCAATAGAGCCAAAAATGTACTGGAAAACACAGCTGAGTGATGGTGTAAACTGTATGAAGAGAGGCAGTCTGTTTAAACTGACCGCTGATGTCTACCACCCACGCTGCCTGTCCCAGTCTGCCACAGCCCTGTCCTGGGACTTTATCAGTCACATTTAGAAAGCACCAGAGAGAAACCTGTCCAGCCAAATATAACTCCACAATGCAACCTTGTACAACTATTTTTGCTGACTCAGGCTGTAAGAGCCACTTAAGGATGCAGTTGGTAACTTTTATAAGAAAAAAACTTTGTGTCTCATTTGCTGAAACTGTCACCAAATCCACTCATGGAGAATGAATTGACTGTTTTCTTCATTGCCCACTTGTGATGTTAAGTCCTCTTCATCTGAGACCCACTAAAGTCGAATGGATGATCCTTGCACAATGACTGGTCCACAGTGGTACGGTCGAGTTCATTTCCTACTGACAGAGATTTTGATAGAGATAGAGATCCTCTGGCAGTGGCCTTTTAAAAGTCCCAAAATAAGAACCAAAATTCACGCTGAAGCATCTGTTTTATAACTATGGTCCATATTTTTGGAACAGCCTGCCTGCAGACCTGAGGGCAGCAGAGGGGGCTGGTATATAAAACCCAAGACCTTCCTTTTTAGTTTGGCTTTTAATTTAACTATCTATTTATTTATTTTTTAACTATTTTTTTTTTACACATTTTAACCTGCTGTACTAGATGGTATATTATTCAATTATTTTTAACAGTTTGTTTCTATTATTATTTATGCGGTTATCCTTTCATTTACCTTTTATCTACAATTTTTAGTATTTTATTTATTTATGTACTTACTTACTTATCATTAATATTATATTTATCTATTCTTATCTTTTTATTTATAGGTTTTATTGTATAAAGCATTTGTATGAAAAGTGCTATATATAAAACATTTGATTTCAGTTTATCTTTGCCTGATAACGTACACTTGTTTACTCAGGTTAAGTAAAAATTTTATCACATTTTCTGGCATTATTATTACATTTTCAGGAAATTATGACATTACTGGGTGGTACAAGTCTAAATATAAAAATAGTTAAGTTGATGTGTAGGCTACCGTTTGGGGGAGGTTGTTAAAAGTCTATTTAGAGAGTTCCTTTTTTTCATTCAAAAGCAGGCCCAGTTATTCTACTTCAGCAGGCCAACTTTTTCAAATAGAACTGCTGAACATGTTTCATGGATGAGACCTTGAACATTACCAGTTAAATATAAATTCTTATTGTTTCTGCTCTTTGTTTCATCACTGCTCTTGTTTTTGTGCATGTCTCCAGACAGCCTGACAGAAGTGAAATTGCAAAGTCAGCGAGTGTGGCTGCAGCTTCTGGTGTCTGCATCCTCTGAGCAGCTAAAGGGAATGGCTGGCACATCAGCACAGAGAGGTTTGCCTCATTGTATTAATATTACATGCCAGCTGGGAGGTTTTTCTCACAGCACTAACCAGCAGAAAGCAGAAACAGACCTGAGATCGTGCCCGCTCTCTCATCTTGCGCTCGCGGCGGTCCTGGACGGTGGACAGGTAATTGACTGCGGCGTACTCCAACACAGACAAGAAGACAAAGACGAAGCTGACCCATAGGTAAATGTCCACTGCCTTGATGTAGGACACACGGGGCATGGACGCGTTGACTCCAGTGATGATGGTGGACATGGTCAGCACTGTGGTGATGCCTGGACACAAGATACACAACGATCTGGTTAAACTACAGCAAAGACGCTGAAAATGTGTTTGACTCTGAATTTGACTAATCTGATTTTCACAGTGTGGACATGTTGTAGTGGGCTGCTCTTGATAAGGATGGTGAACTAGTGTTAGAGGGTGAAAGCATGGATGTATAAAGAGAACTGGATAAAGCACTGACCACAGGGCCCAATTTGTTTCTATGACAGTTGCTTTGTAGCACATTAAGCCAAAATGGTTCAACTGCAGTGTATAAAATCCTGGATGATCTTGGGATTATCAGTGCTACTCTCATACTGTGCAGCCCAAAGAGCAAGTGTACTAGAGACTTACACTGCTGCTGAGTGCAGCCAAGCACCAAACGTCCCACCCCATTATCATTTGGAACTCATAAAATAGCACTATTTGTCAGTGCTTTTAGTGTAAGTGCATGACGCCAAAAGGCACCTTTCATGTGTGCATGAAATGCTGCTGGACGGCATCAAGTGAAAACACAAAATCGTGCAAGGTGCTATTATACGCCTATCTCATCCACATGATTCGCACATGGGTGGCATCACTTGAGAATGCAGCTGGACGTAACCTGTGGCGTCTGCATGCGTGACAGGACAGCATCAGGTTAAAACGCTGCCAGTAGCAGCAAAATATGAAAAATGCGAGAGTGCCTTTATGGTGGGCTGGAGGGGCAGTGGATTGGTCCAACAAACCCCAGACTTCCACGCAGTAGTGTGGACGTCCCGACGTTGGTTGCCATTTAGCGTTCTGCTAACTTCAGTGGGGATAGAATGATTTCAACATGCAGCTCTTCTAGACTTTCTAAAAGTTATTGCACTAAATTGATTACATCCTGATTGTGAAATGAGTCATTTAGCAGAGACTGTGACATTCAGAATAATGTATCCACTGATTTAAAGATACCAACAAGTCCTTTTGGGCCACAGTGAGTTACATAAAGTGTAATTAAACTGTTTGGCCACTGCGAAAATTGGCTTCAAAGCCCAACACAGCTCCTGGGGTGAAAGCAGTAACATGACCACTTTAGCCTGATTTATAGTAGAGCGCTCAACACTTTTGATAATTGTCAGACAAGACATGTTTTCAACAGAAAAAAAGGTTTTGCTTTTTGTTTAATTTTAATATGTTGCAGACTTTATGTTTTGCTGGTGGTGTGATTGGTAGTGTTGTTAATGCATGGAGATTGTAGTTTTCAGTCCACACCAACTTGCATTCGGTGTCTCTGTCCACAGAAGCAGCCGTTTGTCAGCAGCAGCTCCTGCAGAGCTGAGAGGTCAGCAACTGGCCAAACTGCCTTCTTAAGGCTGACTGAGAGCCAACATCTTACTGAATCAAAATGTTTTTTGTGTAAGCGCCATGGGAAGACAACCACAGTGTTTGTATACGGATTCATTGATTTAATTTCCCAGCCCACTGTAGTGAGTGAGGAAAATCTGCTGCTCAGACAGACTGGGAGCTGCTAAATAAATAAATAAATTCTATGATAAGTTATATTTTGTATTTTATATTTTGTTTGAATTTAAACAGCTCTCTGTGTAGATTACACCTCACTGAGCACAAAAGAAATAGGTCCAAACTGTAAAAAAAACCCCACAGGGGGTCTCTGGTTACCATAGCGACAACTTCAAACCCTTTGCTGTAGCATACATTGAAAACATTGCACTACTCTCTAATTTCTGTCGAGTGACACTCATCAAAAGTTCGGAGTGCCCTACCATAAAACAGGCTTAATATGATATGATGCAATGTGGTCCAACAGCCTTGCAATAAATATTATCCTGTGAAGCTTTTTGAAGATTTGCAGGTGAGAAGGTGTCAGAACTGGAATAAGTACCAAGAACTTTTTCTCAAGTAAAAGTAGTCATAATACAGTCTGGTACAAGTCAAAGTCCTGCATTCAAAAGTGTACTAATGGGCAATTTCAGAATAATGCATGTAATATTATTGGATGCATTGTGTAAGCATCACTTACATAGAGGGAATCATGGTAACAACAAAAAAGTCAACAAAATCAAGGTTTAAAAAATATTAACCATTGATATTATTTTTTACTTTAATTGAGTTCATGTTTCAACCAGCATCAGTAAATAAATAAAAATCCAAAAGTCTTTTTTTTTTTTTTAATTTTTTTTTTTTTTTTAGAATTTTAACCCTTTAAATGTTAAATTAAATAATTTTGTGAGATATTTCTTTCCAAGTTGGAGGTTGATTTTGACTTTATTCCCAATGTGTTTGAAAGAAATCAAATCAATTTGTGCAGGGCTCAGGGTCACATTGCTTGTGAGAGGCATCTGAATGCAGCACAAGAAAACTGATGGTGATGCAGGTATCAAAGGGTTGAGGAAACATTACTCAGACAAGAGTAAATAATGTATTCATTGGGGACTATTTTCAGCAGTGTATTGATCCACATTTGGTGCTCTAGTGGGTATTTGGGGCAGCAAGACAGTGTGTGTGGGATTGGGTCAAAACAAACTACAGCAGTGTTTGTGTGAATGTTGATGAGATAACATGTCCCACTCATTTATTTTTTATGATTGTAGAGATCTGTGATGCTGAGGAAAAAGATATATATCTATATACACACACACACACACACACACACACACACACGTTAATATATATATATATATATATATATATATATATATATCTATGTCTTGCGGTACGCACTTTCCGTAAGTCATTACTGGTAAAATTAATAAATGATTAATTGTTATTCAGTATTGTTTAAAATAAGCAAAGTTTTTTGTGTTGTTTTTTTTCTTTTCAAATTAGTTTTATCTCAACCAAAATATACACATATATATATATATTTATATATATAGGAAAAACAAGACATTTGTAAAAAAAAAAAAAAAAACACAACCTGTAAAAATATCCCATACTAACAGCAGAATTTAATAAGAGCAATGTGATGAGCTGTGAAAGGATCTCAGTGAGGGGGAAACAGGCTCCTGTTTGACAAGTACAGCAACAGCCCCAATACAGAAAATAATTCAAAAGAAAAGTGAGAGTGGTAGTGCGTGGGAGGTTTGTGTGTTCACGCGTGCATGTGTGTGTTCCCAATTTGTGGAGCCATGTCACAGCCAGCTTTCATCATTTCACAGACAGATTTTCCTCAGGCACGCACAATCACTTCAAAGGACACAAAGTTTTTTTTTGTTTTTTTTTACTTTACCCAGGGATACTCTGGCCGGCACAGCTCGGCGGTCGATCCAGAACGACACCCATGAAAGCATCACCATGAGCGTGGCGGGAAAGTATGTCTGGAGTAGGAAGAAGAAGATGTGGCGCCTCAATGTGAAGTTGATGTAGAGACGATTGTACCAGCCTGCAAACACAGCGAGAGACATGCTCAGAGGAGGAGGTGGATAACTTGAAAGTTCAACAGTGGAGAAAATGGTTACACAAAACATGTCAGAATTTACATGAGTTTTCATCTCATACATGTAAGAAATGTGGTTATTACGTTATAGAGAGTATGTAAAAATGACTATTTTAGCATAATGTAATGATAAAAGTATTCAATGCAGCATAAAAACACTAACTTTGACCTCTTATAGACTAGTTTTCAGAAAAAAAATTGATTTTTGTCTGACTTAATCCATTTGCAATTTTTCTTTTTAGTTTGAGGTTAGCCATATTGTAGTGTGGTGGCAGGTTGTTGTGGTGTCGTATAGTGGTTAGCACTATCACCTCACAAGGGTTACAGGTTTGAACCCAGGGGCCAGATGGGACCCCTCTGTGTGGAGTTTGTGTGTTTTTCTGTGTATGCCTAGGTTTTCTCTGGCTGTTCTTCAGTTCATAGACATGCAGGTTAATTGATGGCACTAAATTGCAATTGTTTGTGAATGGCTGCCTATCTCTATCAGTATGTTTACATGATGTTAGCTGAATTACTGTGTTAGTGTGACTAAAACTGGACTTTTGAAATACATGTAAACATGTAATTCTGACTGAAATCAGACTAACTAAAGCATGGAGTCCATTTGAAATTCACAGCACTGAAAAAGTTTTCTATTTAATCACTGTTTCCACATGCAACCGATTTGCTGCTTGCTAACTTTTTTGGTATGTGACCATATCATGAAGATTTTGTATTATGTTTAAAAGTGAATCGAATCCCTTGAGTGTTCATATCTTTGCTTTAGTTGACAGTACAGTTAATATATCAGAATAAAATAACAGTTTTTTACCTATCAGATGATGAAGGTGAAGATGGTGATACATGTGGGTACAATTCTGAAGTGTTGTCTTCACACAGTAATGGGTGTCTCTTATGACAGACTGTGCATTTCATGTCTTTGCCCCAAACTTCAGATTAGTTTATCACAATATGATCATATACCTCATTTTTCACTTTGATTCTACTTAAGCCACTTCTCAATTTTTTTTTAAAGAATTATAAGTTGCTTTAATGTGATGTTGTCTTTTTATTAATTTTTACCTTTTCAATTTATGTTTTATTTTTTATTTATTTATTTATTTAATTTCCTTTTATTTGTAGTTTTCTTGCTTGGATTGCTTCCGTTGTTGTGCTCTAGTTTCTTTTCTTTGTGTATTTTATATTGACATTTTACATCTTGCATTATTTGTCTTGTTTTAATGCCATGCTAACTCTCAACCAGCTTTCACTTGCTTGTGTTCAATTGTACTGTTTGACTTTCTGTTGTTGAACTGTCGTCTTTGTATCCCATTTCTGCTTTGCTTCATTTGTCAAAGCACATTGTGAACTCTGTTTTTAAAGGTTCTTCGTAAATAAAGCTACTATTATTTTTATTGCTTTAAATAACGTTTAAAAAAAAACTTTTAGAGACTTACTTCACTTCCCTTTGCATTTCCCAACTGACATTAATTGTCTTTCGGTTTCTATGTTTTCATTTTATTTTGTTGCTATCCTGCCTCTTTTAGATATCCTACTAAATTTTTTTATTGTGTAACACTTTGCAACTTTTGTTTTAATTATTATTATTATTTTTTACTTTGCATCTCATCACTTATTGCAAGCATCAGTTTCCTTTAAATCTGTGGTAAAAACAATCTTTAATACATTATATTACATCAGCTGCATTTCAGTCACTGATATTGACGTTAAAGTGAATGTGCTTTTATGTACTTTCAACTTTATCAAATGATTTGATAGACGTTTATTAATGAGAGCCATGTGTTTACATGAGACTGTATTCAGCTTTTCTTGACATAATTTAATTCTTGCTACATATATTAATTTAATTATTGGACCATGGCAAATAATAATGATGTTGCAATTAAAAACAAAACTGTAGTCTAAAGGTCAGTGAGCAGCCCAGAAACTGGCTGATGATTTGACTTTCATAAAGTAATATTTACTAAACCTACAGCCCCCTCATTATCAGGAGTGCACTTTTTTTTTCCTTTTTAGCTTGGTATTTACTGAGATGCAAACTGTCAAGGACTCATTTCATCTGATTTGCATAAAATGCTGCAAAGTAAGATCTGATGCCAGCTGAAACATTTTGTCCGGAAACAAAGTGTTTTTGCGGCTGAATGTGGATCACTGGTTGATAGGATGAAACAGCAAGTGTGTATTCATCCTGTGAGAGGAAGGTTAAATATGAGGGCATATTAGTTAAATAGCCTGATGTTGACATCATCCTGGAATTATGAATAGTCAATATGATAGATTTGTGGCAGTTTTAATCCTTTTACACTCATTTGACAATATTATTGATGTAAAAAAAAAACAACCAAAAACTGTTTATAGGCCTCCTTAATTAGTATTTGATGAGCTTCTGCAATGGACTGGACCTGTCGGAGCCATTAAAGGTCAGGACCTGTTCAGCACAAGAGAAAATGTAATATCATGTACAAATACAGACCTGTATTTTTGAAATATGGTTTAGGCTACAATTCCTACCATCCGCCCATCCCATCCTCCCCCTAAGTGCACTTTATCGCTCTATAACAACCTCACCTAATTTCCTACTTTACGCCCATTTTATATTGTTATGTTTAATTTTTTCTCCTTTGACTCAAACTCAATTTGACTGTTTAAATGCTTACAGAGGGGCCTTGAATCATTTGCAAATAACCTCCTTAGAGCCTTGCCAGCACTGGAGCTAAAAATACAATATTAGTCCTGAAGGTAGATGAAAAGGCAGAGGGGTCAAAAAAGCCTGTATTGTTATTTAGTGACTGTAGGCTGATACTTGTAGGCAGAAATGACTGCAGACATGATTCATTTGGACAAAGTAATTGTTATTCATGTCATGATATTGTCTGCAAGAACAATGTCTAACGAGCGTAATTATAGATTTAATGCAAACCCATCTGAGCTCCTGTTGCCATTGTTAATCCTTTGCGCGTGTGTGTGTCATACATATACTTGCTACATTTTGAGGACCGAAACATTTTTACCAATAGAGTGGGTACATTTTTGAATAGTGAGGACATTTTGGCTGGTCCACAGTTCCTAAAAGGCCTGTTTGAGGGTAAAGAGGGTAAATTTTTTTGTTAGGGTTTAGAATTATGTTTAGGTAAAGTTTGGGGTTAGACAATTATTTGTTAGGTTTAAGTTTGGAATTAAGGGGCCAGGGAATGCATATTATAATATTATTATGATATTTTTTATCACAAAAAAGTTTTCCACATTCATAACATTCAATTTTAACTATCCATTTTCAAAGAAATAACGCTATGTGGAAGAGAAACCCTAATTATCTTGTTATCTTATCTTATCTTACCCTAATTATCTTAAACCCTTATAATCTTTCACAGACAGACATCGCTCAAGGATGCAATAAGCACATTTGCAGTAATATCATGAAAGAAGACCTTAAAAGTCATTTTTTTTTCAAAATGACAACAAACAGAAGACTCTCTCTCTCTCTCTCTCTCTGTGTGTGTGTGTGTGTGTGTGTGTGTGTGTGTGCGCGCGTATGTGTGTGTGTAGGCAGTGTACCTGTGCTGCTGTAGAAGGCCAAGCGAGATGTGGTGTGGAACTTCTGGATGAGGAACTGCGATAAAGAGATACGATCATCGGTGCTGAGAGACTCATCGCCGCTCTTCCAGTACAGCATCAGGTCTTCATCTGTGTAGGCATCTGCAAAACATCACACACTCCTGTCAAACTGAATCCCAGACTCAGTCATTTCCAACTGATGAAAAAAACAACCCTGTACTTCAAGTGAAAGGTGTAAAAAGAACTCAGCAAACCTCAGTTGTACTCACTTGAATTTATAAGTTTACCACGACACAAATCTGATATCAGAGAAGATCTTGATACAGCTCATATACATGGACACAGATATGCCAAAAACATCACATTCACTGAGTTAATAGAGTATGTCTCACATTATAAAGAGTTACTTATATCACTCCACCATGGAGGAATCAAAACAATGTTGTGTAAGCCTTCTTAAAATAACAAATTATCACAATTCACAGATCATACATTGCATGATAGCTAATATATTTTTCATGAAAACAACAAACATTTAGTCTAAATAAATGGTTTATAACTAGCCTAATTACCATCAATTTTCATGAAGTTGGCATTAAAAAAGTAAAAAAAAAACAAAAAAAACAATCATGCCCCAGGTTATCAGAAGTATGTATCTTTTCTTTTCAACTTGTTTATGTTTTCTGAAATGATTTATTCATGTGGGAATGTGAATATACAGTAGGGTGATGGGAGCTGATTACTCTTTTTTCAGTAAGAAAAAAGGAACGGCTTTTGATGGCTACCAACCAAGCAGCAGCCTGAGGCAGGAGTAGTCATCCAGCTCCAGTGTTCAAAAAATGATTGATGCAGCTGTGAGTCTACATCTGCGTTAGAACTCTGGGAGGTTGTAGTCATATGCTGCTTTGTGCTAAATGCACACGAACATGCTGATGATAAAAAAAAAAGGGGTGGCAGTAGCTTCGTCCATAAGAACTTGGTTTTGGAACGGAGGGTGGACTACTCAAGTCCAGCCAAGCCAAGTACAGAGTGTGGACTGGTGGCTGCACTGCTGAGGTATGCCAAACCCCAAAGCCAAGTTCAGACCAGGACAAGACAAAACTGTTTTAAAAGCCTGAAAAGCTGGAAATCAGTACTAAAGGAGGGTGAGTTTTTGCTTAAGACATGACACAGCACCTCGCTTAATCTCATTGGTGTGAACTGGCAGGTTTTTAAGAATGTTGCAGACCAGCAAGAGTTGCTTCAACTTGCTGGTTGTGAATCCTTGGTCTGACCTAGGCTTAAGGGGCCATGTTTACCAAAAGGTTTTCTTTCCAGCTGAAAATGCCTGGCGCTTGTCAGGAAATGCCCAGCTGGAAGCGTTTTAGAGCACTGTGGAAGCGCCATGTTTTTTTCAGCTGAGATGCTTTAGTTGTGTCTGGTTGCTATGATACATAATATCTGTGGAAGTAAACATTTGGGCAAAATGGAAGAGTACTTGCTTTGGATGAGGGTAAGGCTGAAGCATGCAGGGAGAGAGGACGAACCTGCCGGTCTGTGTGGGTTCATGAGAAGAAACACAGTATAAAATATAAGCTTTATATATAAACAGACCGGCAGACATCGTTGTTGTTGCTCAGTACTTGTATCAACATGTTCGCATCCCAACTTGTCCCATGGTGCCATTTATGTAGAAAAAAAAAACACATCCAGTGGCTCTCACCTCACTGGTGATGAAAACCATTGAGAAACCAGTTAAGCACAAGATATTCAAACAGGTGGAGGACCAGCTGGACCCACTTCAGTTTGCCTATAGGGCAGCCAGAGGTGTTAAAGATGCAACCTTAACACTGTTAAATCTTTTAGTTCAACATTTAGCTCATGTTCATTGACTTCTCGTCAGCTTTTAATACTATTCAGCCTTACCTACTTGCTGAGAAACTCCTTTCTCATTTTAAATTTGAACTTGTTGGCTGGACAGTTGATTTCTTGTCAAACAGGTCACAGTGTGTTCGGGTCAATGGCACCTTATCCTTGAAATGATTGTCTTCCACAGGTTCCTTGCAGGGCTGTGTTCTGTCTCCGTTGTTTTTTATTTTGTATACTAATGACTGTAGGAGCTCTTACCAAAACAGGTATTTAGTAAAATTTTCTGATGATACAGTAATTGTAAGCCTTTTAACTAACGATGAGTGTGAGCATGGTCATGTGGTCAATGACTTTAGCACGTGGTGCAAAGATTTCTACCTACAGATTGATGTGTCTATGACCAAAAATATGATTATTGATTTTTTGTAGGTCACCACCCAGTGTTAGTCATACTGTTATCAATAATATGGATGTTGAGATTGTTCCTCAATATAAATACTTGGGAACCATTATTGATAACTCACTAAGTTTTGAATCCAATACTGATGCTGTGTGTATAAAGGTCCAACAGCGACTCTATTTCCTAAGAAAGATGAACACGTTCAAAGTGTGCAATGTCTTGATGACTCTGTTCTATTGGTGTTTTATTGAAAGTGTTCTGTAATATTGTACTGTTGCATGGTTTGGGTGTCTTACTTTGTCTAGTAAAAACAGGCTGGCAAAGCTGGTCAAAGTGGCAGGCAAGGTGATTGGGGTGCAGCAGAGTCAGCTGCAGGATATCTGTCCTGACCATCCTCTCTTTGTTGAGTTTGATCTCCTTCCTTCTGGTCATCGTTACAGAATGCCTCCAACCAAAACGAAACATGCCAGAGCTTCTTTTATTCCTGTTGCCATTGAAAAGCTTAATTTGCTCATCTAATCTGGTAGTCTGTGTACTTTATGTGGGGTAGATAGATTTCTAGATTACGTCCTGGCTTTGTAGCCTGACTTTTACGTATTTATTCTTCTGTGAGCTATCTTAGCCTGAGTATTCATTATCATTTATTTTACCAACTGCATTGCACTTTATTTGACTTGATGCACTTTATATGCAGTGTCTGAAATGTTCCAGTCTCTGGTTCTGTTGAAGTGGTTGAAGTATCCTGTGTTTCACTTGAATTGTGGATTTTCTACATGTTTGTGTATCTGATGTTGTTTCGTGTACTTGTTGTGTCTTGATGGTTGCTGCTGATCTAATTTCCCTTGGGTTATGAAGTTGAACTTGAACATCCTCACGAGGAGCAAACTCCAGACTCCTGCACAAAAGTTTGCTGTTTGTGGGACCCGTCCACCTTCACGCTCGACCCCCTTATATGACAACGTTACCAACAGCTGATTTTGTCTTCATGGCTATGCTGTTTGTTTCTCCTTCATTGTGATTGAACGTAAGTAGAACATTTTTCAACTCTGTGCACTCAGAAAAAACAACCAAAAAAAGTCCAACTGGCAGCATGTGGTGCCAAATCCATGCCAGGCATTTGTAGCACAGTGTAAACCTGCAAAACCTGTTAAAATTAATTTAAAGAACGATGTTAGCCTCAGGACGCCAAAAAAACCCCACTTTGGTAGACATGGCTCCTAAGGCTCAGACAGAGGATGTTCTGCAGGTTCCACAGTACTAGGCGCACCATACATGCCAGAACCAAACCTTTATCAAAAAGGTATTTCTTTGTTAAGGTAAAAAAAAAAAATAAAACATTCATGGTTCAAATAAAAGGTTTGTCAGAGAGGGCCTTCTTTCAGGGAAATGTGCAGCCTCAACACTGTCTCTCAGCAACAACAGTCCCTGCAGCAACAGTTCTGCACTACTTAGTTCTGCTACCATGAATCCAAAGTCCATGAAGGGAGCTGAATAAAGTGTCATTTACTAATCCACTTTTACACTTAGTCAGCATAAACATGTGTGTATGGATGTAAAGCTTCACACAATGTGCAAAGTCAACTAGCTTGCATGTAGTGTTGCTGTGATAGCTCACTATGTGCAGGTGATGCTGTTTTTTGTGGAACTTAATTCTGCCACATGCTTTGATTACATGACGGCCTTCTTTGCTCCATGATCCTGCATGTGTGTGCTTTGCTGCTGTATTGTGTGTATGCATCTTTACTTGGTAGACGTACCCTGAAGATACACAGTACATGGCTACCAACTCTCACACGCTGACTGTGAAACTCAGGCAATTGACTTTTTTCACAATCTCATAGCTCATGTCCATTAATATCACACAGAGAATAACATTTATTAGTATTTACATTATAGTGTGGTAACCTTCCCTCTGGTGTTCACAGCTGCAGTGCACTTTTTTGTTTATTTTAGCTTTTGTTGTTTTGTTCTTCTCTTTGTTGCCTTCTGTTCTGCTCTGCTTTTGTTCAGTGTGCTCTTTTTATTAGCATTTTCTATAGATTTATTCTGAAACTCACACTCAATATTTATCAGGAGCATTTATGAGCAGTCTCTGCCTGGTGTGTGTCTGCTGGATGTGGCCCTCTAAACTACACACACTACATTGTGGTCATTCAGTGCACCTGCCTATGTGCATGTTCAGGTGTTGCGGCATGAGTGTGCTGGCATCCTGGTTCCCTTTTCAAAATGTTTTTTTAAAGTTGACAGTGTCTCTGTGCTCATTTTCCAATTTTCAAATTTCAAAATTTGAATAGGCGAAGTATACCTCTGAAGAGACAAGTGCTAAACTCAACCCTCTCAGGCCACATTTAGACAAGAACAGCCCTAAA
This sequence comes from Plectropomus leopardus, assembly GCF_008729295.1. Classification (NCBI taxonomy): domain Eukaryota; kingdom Metazoa; phylum Chordata; class Actinopteri; order Perciformes; family Serranidae; genus Plectropomus; species Plectropomus leopardus. The sequence continues at coordinate 29,818,839 of NC_056476.1, read as the reverse complement.
ACCAGAAAAGTCGTTCCTTTGTGTTAAAAAAAAAATCTGTGTTCATATGATAACATTATGAGAACAATCCTCGTGTATACAAATTCACAGAACCATTTGAAAACCAGTAGTTGGAAGCGTAACTTTGTAATGACACACCATAAGATCACCACAGGCCTGCGTAAAGTGCGGCTGTAATGTCAGCATTCTCACAGGATCCATGTATTGCCAGTTTACACTGTGACATAAGGGGTGGCGACTTCAAAAGATTACACTCTGGGACCTGGTTTCAAAAGTTTGCATTTTCAGGCCCCCAAAATGTCGTTGTCATGTGAATGAAAGGCCAAACTGCAACAAAACTTTAACACTTCATGCAAGAACCCTTGCCATGTAAACAGCCCCTCAGTCAGAGGGTGAAAACAGGTGTTCCAGCATAAAAAGTATGAGGAAAATAAAGTCTTTTTGATCTTTAAAACATGTAAACATATTCCATAGAAAGCCAAAATACAAGTAAGAACCTGAAAGTAAGTCCTTTTTAAATTCATTATATGTGATGAATCTAGCTGTGTTTTCTTATCCTGAACTAAAGTAAAACCAGAACTGAACTCTAATATGTTAACTCATCTTTTGGACTGGCCAGGGATATGACTACTTTACAATATTTAGAAGCAAAAATAAAACATTTACTCACAACTCTCCAACTCCAGTGAGCAGGTCTGAGAATCCAGAGGGAAGCGGCTGAAGTCCATGTTGCAGGCGGCTGTCACCGTCACTCTGTTCAACAACCCAAACGACAACAGACACACAAGGTGAGAACAGTCATGGTGATGCATGCATTTATTCAGGTCACTTTGGATTATCTGAATTCAACCGCATGCTGACTGGAAAAGATCTCCACAGTAACAAAGTGAATACCAACATTATCTTTTATGCACCGTTCCTTATTTTCTGTGGTCTGAATCAAAATGAGATTTACTTTGTGCTTGTTTTGTATGTTGTTCATGTACTGGTAGGTAATAAATTACAAGAATATCAGGCTGGATAGAAATGGCATGGAGATGCATTCTGTGGTTCCCCTAAAACCAGCCTGCTCTGATTCCAAAGTCATCTAATATGAGTGCTTTTGCTCAGCTGATTGTTGATTTTAGAAAGAAGGAGGCAAAACACACCTGTTTACATCAGTGAAACTGAGGTGGAACAGGTGAACAGTGATAGGTTCCTTGGAATTACTATCACTGAAAACCTATCTTGGTCATCTCACATGACCACCCAGGTTAAAAAAAAGCACAGAAAAGGCTCTACTTCCTGCAGAAACTTAAGAATTCCAGAGCAAGATCCTGGTTAACTTCTACAGAGGAGCAATAAAAGCATACTGACTGGAAACATCACAAACTGGCATTGTTCGTGCACGGCCCAAAAAGAGAAATTCAAAATAAGACATGCACATGCCGTAGTGGGTGCTGGATCCAAGATGAACAAATGTAAAGAGATAGCGATCCGAACACCAGGAAGCTCACTTTAAAGGATTTTTATTCTGCAAACACAATACTGGCTCGAACACCTATGTTGGCAGAAAAAAAAACCCTTTAAAGTGAGCTTCCTGGTGTTCGGATCTCTATCTCTTTACACGTGCACAGCCCAGGACAGCAAGGCTCTACAAAGGATGATTAAAACTGCCCAGAACATCACTGGTTCCTATCTACAGAACAACACTACCTTTTTAAACTACGTTTAAAACAATGACAAATAAATCCACCTTGTACTTTGATTTGCCGCTGGATGGTGTCCATATGAAGGCCAGAATACACAATCATTTACAACCACTTTATACACAAATTTGTTCCTTTCAGGTTTCATGAAGGAGTCCTTTAGTGTGCAAAGGCCTTCAGATTCTACTTGTATAATAAATACACATTTTGATATTCATATTGCTTTGAGGTGTAGGTAGGCAGATATTAGGTTACTACAAGTGCAATTCAAAGTGAATATAAGCCATAGGTGGCATGTAGATATCCAGATATATTCATAATTTTCAACACCTTTTTCTGTATAAAATATGACTATCCTTTTCATATCATACTTATGTAAACAAATGTCTGTGTTTTGTCCATCCTCAGGTAGTGGTATTTGAAAAACTGAAGGCCTTTAGAGGATTATCAAAATTCTGCCCCAGCAGCACATTAAGATATTACTGAGGATAATGGAGCAGATAGTGGCTCCAAAAAATATCCCCCTGATTTTTTTAAATTCACATTATGTTTAAATAAATCTTGTTACTCTGCTGGCTTTCTGACAGTGTCATCATCTCCCCCTAAAACCCATTTCTTTTTCAGAGTTCTTTTTCCCAAATCCTCCTGCTCTGTTCTCCAATCTGCTGTCTGAAATGAAAACTGAATGTGAGAAACTTTCATATGTGGACAGCAATCTGGTTACATCTTAATCCATCTATCACAGTGCTGTCATGTGATGCGTTCTGGTCACATTTTGACTGACACACTGGTTGCCTGTTAGCAAGTGAGCCTGTATGTTGGTACGTTCTGTCAGACTGACTCATGAAGTTGAGAAAAAAAAAATGTCTCAACGGAGGTGAGCAAACCCACAAAGAAAACTTCAAACATTGCCAGAAGAAGACTCCCTGGTTCTCCTTATTATATCCCGCTGCTGCATTACGCAAATATAAAAGTAATGTGAGCAAAACAGATGAGTTCACACACACTGATTTCTCTGGTGGCAGAGGAAACAGAGGCAGAACACAGCCTCCAGCTATGACTGTATATTGACGTGTTAACTGCTGTAATGAAGTCTGCAGGGCTTCAGTAAAAATCAGCACACTTCATTTGCATTGTATATAGTGTGTTTAGCTTTAATTGAAAAGATGAATAACTAAATGTGAGGCTGGAAAGATTAAGATGATTGAAACCTGGGCTGGATTAAGGCGCTCCAGTATCATAGATGATGGTGATGATAAACTGATGCTGCCTGGTGTGGAAGATTTTGTCATGTAATAAGAAAGGGCCTCATGCAGAAACATTCTTTTAAATTTCTTTTAGATTTTTTTTCTTATTTTTCTAACTTCTGCAGTAATGAAACTGATGTAGGCCTAATGTAAAATACACTTAAAGTCAGTAATTTTAGGGAAATGCATTGGAACATTGAAAGTAAAAGTACACATGCAAAAAGGTTTAGAATAAATTTAAAAAATCCAAATAATTAAAATAATTAAAAGAAAAAGCCTCATATACAGTTTACTGTATAAAGGCAGCTGGAGCCATGAAATGTTTTTATGCATGAAAAATAACTTGTATAACGAAAGGATTAGTTGCCAATTAATTTTCTAATTAATCGACCAATTTTTCAGCTGCACTTGTGTATTTTCATATTTTTTGTTTTTTAATTTGTAAAGTTGTTCTAATAGTAGTGAAGTAAAAAGTGCAATATTTCCCCCTGAGGTGTAGTGGAGTAGAAGTGGAAAGTGGCATGAGATTTAAAACTGAAGTTATGTAAACGTTTCTCAGTTTTGTACCTAAGTGCAGTACTTGAGTTTAAATTTAATATTCCAGTCACTATAATTATTCTAAAACATAATATGAATTTGATAAAATGATATTCATGCATTTTTAAAATGTTCCTCAAATATAAAACTTATTAAGACAACAATTTGCAGCCTGTGAAAGCAAGATGTTTTTCTCTTATCTTGGTCAGGGGGCTCTCGACCACTTGTCATGTCAAGTCATGGATACATGGAAAAAAAGAAAACATTATTTTTATATAGTTTCTTGCATTAGGATAATATTACAGCAGGAGTGCAATGCCAAACTTGAGGCGCTCTTTTATGCTAACAATTGAAGAAACTGACTGCATAATGAGTCATTTATTTCAGTGAGCCAACAGAAAATTATCACCATTTCTACAGCAGCTCTCCGGAGCTTTTCAGCCTCTTTGACGTCATTGTTTTGATTTTCAGAACTTTACCAATTTAGTTCAGTCTCACTGCTCCCATTAACCTCGTTTCAAGCCACAGCAGGAAGCTGTTTTCAGTTAAAAAGCAAAGATAAAGCCAGAGTGCTCTACCTGCTCAGCAGCAAACAGCACATAGATGGGCTGGGGAACATTCAGCAGCTAAAGAGACACACTGTCAAATCTGACAAGTTTATCTTACTTAAAATATTTTTGGAAACTTGCCTTGAAAAAGGACATTAAATATAATAATTAATTTTAATTTATATTTACTTTATAGCTAAATGTTAAGTTGACTCTAATTTGCTAACCACTAATTTGGTTGTATTACATCATTTTGTGAAGTTGTTTCAACTTAAAAATGACAAGTGAAATTACCTTCTTTCAAAGTGTGAGCAACTTCTGTAAACCAACTTTATCTGACTTAATTCAATTATGACAAAGAGGATTTTGCCGATGACGAAGTTCGAGGATCTGCGAGTTCTGTTTTCTTAACATGTTAAGGTATATATAAAAATATGATTGACTAGTTTACAAAAGTTGGCTTTTTGAAATGGCTAAAAATGAGAAAGACTGATTTAATTAAGTACATATAACTTAATTTTAAGTAACACTTAGATATAAAATACACATAAATTAAGACTAATAGTTATATTTACTTACAATTCCAAGGCAAACCTGGATTTTTTCAAGTAAAATAACCTCTTCAGATTTTACAGTGCAGATAAAGAGAACAGCTAAAGGGAGAGCTTACACAAACATGTATTTAAATAAAAGAGAATGTTGTGTAGCAACTGTGTCAAAATGCCATGACTAAATAATACTGTTTGTTTACCAATTGGATAGGAATAGGAGGAGGATGATGCTCAACAATGCACCGATCATTAGGCTCTAAGCCTGTTCCACTAGCTCGCCATCATCATCTTGAACCCGGTCCCGGTCCAGTTTGTGCTTCACACACTCATTCGTCACGGGTATAAGCGCGGTAGGGAACTCCTGTAGCTTGTGGCGTGTGCAGCCTCCCCACTACCCAGACTGAACTACCGCGGCATACTAATCGGACGCGGTTGGTCGCGCCGACCCTCGTGACCGTATAACGTCACCCACACACTCAATAACAATTGGTCAGCTGGCTCAGGTGACCACCCCGCGAGATAGATAGACGGAAGTATCGCGAGAGATAACAAGATTTGTCACCTGTGTTACACCTGCTCTGTTTGTGTTGGATATGTATGTAGGTAACTGTAGGCTAATATATTAGCCACAAAATAATTGTTTGGACTAGTTAAACAAGTGTGGTATTGTTCTCCTCAAAAAGGAAAAAAAAAAAAAATATATATATATATATATATAATATATACGTTTGTACCAAATTTTTTCTGTCAAGGTCATATGAAATATAATGGATGCAAGGACACAGTGACCTTGACCTTTTACCACCAAATTCAAATCTGTTTGTTCTTGAGTCTAAGTGGACGTTTGTGCCAAATTTAAATAAAAAAGTCCATCAAGGTGTTCCTGAGATATTGCATTCACAAGAATGACACAGATGAGGTTACAATGACCTTGACCTTTGACCGATGACCACCAAAATTCAATTAGTTTATCTTTGAGTCAAAATGGACGTTTGTGCCAAATTTTAAGAAATTCCTTGAGAGCGTTGTTGAGATATTGAATTCACAGGAATTGTTCAGACAGATGGACAACCTGAAAAAAAAAAAGCCCCGTTGGTGCGGGAACATAAAAATATGTCTAATAGACAATGTTACATTAAAATAAAACAGGCAATCATAGCAAACACATAAAAATGTCTCTAAATGTGCACCTTTACCATCTGCAACAAGAAATAAAAAGACAATGTCTGTGAGTGACTCACTTAGCTGTGCTTTAACATATCTCTGGAGACCAGACTTGCCCCGGACCACCTGACCTGAATCCACTCTCCTCTAGCGATACAAACAATGTCACGGTGAGATGCTAAATTACCGGGTGTTTGTTCATAAGGTCTTTGCCTTTGATCTGTGCCAGCATGAACACAGGGCTGTTGCTCTGCATTGAACATGATTTTGTGTTAACTGATTTCTAATGAAAACCATTTTAAATGACAAGAAATTACAAGTATGAAGTGATTTTCTCAGAATATTATTAATGCCTCTGAAGTAGCTCTTACACAGATACATATACAACTTTTCCAATTAAGCTCAGGCTAATGAATTCTGTTAAGGTTAGCAGCTCTTTCAGTCAGAGTGACCCACCTCATTATTCAACAGAAGATAAGGCTTCAAAATGCGGACTTGGACTTTTCATTCAAACCATCAGTAGATTCTTGAACCCTGCTTGAGTTATGTAATCCATTGTCTGCATTATTATAATCAAAGGAGCATTGTTGTGAGGTAAAGCAGTGCAGACCTGACGCATCAATCTGCACATTCCATTATCATGCAATAATGTCACCGTGACCGTTTTATAACACTCAGAAATAAATGGAGGCCAATGGCTGCCTGGAGTTGTAGAAACAATAAATCAAAAATGATTTGGACTGTGAAATATCTATAGAGCATAGATAATTTGTGTGACTAAATATTTTCAACACAAAGGTCCAAAAGCTTTATGATCATTATACAACAAATAGACCAAGCAATTTGATTAACTTTTGGACTTTACCTTGCTCTTGAGTTAAAAATGTTTGTCATCCCCCATCAGCTGTGTCGTGACACGGAGCTACTAGCTTAAATATACAGGTGAAGTTTGCGGATGTAGTAATTATATCTGTACACGGAAAAAACCTTTTTCAGCAGATATTTTAGTTGTAACAAGACTGAGCAAGCTGAGCATTTCTGTGTTTATATCTGGTATATTTATTTAGTTTGGAAAACCCCACCATCCATCAAAAGTATAAGTGCATGTTGGCCAGCAGACTCGACAGGGACTAGAAAACATGTCTGCAGGTTGTTACTACTAAGGATCGGTGTACTTGCTGGAGTAGTGAACTAGGTTTCATTACATGAAGGATTCTACTGATGTGACTGATAGTCAGACTCTGTGTCTTTCCATGGAAACGGGGATCACACTCCCAAAAGTGTTTTCATTTTGAGAGCTAATTGCTCCAAAACATAAATACATTTTGATTACACATTTGTATTGTTGGTAATAGTTGTATAATTGCAATATTACACGAGAGGGTTTACTTTAACTTCATTTGAACACACGCTTGCGGACCTGTGCTAACTGCATCACTGTCATGCTCAAATGCTCAAATTTTAAATAGCAAAGCTATGCCAGTGGACCTACACATCAGAAAAAACTCTAGGTATCCTCATGTGTCAATTTTAGATGTTCAGGGACAGCATGTCAATTTACGCTTCTTACATGAATTGTGTCTTTTCAAAATAGACTTCCGTTTTCACACGAAATGTACACTTTCTGCTCATTATATGCATACAGTCTTTTTTTTTAAAAAAAAAATGACTGTAGGTAAAACACCCAGTTTTTTACATTCATTTCCTTGGGTTTAGGCAACAAAAGCTCATAATTATACTCAGACAAAAAAACATGGTTCGGCTTAAAATCAATTCTATATTGTCTTATTTTGTCCTGTCCTGAGAGATTGCTGCCTACAATGAATCCAAATATGAAATGTAATCGCTGCTTGTAGAAATTTCCTATTTTCCTATCGTGTCATTAAGGGAGATGCTGAAATGTTACAGACCTTAAGCTGTAGAGGACATGTCCATCAGGAAAGACACGCAGCATGATGTTATCAGTAGTGGTGTCGTGGATGAAGGACCTCTTAGAGTGAACAAAGAAGACATCAGGCACCCAGATCTTCTTCACCAGACGACCATCAAACGTCATGCTTTTGTTGGTGCTGCTGGTGAAGGACAGGCGCTCATCCTTCCAGTAGTGCCTCAGGTACAGAGTCATGGTGAAGTCCTGGTGGAATCAAAGGAAGCGAGGATGATGTTTATCAGACTAAACCCATGACACATGAACTTTTAGTTAGTAGACTTGGTATAATTTTATCCAAACCAGTCACTGGCCGGACAGAACATGTGGTGTCTGCAAAATACGCCGCTGGACGGCATCAGGTTGAAATACTGCCAGTAACAATGTAATGTAAGGAGTACAAAGGTCCTATATGGGGGGCAGATTAAACAAACCTGGGATTTTTATGAAGGAGTCCAGTATTTGCTTCCTTTCTGAATGTGGTGTTTTTTCTCCACCTTACAATGTGCTCCATTTGTGTAAACCTAACCATCTGTGTCAGCTTGAGCTTTTATTGATTACATGGAACGTCAATAGCAGACGCCGAGGGATACCTAGAGTGTAAAATTTCGATGTGGAAACAAAGTGGCAATATGTGATGACTTGAAATGAGAACGTCTTGGAGCAACACATCCTGAGTGTGGCTGTGCTGTATGTGTGTAAGAGCTCAGTTCTGGCAGAATTTGAATGCACGTTACTTTACAGTGCATCGGTTTGTGCTAAGGCATTTTTTAATTGTCAGGTTTTAGTGAAATCAATCCATTAAGAAGTGCTGAGCACACAACTCGAAAAATGAGACTCGGATTATACAGCACAAGAGTATAATCTGTGGGAGATTGTTGTTGGCAGATGTGTTGATATAGTTTTGCTGTTGTTAAATGTGATGCCCTATTACTTCAGTTCATGAAGAATGTTCTTTTTTTATTTTTGATTATCAGTTCATCATGGAGGCATACAAGAAAAAAACAAAGCTTTCTTCATGAATTCAAAATAACATGCAATGAGTTATTCATATACAAATGGTCATTTTGCTAGTGAAGCATTCCTTTTAAACCCAATGAAATTTGTAAAAAGTTCCAACACTGTGTCCTTGAATTGATCTCTCTGTTTTACCACAGAACGTGCTCTAACTGCTGATTTACTGGCACTTTAAAGTGAGAGTATAAGCACAGCAGCCACTGAGGCCCGAGATGGTAGTTATGGGAAAATGGCATATTGGATTTTCCTTCATTTTCCAAACTGTGTGTTTGTGATTTTTTTTATTTTCCCCGCAGGGAACAATGAAGTCATGTCTTAAAGACGTCATCAGTAGGTACCTGGACTGACAGGAAGTGGAATGGGACCACATGCAGGAAAAAAAACAAATATGTCCCCAGGTATGCTGGCCTAGTTCTTATTTTACTTTTGTGATAAAACCTCTGAAATGTTTATCTGTGACCTGCTGAAATGTAGAAGCAAAAAATCAGTGTCAAGAATCAATCTCTCTCTTTATTAAGCCATCATTAGCCACCATAAACTACTGTTCATAACAGACCAAATAAAATGTAGCAGTAAAACTCCTGAGCGGACTGAACTGAGCAAGAGCGAAACTTTATAGCTTATGAATTCAACGTTCAAATGAGTCATTTCTTCTTTCAACTGATTCACAGTCCAGCTGTGTAATGTAAAAGAAAATGATCCTGATCTGATCCTGTCAGTTCACTGATTAAAAACTGTAAAGCCTGCACCATGAAATAAAGGCCAGGAAATTATTTCTTTAAATGAAGTGTCTAAAGGCCCTTATGACAAAATACAAACACACACACACACACACACACACACACACACACACACACACACACACATATATATATATATATATATATATATATATATATATATATATATATATATAATTGCATATGTGAAAAAAAGTCTCTCTTTTTTAATTATAGAAACAGATATATACATTCTTAGTTGCAATTGGAACGCTAACTCTTTTTTGTCAGTTTTTCCCAAAATAGACACCTAGCGCAGACTGAATCAGAGTGTAGTGTTCATTATTCTGTCCGGGTTTCCTGAATTCTATTCACCTTCTGTTGTAACTCAGACCTCTTGACTAGTCCAGCCCACATGCCATTGTTTTAGGCTAGCCTTGATGTAAAAGCTCGATCTGAATGTTGATGAGAAAATTCTACACCCTTTCTGTGAACTCCTGTCTCCACTGCACACTGAATAAAAGCTCATCTCAACCAGCCACAGAACTGGACTGAGAGATTTTGTTGTTGTTGCTTTGATAGTAAAAAAGGACTAATTTCTTTGTTTTTTTTCTTTGCTTCCTCCTTATTCCCTCCTTAGTAGTGATTTGTTTCCATAATTTTAAGCAAATTTAGGATCATTTTGCTATAATGCACCTGTTAACCCATTAGAACCAGGTTCAACATCAGTTTTGTTGACAGCTTTCGAACAAGCATTTAAACCTCTGGGTCGTGAGTAAATCGGTTTGGTTTCTTTTGGAGACATGCTCATTGCCTTCCTGTCATGTTTTGAATAAGTGTGTTGGTAAAAAAATGTGTTTTTTGTGGCACTATCCCTGCTGGAAATTTAGCTGCATGGTTGCTGACAAACACATTTGGGGGCTGAAAAGCTGCTAGAAACACAGTGATGACTCTAAAAACAGAAAAATTGTTGAGTCATTTATTGGTCTTTAACAGTAGCCTGCAGCTTGGCAGGCATCTCGCCTGCATGACACCTGATCCGTCATCCCCTCCACCTTCAGGTGACAGCTCATATACTACGTCACTTTAGAAATGCTGATAACGCACACATGAAATGTATAAATGCAATATATTTATGGTTTGGTCGACTGAGCTGGTCAAGACCAGATGAATGTCCAAAAACACGCCATGAACCAAAAAGCATATGTGTGAAGAAGGAAGCTGAGAAACAAAATGCAACTGGTTAATGAGTTTAACAGAAAGGTTGATTAACAGTAACTGTGCTCACACTGTGGGAGCAGCACTGACAGCAGCTGAACAACCAGGGAAATCTGGCTGCGGTGGAGACCATCAAAAAGCCCATCAGTTGGGGAAAAAGTGGTCACTCTTTAATTGCTTTTGGTCCTCAGTTGTCAACATTTAATTAGATTTCCTCACTTTCCTGTTTCCCTTCCGACTGACTTCATGTTGTGAGCAGTTATTCTGCCTGACAACTTTCCAAGGGACAGAACTATATTCCGGCTATTTCAAATGGAGTCACTTTGAGTGCATGGAGTCACTTAGAGGTAGAAAATGGAATTAAATTAAATTGCTTCATAATTGTATCAACAGATTATTTTACCCTTCACTGCACTGGAAGACGCTGTATGGGACTGTATAAATAACTGTATGCATACAATGATGAAGCATGATTGTTTAAGATGCTGTAATAAGAATGCAGTGAGCACCCAAGTGCAGTAAAAGTTAGGTGAAACATTTCTGGAGTTTTATTTTCTAGAAAACAAAAACCGCTACAACCAACAAGGCTTCTGACTAAATCACTTGTGACCATTAACCCTTTGAAAACTGGATTGGTTTTCTTGTGCTGCGTTCAGACACCTTTCACAAGCTATTTGACCCTCTGAAACAAAAACATAGGGGGAAAAAAATCAATGACCAAGTTGGCAAGAAACTGCAAAAATGAGTAAAAGGTGACAAGATAATTACCCCCCCCCCCCCAAAAAAGTTTAAAACAGGGAATGATATTTAGAAAATTACCCCAAAAAAAGACCAGAAAACTATATTATTGTAATAATTTTATATAATTTATAAAATAGATATACGCTTTTTTTTTTTTTAAATTTACAGCACATTTTAAGGCAATTTCCTATTCCTATTTATTCATTTTAACTTTTTTGGCTTGTTTTCAGGTAACTTCTTTGTAACTTTTCTTTTTTTCCTTTCTTCTCTCCATGTCTTGTTAAGTTGCTTGATGCCTTCTCCCCATGTTTTTGAGAGAAATCAAATCAACAGGAAAAGTAAAAATCATTAAGCTAAATGTATTGTCTACTTGTCTATGTGTGTAAATCCAAGACTCAGCAAACAGAAAGGACTATTTGGCAGTGGCACTGTTTGGCCTTGGAGTCCAAGGCCCCAGAAGTTTTAGAAATCGCCCCAAATCTAAATATGCAGGCTAATTCTTTTAAACATTAAGAATAGGCCTAATAATTATTCTGTGTGTGTGTGTGTGTGTGTGTGTGTGTATTGAAAAAAAAAAGTTTGTAAGGTGAATAAGATGCCAGAGTGCAAAGCATCAAAATACAGCTTGTTTATCAAAAAAGATTTCCTGCACGGCACTACAAAGGTCTGGACTAAGCCCCCAATGTCCTCACATCCTCAAAATGCCCCTGCTATATGTGCTTTATATTTTTGGAAAGAGGTGCAGGCAGTGATTAAAGAAGCAGGTTATTGGCTGGGGGTTCCCCTGGCAGGAGCCTTCCTGCTGTGAGAGGGGCTGAAACAGCACCGTGGACAGCTCCCTGGCTGCTCCCAGCAGCAGGATCAGCACCTCGAAGAGCGCCACAGTGTGAAGTCCTGACAGCTGCTTTCTACTGACTTGTAATTTTCACTTATACCTAAGAATTGAAGCTAAACTGGGAAGGACTTTCCTAAAACAATAACAAAAAAAAAACAAAAAACAAAACCAAAAACATAAATATTTCATCTCAGTCATCACCTATGAGCCACACTACGCTTGTGTTGATTTTTTTTATCTGCAGACTCTTTGCTCTCTGCCTTGATTTTATTATTTTCTTCTTTTTTTCTGTTTTTGGGACGTTCCTGGGCAAAGCTCGCTGGCGAGGTTGGGCCCAGAATAATTTTGGGTCTGCAGGAGCTTGCTAGCTAGCTAGCAGCGTAGCTCATTTGGTAATTACCACTTGTAATACCGTCCTGACCTCCTGTGGAATATTATCTATATCTATATACTATCATCATTATCTTTAGCATTGTTGACTATGTTACATTTGTTAGCCGTGTTAGCACTGTTAGCAGTGTCAGCGCAGGTAGTGGTGTTAACAAATGAAATGAAGCCACCAGGCGACCTAAGGGGTGGGGATGTTCATGAAGCAACGCGCTCTGTCACAGGAAAGGTGTTATCAGCTGATCACTGAATGGGACTCTTTTTAAAAGTGTTGTTTCACTCGGGGGCGGAGCCTTACGTCCTGCGTCACACAGAGTGTTGTCTGCCTGATACATGTTCTCGTAAGCGTGCATTGAAAGTGGTTCTATTAAAGTCTATGACTAAGAGTCATTTTGTCACCTGTCGGCTAAACTTGGAAAACCGCAACCCAAGAAGTTGTTTTTTAACCTATTATTTGCCTTAACCCCAAGATTAAACCCACAGGAGACCTCATGCCTAACTATAACTTCAAACAGAGATGATTTTGAATTTTTTTGTGATCATCAGTCCACACTTTTTTAGAGAATCCCATCAGTGAACAAGCATCATTGCTAGCATGGTAGCATTAGCTTCCACCTGGGGACGGCTGTGGCTCAGAGGTAGCGTGGGTCGTCCTCTAATCAGAAGTTCAGCGGTTCGATCCCCAGCTCCTCTGGACAACATGTCAAAGTATCCTTGGGCAAGATACTGAACCCCAAATTGCTCCTGATGCTGCGTCATCGGAGTGTGAGTGTGTGTGAATGATTACTGAGTAGCAGGTGGCACAATATGGTAGCCTCGGCCACCAGTGTGTGAATGTGTGTGGGAATGGGTGAATGTGACATGTAGTGTTAAAGTGCTTTGAGTGGTCAATAAGACTAGAAAAGCGCTATACAAGTATAGTCCATTTACCATTACCACCCGAGCTGGTGTGCTGTGTAGTGTGTGGCTGAGGAACCAATGAGACCACATGTTGAAACTGGCCAACTGTCTGTCAGCAAAGACAACAGAAAATGAAATAAACGTCAAGACATTTACATCCCAGTAAAATTTCACCTTCTCTAAATGGATAGCACTTTATTATAAAGTCAGTGTCACTGAGTCAATTGAGCGCTGCCTGCACTAAAAGACCTCTTGTATTTCACTTTTTTTTTTTTTTTTTTTCCCTTAGAAGTCAACCAGTTACCTATTTACTGGGCCTATCAAAAGCAAACATAACCAGATAGTGACATTTCTAGTTGGGACTTTAGAAAAAAGTAATGTAAATAATGTGTCAGACCATAAGCAGCACCCATCCAAGAGGGTAATTACTTACTTCAAACAAGAAGGGGGCCATTCTAATGAATCAAGCCTTCATTAGTGTATTGTAATCTGCAGTCTAATTATGCGCAAATGCACACACACGCATGTACACACTCATAATTTATCTTTTTTTATTTTGTATTGCCAACTCCATTGTATATGCTTGTATCACAGTATTGTAATTTATTGTATAACTCGTAACGTATTGTATAACCTTCAGTGAGGTATTTCTATAAGCCCATATGAGCCTCTAACCTCTCCATCTCCTGTTTTCCTGTGTTCTTTTTGACCTGATCTCTGATATTGTTTTTAATGGTGCAAAATAATTAAATGTAAAAAATGTAAAAATATTGTTAACAAACAAGAACCTGTAACCAGGGTTTTACTTTGGCCCTGTCTGCCTGCTCTCATAAATTCTGTCCAGCCTATTAGCATTCTGAACCTACAGGAAGAATCAGTGATGTTTAATTCCAGCCTCAACTTGAATTACACAGCAGCAAGGTCATGCAATCCTGCACCTACATTTTAGCAATATTGCCAGAATCCATTCAGTTTTGCACTGACACAAATCCATTGCTAAACCATAAATTATTTATGCCTTCCCCACTGTGATTTTTAACAGGCAGAAATCAGAAGCTCCACATTGTATCAAATACACCAACAAGAAACAAGGAACAGGAATTTACTGCTGCACTTTTAATGACTTTACAGTCTATTATACAGCTGATTTTCAGATGTGACTCTTTGCTCTTAAAGCACTTCATGGCCCCAGATAACTTCCTCTCTCTCCTTATCAAGCTGCTCGCAGAGATGCTCAGACCTGCTGGCTGTTCCCATGGTGAGCTTTAACATCCTGTCTACACAGCAGGCGTGGTGAAAGTGGCACATTACCAGAGCGGCAGCAGCCTCTCTGTCTCAGTTCAGGCACAGTACTGAGCGGAGGTCACCTGAGTTTGGCAGCAGTTAAACACACAGTGCCTGTAATTATCACACATGATCTGATGACAATAGACTGGAGGCACAAAAAAAAAGCTTCCGTAAAGTTATGATTTTATTGTACAGTTTATATTACTGATTATTTACGCACATAAGACTAATATCTTAGATCCTCAAGTGGGGGCCCTCTGGCTGTTCCAAAGTCAATAAGGCTGCAGAATCACTGACTTATTTAAAATGACTTCTTAAATCCCATTTTTATAGACTTGCTTTTATGTTATGTTCTCCTTTTATTCATCTTTTAGTTTATCTTTTAATTTTATCTTTTAATGTATCTTTTCATTTTGTCTTAATCATGTTTATTGTTATCATTATTTTTAATGTTCTGTGTTTACTGCCTTTATTTTGTTTTTTTCTGACACGTTTTTGCCTCTAATCTGCTGTTTTATTCTGCCTTAACTCTTGTGGCTTTTGTCTTGTGGCACCATGACTTCTATTGTTTAGTCCCCTCTGGGCCTTCTTGGCTCTGCCTTGCTTTGTTTGCAAAGCACCTTGTAAACTGTATTTTTAAAGATGCTATAAAAAGTTATTATTATTATTTGTGAATGTGAGTATGTGAACTTCATGATTGTGTACTGTGCTGCACAGGAATTTAACATATGTTATATATGTGTGTGTGTGTGTGTGTGTGTTTGTATGAACAGATTTTTTTAAATGACAACTTCTGTTGCATGAATTGCTTTGATATTTTAATCTTCTTTTGAGCGACACAAGAAGAAATATTTTTAATTATGTAGCTGTGATTATTTTAAACAGATTTTTTTTATGTTTTAGATTTTTCCGTTTATTTACCTTTACATTTTCCCCTAGCTTTAAAAAAAAATAATTTTCTAAAGCTAATTATTTCTTGCTGGGTTTTTTTTCTACTCATTTCTTTCCAAGTTGCCTTTTTCCCCATGTCTTTGAAAGATATTGCATCAATTTGTGCATGATGCAAAGGTTTACTTGTGAAAGGCATTTGAAAACACCACAAGAAAAGTGATGCTGCCCATAGTTTCTAAGCGTTAAAGCATGTTGTAAATGACCAGCACTGTAAATTTTATTATCATAATAACATTTTCCAAATAAAATCATTTGAATTTTCTACACATTGTTATAACACTTTTATTTTGAAACAATTTTTATATTTCTCCGATAGGTCTCATACTGTGGCATGCATCATCTTTAATATTGTGTGACATTATATGCAGGTGTGGATGAAGGCAGGTTTTCTTACCATATCAACCTCAGAGATGCTGTCCAAACTTTCCACCTGAACGTCCACTCCAACAGGGATAGCAGGCCCTGCCAAACAAAAACAGATCATCAGCTAAAAGATGCCAAAATACACTCATTCATAAGAGAACTATCAGGTTTTTACCAGCTGGCTGCCGTCCTCAGCTCAGGTCAAAATTTAATGTTTTAAACACACAGTTTCTTCTTTTATCAATAAATTGAAACCAAAAAATCCCAAGGCACAGTGTTTTGCAAAAGTTAAAAAGCTTTTAATAAACAGGCCTGACGCCTATGTATTTCAACTTCTATCTTCATCTGGACATATAAACCAAGTACAAGTACATGTACACCAAGTCTGATGTCAGGTGGCTCCAGATAATTGTCAGAGGTGCAATCAATACAGTGAGTGTGCACACACTCAGGTCAACTCCAACAAAAAGCACCAGTGTGTTAAAGACCAGCAAGTTCATCACACCATCAACAACATCAGATGCAAGTCACATAGTTACCCATGATAGCAGCCTCAGGAGGTGTAGGGTGGAAACACTGCAAGGTTCATTGAAGGTCTCCACTGCCAGGCTATTGAATAAGCTACTCGATATGGATGACAATATATTAATTAAAACATATTAAAATGGTATATACAACAGAATGGTGTGTGGGTAGCAGACATGCATGATTTGCACTGTAGAAGTGGATTTGAGCAATTATTCTTCAGATTAGAAAAAGACAAGAATTGGATAGATGAGATTTGGAGTGAACCAAAGCTACATGCCTACTGTGAAATTAAATATGAATATTCCACTAAAAATTTTGTCCTGAATAATTTTCTGAAGAAAAGAAGATCACTTTGTGCTCAGATTAGAGCAGGTATACGGTTGCTTCATACTGAAATGGGTAGGTATGGAGGGCTAGAAGAAGAAAGTCGAATTTTGTGACCTTAAAGAGGCCCTTATATGCTCATTTTCGGGAACATATTTGTATGTTGGGGATCTGCTAGAATACGTTTACATGTTTTAATGTTACAAAAAAACCCAAAAAAAAACACATCATGTGTCTCATACTGCCCTCTGCTGCAACACCTCTGTCTGACACAATCTGTCTGCTCTTATGTCCCGCCTCCAGAGACACCAAGTCTGCTGTGATTGGTTGGCTGTCTCTCTCTTTGAACACTTTATACTGTTTGTTACATTGTGATATCACATTGTTAGTTCTTTCAGGCTATTTAGGAGCAGAGAGAACTCCCTTTGGCTTGGACTTGGGCTTTATTACTAAGCAGACCTTTTACTAGCACAAAAATACAACACAAAACAATAAAGACAAAAGAAAAACCCAAAAAGTGTAATAAGACCCTTTTAAAGTAATAGAAAACGAGTATCACTTTGTTCTGTTCTTCAAATACTGAGAAATACTCAAATATTGATGACTCACAACAACTGACCTGGCCGTTTGGATGGTGATGGATGTTGAAAACATTAACAGCTTTATTTCTATTGCAGCCACCGCAGTAGCCGTCATCATGTCCAATCCAAGGCCACGTAAGCGTGTTATGCAAGTGATAATGGAAAGGCGGGCTCCTTATACGTGGGACGGCCACATGTAAGCTATTTCTGGGAGGTGATAGTCCACAATTTCACAGAGGAATTGTAGATTCAAAACTCTTTGAAGAATTATGTTATTCAATAACAGCTCTTGTAGCACCTGATGCGTCATGAGGGAGCCAGTTCCTATAAGCACATAGTCATAGCATCATGTGACCTAGAAAAGCCCTAAAAGTGTTTCCACTGCAGTTTTGCAAAATATGGCTTTTTTGAATTGTCTGAAATACCACAATGTAAGCATAAATACTTTTTTGCGATAAATAGTTTTTTGAACTTGATGTGTTTCCAGGTGTATTTTATTTTTGCAATTATTTGCACAATTTGGGGGTTAATGGAAACCCGCCAACAGAGTCAGTGTTACTGAACTCGAAAATCTCCGTGTGAGTTTTGGGGACCTAAACACAATAAATAGGATTTACATTTTTCAAAAAGCTTTGGTGACACCAATTTTAGTTCCATTTTGAGAAGTCACAGTGACATTTGGCCCACTTTCTCAGTGTGATTGTGTGGAATCCAGGAACTGGCAGCTGTTTCTCACAAAACATTATCCAAGTTCACAGGAAGTGGAACAAGTGACCCAAAAATGGATCTGAATTCTTTTTATGGGTTATTTGAATGGAAGAGGAGGAAATTCATGCAACACCTGTTGCACTGACTTTTTCTTAAAACTAACAGTTTTCAGCATTTTTAAAGAAATGTTTGTTTTTGTGCCTCAAGTGCTGCTGGGATATATGCTTATGTTTATACATGTTTGGTCACGTTCAGGTTTTCTCCTGAATTGTTCAATAAACCAGCTCATGCCTTTACAGTAGGTGATCTGTACCTATAGGAGGCGCCAGTGTTCTATTCAATGCACCTCACTCTGCGCTACTGTAACTGATTCTTTATAATGTCCCATATCTCTTTACAGTCTCTGCCATGACCTTTGACCTCTGCATAAGGATAACGACATTACATACGACGCTCTCACACATCAGCGGTCAGAGTGCACACACTGTATAGGTCGAGCTAAAGTGGAGGGAAGATTTAGAGACGATTTGAACCACTTTGCATCACTTATCTATACAGTCTGTAATCCAAAGAGATTAGCAGAGACGCTAAATGCTAGATTACAGTCATCAGAGCTCTCCAGATGAAGGGCTGTGGACGGATCTCTGTGTTTGGGATTATTCTTCACTTAATGGGACAATGCCATCAAGTGTTGCACTTCTTGTCACATTATGCGCAACTGGTCTGATCAACCAGTGCTCAACTAGTTCAGTATGAAGTCACTCATTCAGGCAGCTCAGAGCAGGACTCAGGAGGTGAAACATCACCACGCTCAACCTTATTTCACTGCTCCGTTGCAACTAGCTAAATCCGTAAAGTCCTCCTAAAGGTAAACTGGTTGGCGCTTAAAAGATTTCCACACACTAACATCTATGCAGTGTTTCACTTCACTCTGAGCACTCTGAACCAGACAATAACTGATTTTGTTCTTTGGTTATATGTTGTCTGTGTTTTTGTATTTATGTGTAGTTATGTAAGACAAGTGACGTCCTGGCACTCAAAACAAATCTCAGATTTTTTTTCTAATCTAACTAACTCATTCAAAGTTGTTTTTTGAATGAGTAAGCTTGCATCTAAAATTTATATCGGAGGAGGATTTCTTGGTTAAAGTGAGGAAACTGGTTAGGTTGTGATGGTTTGTGATGACTGCATTTAGGCTTTAAATATCCTGAAAGTAGTGTTGATTTTTGAATATTATTTTGATGAACAAAACCTGTAAGTATCGTATAGTAATGTGTGTTTGCCACAGAGCTTTTTTAAGCAATAATCCAAAATTCAATAGAAATATCCCATTGGCTTTTGGACGAGGGAACCAGGAAGGAGCTAAGTTTCATGTTGGCCTACAGAAAAACATCGTCCCTGCGGCATTGCATTTGTCTTTGGATCAGGCAGAAGGTCGGGCAATTTTAGGACCAGGACCAGGTAGAGCTATTAGGTCAAAGATTCAGACACCACATTCTCATCCCAACTCGTCACATGCTGCTCTGTCTACTTATGACATTTTAGGTGTGCTTCTGCTTTACATTCTGGGCTGCCATTACGGCGATGGCGGTTAGGCTTAGGCAAAAGAGGCACATGGTAAGGTGTAGAGAAAAAAAACACACACACATAACCACACAGGAAGTGAACTCTGGTCTCCTGCAGATAGGTCAGTTGTTTGTGGGACCCATCCACCTCCCCTCTACATGGTAACAGCAGCGTTTCATGCGCACATGACCAGCTCCATCTGGCTGCGCTCAAGGGACGCCCTCCAGCCATGTTCCAGTCGGATGTGGAAGGTGGCTTTTGGTGTCATGCTCGTCCACTGAAAGCACTGACAGAGCGGCAGTTTTTGATGAGTTCGCAGTGAGAACGGGGTGATTCAGATGGCTTAGAAAGCAACAAATCATCTCAAATTGGTCACTGACTGGTGGAAGGTATATGGTGCTCGTATATGTATAGCAGGGCTAATTAGGGAAAGTGGAAACAGGTTCACAGATGAATGAGAGTCAGGTGACTGGGAGTGATGGGAAGGTCTGAGGACATCTGATGGACAGGAAAAGAATGTCAGGTCTGGGGAGTTAAATGGGAGGACATAGCCTGAGGGAAGTTAGCAGGGGCTGAGGACAGAGACAGAGAATCAGACAGAGAGACAGGCCAGGCGACACAAACAACTAGACAGTCCTCATGACAATTTCTTCATGCCAAGATTGAACAGAATCTAAATCCTGTCCAAACATCCCTGCCACCACAGATACACACTGACATCCTTTATGTATCTTTAATAAAAACTACAGGAGACAATGATAATTATTACAGGAAGAGGAGTTTATGAACACAGAGCCAAAGGCTTTCAGGCATACTTTAGATTAACTGTGCAACATAAAAAAATAGATAAATATTAATTTACAGAAATATTCACAAATGAGATTGAGATGAAAGAGCGGTGCAAAAATAACTATCTGGGATGTCTATATTTATGACAAAGACCAGAAGTTGAGCAACGCTGAGTTAATTTGAATTCTGAAATATGAAGGCATTTGCCAATAAGAGAATCAACCTCCTCAGGGGCACTGGGACGTGTCTGGCTTTGGGCAACACAATGGCCAGAAATGGCCCTGAGCCAAGTTCACTACAGAAGCAGAGGAGGCAGATAACACCACCGGCCAAATACCAGACTGAGGTTGCTTTTATTAGCAGCTGGTCGTGTTTTACAAATTTCAGTCTGCACAGAGTTAAAGTTTGTTTAAATGTAATTATACAACATGTAGTTACGACCAAGCAACCCGATTGGTCCACAAAACATTTAGAATGTGCTAAAATCTGCATGACAGCACACCTTCATCATCACTGAAAATATTTCTCTTAATCACTGCTCTTGAGGAAATTATATGATTATCACACCATTTCAAGCAGGGGACAAGGGACATGTCAAAACAGTATTAATGTTTATCAATTTCACTATATTGAAGAGGAAAACTAAAGCCAAGACAATACAGCTGATCAAATGAAAAGTAACATCCAACTCATTGATTGTATAAACTATAAACTAACAAAGACGACAATAAGCAGCATAAACCAGCATATTCTCTACAGACACATTACACACTGACAAAAAGTGACATAAAACAGCAAACTTCACTGCAAACTAAAAACTACTCAGCTGAATATTTTGTTAGTGAATTTTGGATATTAATTTTTTCACTATCTTGACTTTTGGACTTTTGGAAATGTTTGTCATCCTCCATCAGCTGTGCTATGACACAGAGCTACCAACTCAAAAATACAGGTAAAGTTCGCAGATGTAATAGCTAAATGTCTATATGGAAAGTGATTTTTTTCAGCAGATATGTTAGTCATAACAAGACTGAGAAAACGAGTCTGCAGATCATTACTAAGGTTCCACCTGATTGTTGGACTAGTAAACGAGGTTTCATTACATTTAGGATTCTACTGATGTGACTGGTTGTTTTCCAGTTATTAGTCAGGCTCCATATATCTCCATGGAAACTGAGGTAACAGTCACAATAAGCTTCTTTATTTTGAGAGCTAATTGCCCCAAAACATGTATACATTTTGATTACACATTTTTATTTTGGTGACTGCTTAAAGGGCTGCTTTCTTTTGCCAGTCCACCCCTGGCTTTTTATCTGTCTGTAGAAAGACGGTTGTTTTGTGAAAAACACAGCCTGCACACTGAGGGAGGCATTAGCACAAACCGCTGAGTTTGTTTCTTCTCTGCATAACAAACAAATAATAATACAGGAAATGAGAACTTCAAAGAGCGCTTTTTGTTCTGAGTACCTACCACTTTAACATTAGTTGGGTATAAATGAAAAAACAAAACAAAACAAATAAAAAACAGTGCATTCTGTGGATTATCCAGAGTTACAGAAACACAGTTCCTGGAGAAAAAAAAAAGAAAAAAAAAGCTATGTTATGTTGGTGTGGTGGCAGAAACTTCAGAGAATGATGATAAATAAATAAATATCTGAGTGTAATACAAGCTTTTTGTATCACGAGACACTTTTATCCTATTGCTCATCATTCTTTGTATTTGCATTTTTCCCCACTTTTGCACTGCAACTGTTGCTCAGCCGTTTCCCTTGATTGTATCTCATTTCACCAGATCTCATGGATTGCTTACAATCTCTTTGGAACTCTGCTGGATCCTGTGAGTGCTGTGACATAATGTGGATCCAGTCAGGCGCTCAGACTGTTATCAAACAAATATCCAAAAAACAGAACAGCAGAGACAGCACCAGCAGCAAACGAGTGTGAGGTTGTGCTGCACCACTGACACCTCACTGCAACACACACAACTCAAATCTTTGAAGTGCTAGTTTTCGAGTGGGTGATGACGGTTATGTTGACTCTGAAGGTGCCTTTAGATGACTATTATAATATATTTCAACAGCACCTGGCTCTGTCCCCTGTCCATTTTTGGAAGTATTGAGACAACACTGATTGCCTCTCATCTTCCATAGCAGTGAAAAGAGCAATCTTCCTTTTATTAATACATGTTTGGTGACCTCTCCAGACCCAATAAACCAAAACCATAAACATGATATAACTTAGTCAAATTAAAGAAATACTTCACCTGCAAAATGATCATTTGTATAACAATTATTACTCATGTTTTCATCTTTATTTTTAAGTCAAACAAAACTACCAGTTGTTGGTTCCAGTTTCTAACATAATTTGATGTCTCATATGCCTCTAGCAGTCATTTGTAATTATCTACATACATAATTGAGAGTCTTCATTCCCCATAAAATGAATGAATTATAATTTCACATTATTTCATACAATAAGAATATATTCATGAATATCACATGCATATGTAAATGTTTAAATGTCTGTCTGCCAGTCTGTCATCATGTATGCACACTATGCACTAAAAGCTGCTCTATGTGACAGTATGTAATGCACAAACCTGGAACTGCAACATTTAGTTTTGAGACTGTCAACATTTAATCTCTTCATGATTTGATTGTGTTGCCAATAGGTTGATCAAGTTGTTTGTTTTATGTTAATAAAATATAAAACATATTTAATTTACATGGAAATAACAAATAGTATATGACACAGTTGTAATGTTAGTAGATCCAGTTCTGTAAGACTCTCATGCCAACAAGTTCTCATTCCAAGTCACTGCACATTGCCACTTTCAGTGGACCTTTGCGTCTACATATTAAACACTAAAGATCTTTCTGTGTCTAATGTTGATGTTGCAGGATGCTGCTGCTGTGATGTCAACACAAAGCACATGGTGGGATTACGCTACATTTAGGCACAGAAGGACATGGTAACAGATGCCAGGATATCAACAAAAGCACACATTCATGAATGATAAGAATTAGGCGAAGGAGGCATATGGTAAGGTTTAGAAAAAAAAAACCCATCACCTTCAGACAGGAAGCAAACACCCAACATGTTCTCATCCCAACTTGTCACATGATGCTACTCTGTCAGTGACCTTCCACATCTACTTATTATATTTTAAGTATCCTGTATCAGCTGTTTATGCTCCAGGATGCCATTACTGTGATGTCAACAAATGCACATGGTGGGATGAGGCAGCATGATCCTTATGTTTACACAACACGGTGGACTGTCATGATGGTTAGGTTTAGGCAAAAGAGGCACCTGGTAAGAAAAAAACACACACATCAACACGAGAAGCGAACTCTGGCCTCCTAGTGAGTATAAAGTAGACCTGCAGATGGTGGTAAACGATAAGAATGTAAGAATAATTATTCTTTTAATACCTGAAACTTTTCTTCTTCCTTCTATTTTTCCCGAAGACAATCACTATGAAGGACAGGTTGTGTTTCACTGGCTATAAACAGTATGATGTTTTTCCGGAGACAAAGGAAGTAAAACTGCCAGATTTTTGTGACTTCTGTGTTATTGATTAGAGGTTTGAATGTTTACGACTTGCTGACATTACTAACTGATGCCCATTTTCCTTCTTTTATTGGCTGTTCTCAGAAACACAGTGTGTGTATTTTTGTCTCCTCCTCTTCTGTGATTTTCAGTTTTTAATGCAGCTAATCAAACAAGCCTGCTATCAAAGCTGTTTTGTTGTTCTTCTACATATCTATAAAATGTTTGCTCAAGGCTCATTAATGCTAACAGCCTGCCACTTAGCCTTGCTTTATTAGACCCAGCACAGTCATGGCAACAGCAAAACAGCCAACACCGACTGCTCACTGAATGTATGCCAGCAATATTTAACACACTCTTAATGCACCAATTAATAACTGCTATGGACAAATAAAATATCAGCAGTTTATTTTAATATATCATAATGGAGATTATAGGCCTTTTCCCCTTGTGAACACAAACATTACTGGTATTTATAATGAATAGCAGCTGAGGACAGTCATAGCTCAGGTTTAATTGTTTAGTTATTAAAATAACTGTCAGATAATTTCAGATTAATAACAGATTATAGTCTTGTGTTGGTCAGGCTACAATCACTTTCATTTACAGCTAGAATTTGAGTTGTTCCAGCTGCACACTGCAATAGACAATCAATATACTGATATTACCCGAGCACAGCAGCATAGAGAGAGCACTTCTTTTGGATTATGTAACACATTACGTGTTCTTCAGCCCAATTCCATGCAAAACACAAGTCATGCAAGTATTTCTGGTGTTATAAGCATACGGTTTGCTGGCCGTGGTCAGTAGCTGCTGTATGTTTTGTATGCTGACTTGAGGTAAGTGGACTACCATTTAAGCAGGTTGCCTAAAAGTTGCCACCTTGGCAAACAACATGCACTTGTGTAAAGTTGATAAACTTCAATAACAGTTTCCAGCCTTTTCAACATTTTAGGAAGTGAATGTGCCATATCTTTTAATTTGCCATCAATGTCACACTGTCCGCACACTGTACAACACTGACAACAGAACACTACAAAAACTTCTCAACATACATCACAACATGTGTTCAGCTATGCTGTTTTCAGTGTTAGTTACAGGTGGCTTAAAGCTGAATTTATTTATTATCTTATTTATTTTGCCACTTGCATGCAGAAAACGGTGGCAAAACTGCTGGCCAATAAAGTTGTTAACCCAAAAGTGTTAACAGACTGTTAGCAAATATTATTTTAATAAAAACTAACTTTTTTTTTTAGAACCGCCACTATATCCCGACATTAGTACATGAGGCAGATGAGCGTTGGAAAACAAAAAACAAACAAATAAACAAACGAAAAACATTTCTCTGCCTCCTCATAGTGTTGCCAATGGCATTTGCAAGAATCATGAAAACAACCAATCACAGCAGATGAGTCTCTAAACACAGCTGTCAATCACTGATCTGCAGTCAAACTGTCAAACCTGGCAGCACTGATCAAATATGAATTAAGATTTTGTTAATGCATTGCCAATTTCTCACCCCAAATGTTTTTAAAAAATATATTTCAGTGTACTGTTAAGCTGTAAAAAGAGAAAGGTTGCTCCAGCTTGGTTTTAGCTCGGCTGTTTTCAACAAGGCGGCTAGGTCCCAAACTTTCTTCACCAGCAGTGATTAACAGCTGCTTACTCTGAAAAGTCCTGTTTTTGTAAAAAGTCTCGTGACGAGCTAGATTTTCCAAAGGCTGAAAACACAGCCAAGCAGATGTGCAGAAGTCTAGTGTTCTCTCAGATCACCTGAATGACAGTGATGCTCTAAAGTTATTTTGGGACCAATGGTGCAAAAATGATATAGCCAAACAATTCAGATGTCTGAGAGCATTTGCTGTGAGTTTGCAAGATGTACATGAATTGTAGTATTTGTCAGTCTGGGTGTGTGTGAGTGTTATTCTTATAGATTTGCACATTCTAATGTTGGCTCATGATAGAATTTTACTCATCACTGTGTCAAAAAAAAAAAAATCATTTAAGTTTTCAAAAACTTAAATTTGTAAGAAATCATGTCAAACTAAATTAACAGACACAAAATCAAGAAAGCAGAAATCCTTACACCCTGTTTGTCTACGTACAGCAATACATTATGACTCATACTAAATAATAAGGTTAACCCTTTGAAACCTGAGCAAATCTTGATTTCTTCTTCAACTTCACAAGAGAATACAGAGCAAAAAAATAGCCTAAAACTTAAAAAAACAAACAAACAATAATAATAATTAAAAAAAAAAATCAGGGAAATCAAATCAAGGAAATGATCTGAAAAAAAGTGCTAAAAAGGAAAAAAAGAAATAATTTTAATGACACAATCATAATAATTATAAGTTTAAAATAAAGTTTAATGGATATTTTCTCATTTTGAAAAGAAAAAATTGTAATATATTCTCTTTGAAAAAAGAAAGCAACTAACTCATTTTCATGTCATTTTCTTGTTACATTTTCCTAATTTATCGTAATTCGCAGGGAATCTCTTGCCAAGTTGCTCATTGCCTGTTTCCCAATTACTTGAAAGAAATCAAACCACTGCTCAGATTTAAAGGGTGTAGACGCTTGTGAGAGGTGCCTATATGCCACACAAAAAAACTGATGTTAATCCATGTTCAAAGCGTTAAAATATTACCATGACAAATCATCATAATGCACAAGAAAAATATGAGATTAAAATGTATTTATTTTCCTTCACTAGCAGATGCACTTTTACAGCCAGTTTTGGGCTTCTCTTTCTTTCTGCTTCTGCTCTTCAGTTGGGGCAAAGTGTCATTTGCGGGGTAACAGCTGCCTGATGGCGTAACAGATTGGTGCCCGTGCTAATCTAAGCTGTAAGCAGGAGAAACCGCTGCCAGCTTAATCTGCTCATCTCTGCTGGAGTGGGGCCTGCCACGCAGCGAGGCAGCGTCAGGCTATGCTAACACTGTAGGCGAGCTGAAATACACTGGGCGAAACTAGCGAACCAGAGCTGGACTCCAGTCACCTCAAATTAAGCCGATATCTCCAGATGGTATCTGGGTGAACTGACCTAACCACCAATGAGCACCGCTTAAAGCTTTATCTACCAAAAGTGGAAACAAAAACTGTGTGGTGACGTTCCTCTGAGCTCATGTTCCCTTGCAGATGACACACAGGGATGGCATGTCACTTTGGTGCTTGGGGAAAAAGCAAATGACACATTTCGGCTGTTCATGACATTTAATGAGCGGAATGTCTTCTCGTGCCAATAGAAAAATCATTGCACACATTTAAACACGACAGTATTTAATTTGGCTTTACGTAATAAAGCAGCAGAGCCTAAATTAATAGATTATTACAGTTCCCTTTGATGTAGCGAGCCTGATACAATCTTCTAATTGAATCTCCACACTTCTGAAACTATAGCAGCAGCAGCAGTCACAGCGCTGATGTTTGGCGGATGTCATGCCATGTTATTTTAACACTTGTGGGGGATGATATTCAATCTCCTCATTTAGGAGTTTTTAAGAGCCTCTAAACTGAATATCAAATTGTTATGGCTTTCTGTGCATTTCACTGATGCATCAATGGCCTTTGAACCTTTTCATCAAGACTAAAAGATTAGAAACTGCTCAGTGGCAAAGCTCCCAGAGCAAGGCTGCAGCAAGGGAGTCGCTGAAAAAGACCCGCAGCCCTGCTCAGTTTCTGTGGATGAATAAAAGGGGAAAAAAGTACTTAACTTTCCTGTCCTAGTTTCACCTTCTTTATAAAGCCAGTATTCCTCAAGGTCCACTTTGCTGCCAGCTTTTTTATCACGATAGACCCACTGTTCTTTTGACTTCAATCATATACTAATATGCAGCCTGGTTGTCAGGAGAATAGGCTGCAATTGTTTATGCATACCACGGATATGTTACACATTTCCTATGTATCATATCAGCATTTGCAAGGCCTGGTCCACACATACACGGATATTTTTAGAAACGTATATTTTCCTCCTGTGGTTACAAAAAAAATCCCCGTCCACACCAAAACACAAACACAGGTGCTCAAGCGATGTCAAACGATGTTAAGCACACGCCAAAGCAACAGGTGGTAATATAACCTCTAACCTCTAATGTAAGGCAACGCCGGCCAATCAAAAGCCTAAAGTCATTAACGGAAAACTCACAACAAAAACAACAACAATAGCACACTGCAAGAGAGAATCATGTGTGGACTGACACAGAGGTGAAGTTACACACACCCGGCCTGTGTGAGCAGCACTGGTCAGCTGCGTGTTAGCCACGGCACATCTGGGTGGCTCGCTGATTTCTTGGCATGCCACACGCGGTTGGCGGCTGAAACAGACACTTAAAAATGATGTTTTACACTTTTCTTTATTTCTAAACCACCTTTTAACAGTTTTGGTGTCTATATCTGTCATAGAGAAGTGGAAAAACAAATACATCTGTTATACTTAAACTTCCCTGCTTCCATTTCAAATTAAAGTCCTCTCACAACATCACTGTCAACAGAATCCCATCAGTTGTTGGTATTTTAATGTGACACATTAACAGGACTGTGTTGTTGACAATGCAGGAGCTGCACGACTTCATAAATGAGTGGAATATGTGCTCAAAGATATGGAAATACAGAACTCATAGCAGCAGGCAGCAGAAGCATCACAGCCACCATGCTGTTGGTGTGAACACCACAAGCGTGCAACACACTGCAGGTCGGTGATGTCGCCATCACAGGCTGTTTAGGCGTGCAGCGTGTTGCTGGTGGAGATAATGATGCACACTCTGACGTCAAAAACAAAAGCGGCAAACCAAAAAAACTTTGTCCTTTGTTTAAATTATACATCATATAGGGTTCTACACTGTAACCATCATTTGTAAGACAATAAGGTCATAATTTTGGCTTGTACCATATATCAACAGACCATTTTCCTTAATACATGTGAAACATCTTGCTCCATACCTCCTGAATATCACAGAGTTCTGGAAAATTTAGATTTAGATAAAGATTTAACTCTTACTCCCAGGGATGACAATCTGAAATACCCCAATTACAGTAAATGTATTTTTAGTGAGTCTCTGATCAAACATCTTCACAAGTCTATCCCAAAGCTGAAGTATTGGACATTTACATTTTGAATGAGGGTTTTTCCAGTTCTCAAACAAAAATTTCAGTGTCACTTCAGCTCTCTGATCACTTTGTTGCAGAAACTCGTACAAAACTTCCCTCTCTATGGTAAACTTCTAAACTTCTAAACAGTTACAAATATATATTAGCTTTAAATGTTCTTGGCTATGTGACAAATTAAGTCTAATCATCTTGTTTTGGCTGATTCCACAACTCTCGCCTGTTTTCCTACTAAATGCTCCGCTATGTTCACCACTGGAAGCTAATTCTGTCTGCTGTTTGATGCTGGGCAGGTAGTTTACTGCACAGTAGCTTTAGCAGGGCTTTCTGCCAAAACTAAGTGCTTAATTTGATTTTTTTTTCCTTGGGGAAATTAATTATTTTCAGTCTATTTTTCTTCCTTTGCAGAAACACACACATACAGATCAATGTAGAAAGATGTCAGAATGATAAGACTGCTGCAGCACATTGCCTCAGGCAATTTTGGGTTTGGTGGGTAGTGTCCGACTACCAGTCCGCACTCTGTAAAACACTGCTAAAAAGCTTAATAGAGACAGCAGAACTGAAGAGTCGATAATTCCCTCTGGGTTTCCGTGTGACTCCTTTCACATCACAGGGCCTATTTTCATGGCACGCAACAACCAACACTCTGACAGTTTGGTATTTGTTTGACCTTGAAATTTGCTTTGTCTCTCTGTGATGTTTTGGTGCTCCGTGCAGAGTGCATGGTGCACAGGTAAGAGGGAAGGCTCAAACATTTTGGCTCACAATGTATCTGTTTCTGGAGCACTTAGGTAATTGTATAAACCAGAGTAAATTAAATACCTGTGAGAGATGTGCAGCAACCGTGGAAAAGTATGTAGAGGTCCAATATTATACTTATTTTCATGTTCATACTTAGATTTGGGTTTTCTACCAGAACATGTTTGCATACTTTAATGCTCAAAAGACATAATGTTTCCTCATACTGTCTGCATGAATATAACTTGCTGTTGGACATGCTCCATTTTAGAGCCTGTCTGAAATGTGGCTTGAAATAGTAAGAATGCACATATTACCGAGCAGTAAAAATGGTCAGTTTAGTGGTAAATGTGCGGTGTAAGTCACAGTTACAGTTAAACAATACTGCTGCTTCTCAAGGCTAAGTGGAGCTCCTTTTTTGCCTCCCAACTGCTGGTTAAAGGAAAGGGAGTCAACCTGAAGTTACTATGGCCCTGGAGGGAAACAACTCTCCCCTGCACTCGCTATCTACAGTCAGGGAGCTGAAGCAGGAGTAGTTACCATTAGTATCTACTCACACCTTACATTTGATTTGCTTTATCCATATTACATAATATGGATAGAGGATAACCACGTCCAAATCAACCCAGCTATGACTGTATTTCTTTGCCCCTTCTTGATACAGCAGGCTATATAGTGGATGTAGCACCTAACTGTGTTAATAAAGCAAAACATGTAGCTGACTTTTCACAAAATGTGACCTTTAAAAATGTAAACTATTTTAATGAAGTACACTCCAGACAGTAGGTGTATTTATATCAGTATAAAACAAACTGCAAAATGTTTAATGAAGTGAAAGAAATAGTTTGAAAACTTTTGGGGGGTTCACATTGAGAATATTTTCACCACTTTACCTTTCTATTAGACAGCCTGTTTAAATGGGAAAGCTGTTAACGGTTTTAGTACCCCACCAATGCTCTCTTCAAAACCACCAGACTCCATTGAGAAAATTTTAGCTGTTTAATGTAATTTTAGCTGAACTGAATACAGGAGCTGTATACCACAGTCTTGTTCAATAACACAAACTAACTGCAGCAGTAAACAAGCAGCTCCTGTTTTCATCAGTGTTAAATGACTGTTTTTCTCAATGGAGTCTGGCTGTGAAGAGAGCAATCTAACGGCATTAGTACTCTGTTCGAAGTTGCTGTCAAGGAAAAGTGGTAAAAATACCCTAGATATTGCATATATTTGAACTTATTTTTATTTTATTATGAATATAGTTATTCATTGCTGACTTCACAGGAGTAAATTGCTTAGCCTGCTTCTCCAAATTGGGGTGTGCTCGCAGTCATCTACTGAATGTAATACACTGTCTCTGAATAACACATACAATGCAACTTTGTATCACAAAAGATCCAAACTGTCCCTTAGAAGCGGGAACATTGGTCTGAATATGGTTGATTCTTTCAGTATCTGTTGCTGCTTTATGCTGTAACAATACACAGACAGTATAAATGTATCTGAATGCAGCAGGATATGTATGTTGATAAATAAGCGTCTGATTTGAGAGGTGCCACTGCCTCAGCGGTGCTATCACCCGGGACCGTTCCCTGTGTTTCCATCCATTTAATCACATTCAAATGACACCAGGCCTCTACACATATCAAACTGCTGCGCTCTTACTTGGTATTCCTTTTTTTATGCATGAGATGCTGGATTACAAGTTATCATCATTCATCTGTGCCTTCTTCTCATCTTTAGGGTTTTTTTTTCTTGAAATGCATCAGGGTACAAACGCTGCTCTCATATCTGTCACAGTGAGTGAGGTAAGATACAGCGGAAATATTGCTGAAATAATGTGATGATATTAACATTGTACAAATGAACCCTTTGATTCCTGAGCAAAATAGCTTGATTTTTTTTTCAAAAACATGGAAAAAGGGTGATGAACAACTTAATAAAACAACTGCCCCTCCAAAAGCAAGGAATTGGTAAAAAAAAAAAGTTCAAAGAAAAAGATCAGAAAATAAGCCAAAAAAGGATAAAAACAAACAAACAAAAAACAATTGGAAAATTATCTCAAGGCAGTGCATAAAAGTACATAATTTACATTATTTAGAAAATTATAAATGGTAGCTGTGTTTGAAAATATACCCTATCATGGAAATAAAGCACTATATAGTGTGCTCGACATTTTGTAGTAGTGTGATAGTGCACTAGAAAATACCCACAATGCATAGCATACATTTTAATCCTGTATCCATGTATTCCCAGAGAAGAAGAAGAAGACATTCAGAAAATTTCAGCGTAGTGTCTGAAATCTCATTTAGTTACTCTCTATATAGTTCACTATTCAATGCACACTATATAGAGAAGATTGAGTGAGTGAGTGAGTGAGTGAGTGAGTGAGTGAGTGCCAAGTTGCTCATTGTTTTTTTTCCAGTGTTTTTGAAAGAAATCATACCAATTTTCCTAGGTTTCAGAGGTTTAGATGCTAGCGATAGGCACCTGAATGCAACACTCACAACACTTAATCTAGGTGTTAGGGGTTAACTGTAAAACACATACCATCTGCTTCTATTTTTATTTGCGGCGTAGTGTTCATGTTGCACTGTTCTGTGACTTCCTGATCCTGATCTACACTCTCTCCTAGCCTGAGACCTCCCACTTTGCATATGTTGTTGCAATTGAATGATTATAATATAGCTGCCATAACTATTAATGTGAAGTAATGTGATGTTACATCTCTTATTCACTAGGTGGTTGAAAACCGTTTTGGGGTTTCATACACTCTGTGTCATTGATTTTTATATATTTTTTTTTCTCAGCCAATGACAAAACCCAACTCACTGAATCCAGCAGTGTGCCTTTAAGGTCTGGGTGGATGATGTATAAAAGTAATGGGCAGCAAAAAATAACCCCACCTGGCTCCCTGACCTCTGGTAAATCCAC
Organism: Plectropomus leopardus; assembly: GCF_008729295.1. Taxonomy (NCBI): domain Eukaryota; kingdom Metazoa; phylum Chordata; class Actinopteri; order Perciformes; family Serranidae; genus Plectropomus; species Plectropomus leopardus. Next base: position 29,785,933 of record NC_056476.1, on the reverse strand, counting down.
GACACTGCTAAGCCACCACATTCTCTGAAAAGCACACAGTGGCTTTGGTATACAGTTAACAGATCATAACATGACTCGCTCTGAGCCCATACATCAAATGATCCGGCCGATAGGCTTTCCTTTCCCTTCAGTGTGGATTAACAACAAGCTTAATGTGTTATTTTACTGAGGATTAAGAGCAATAATACACCCCACACGTTAGCCACACTCGCCCCCCTCTGTCCACTGACAGACAGCTGACTCTGATCCACATCTGTTTGAATGTGTACAACCATGCACAATATATAACAGTCCTGCCAATGCATACACTGTGTATTACTGAATGTGACATCATGGGGTATCCCAGCTTCAGCCTGCATTCCAAACACGTGGGGTGACATTTGAAAGCCATGGGTGTTTCCCAGGCATGACGAATGAAAAAAAATGCTATTGGGCGCATTATGGGAAATGTTGGATCGAGTGTTTTGGAGGCTAAACCCATACTAGGGACTAAACGTCAAAATCAGTCTGAGAGAGGCTATGATATTTTGACATTTTTAAATAAAAGATATAAGAATCGTAGGAGTTTTATAACTAAGGAATTGCACTACTAAATTGCTTGAGAGAACCTTTAAAGTCAGGTAGTTTGGATTTTTTAAAGTTGAGTTTGTCACAAACTGGCTCAGTGAATGTGACAAGGAGGGAGTCCGCAAAGTAGATTTAGTAAAAACAATTATAATTTATTAATGGAAGACATGCAAACAAGAACAAACCACGCTAAACAAACCAAAACCAACAATGTGGGCTGGATGTCTGCTGAGGAAGGCAGAGGATGAGTGAATGTGACTATTTTCACTAGTTATATATACCGAAAATCCCACACAAATAGGTTTGCAAACTCAACAAAGTGGGGATAAAAAAATCTCAGTCACACACAAGAGTCAATACAAGATTGGTCAAACATAATATCAATGCCAAATTTAATCTTATCTAACGGATTTGATCTTTAGCGAGCCCACATTTGTCACAAACTGGCTCAGTGAATGTGACAAGGAGGGAGTCCACACAAGAGATTTAGCAAAAACATTCATGATTTATTAAAACCAAGACACACAAAAATTAATCAACTAAACCAAAACCAACAATGCAGAGTGGATGTCTGCTGGAGGAAGGGAGAGAGCAGCTTTTATAACGGTGAAGGCCCAGGAGACCAAAATCAAGCTAACAAGCCTCCCATGTCAGCCAGGTGCCTGATGAGACCAGCCATGTCAGCCTTTCAGACAGTGGAAGGGGTGTTACAGGTTGTATGAGGTATACTTATACATAGTCAGTGTACACATACGGTGTGTGGTTTAGCATGCTCTCTGTTTGGAGAAGCAGCAGGAGTACTGACATGGAAGCTAAGCAGTGTACTGCTATATTGTATGGAGGTCAGCAACAAAATGTATTTAATGTGTCGTTATCGGCTTCTGTTCCCCTTCTACTGCTGCTCCTCTATACTCTCGCCAAAACCACCAGACCCCATTAACAAGAACAGTAATTTAACCTCGCCGAACAGAGGAGCTGCTGGTCTAAAATGGCAGTGACCAGTTAGGTAGTTTTGTTAGGGTTGTCTGTGTGGACAGCTTAATAGAGATGTGATTAAAGTTTATCCATAAAGAATTTTTATTTTTATTTTTTTCAAATTGTGTTAATTGCAGGAAATCCCAGACATCTGAACTATCCTTTTAATAGACCTTTTCCACTGCAGACATCTGGGCTTGTTATAGTAGAAAAAACTCAGGTGTATATAATATAACACTAAGGATGGCTCTTGTTGCTTTGGACCCCAGGAAGACTAGCTTGTTGCTTAGGCGTCAGCTAATGGGAATCCTTATAATACACAAAAAATGATCCATGGACGAGCTCCAATGAGCCACTACACATGTTACCAGGAACCTGAAATTAAGTCCCTCAAATGGAATTCAGCAATTACCCCCATTAATTACACCTGTCAAGTCAAATTGTCCTCCGTGAAAGAAGGCCTGTTGAGATTCTATCTATATTTTGGGTTGTACTCAAATGAAAGAAAAAGGGAATATCGAGTAGGGTTGAAGCCTTTAATCTAAGCCTCAGGCCTGAAGCAGCTCCTGGGGATGGAGATATTCATCATCCATGATCTAACAGAGCAAAAGCACTGACCACATAGTCATGACATGTGAGATTCATGGTAATGGTTTGCATAAATAGTAAATGAATAAAATAAATAAACCTAATATTTCCATGGTGCCAGAACAATAACGCCTCTACTGGATGACTTTCTTACCTTTTCTTTAGCATCATGATTCACATTTTCCATTCATGGTGAAACAGAGGTGGTTAGGAGGCATTGTTTGAACCATCAAGGTCTTCTTCAGACAACCCTTTCCATCTTGCATTATCTAATCTACTGACAACTTCTTTTTCAGTTCTGGCACCTGAGCCCAACTGGGACTCACTGTGCCCCTTTCATGCTTCACATTTTCCACTTGGCACCAGGAACTCTAGCAATCTATTAGGCTGATTGCCATAAAAATTTCAAGGCACGGCTGTGCTGCCACGGGGATAAACTCTTAAAGCATGCAAAGATTCCAAATGAGAGGGGTGATAAAATGTACATCTTCTGCAAAGATGCAGTAGACTGACTGGTAGTGACTGTTAGTTGGGTTAACTACAACCTCAGAGCAATCAACATTACAGGAAAGCTGGGGTTTGTTTTTAACTAAAGTTTTATATTTGTCACTGAAAACAAAACAAGTCACCAAACAGGTTGTAATATCTGCTGTGTTCTATCCAAAACACAGCACTTTCAGTTTATTTTGCCTTTTTGTCTTTATTAAAAGTACAGACAAAGAGTGACAGGAAAGGGGGGAGAAGAGAGAGGGGATGACAGGCAATGAGAGACTTTAGGTTGGAATCAAACCTTGGCTGCTGGGGGGAGGACAAAGCCTCAGTACATGGGCTGCATGCTCCACCAGGTGCGCAACTGGGATGCCCAGCAACCCTACTGTTGATAAACCACACGTCCCAGTGTTGGAGGATTACTTTTAAAAATGTATTCCAATACAGACTACTGAACATATGCCCGAAAATGTTTTTGTGACGTATTCTGTTGCATTACTCAAACTAACCTGTTGAAAAATCCAGTTTGACTAGCTTCATATGGTTAGGATGGTTGAGCAGCTTGTTTGATCAGCTTAAGATATGCTTTTGCATATTTGTTGATGGTTTAGATGATCATAACAGCTTGTGATGGGCACTCTAGCTGGTTTATCCATTAAAGTTCCTGTTTATTAAAACCAAATCAATATCCTAGAGTATGAAGAGATAACAGCGGCATGAGGGGGAAGTATGAAAAGCAAAGGGTATAAATTGGCTAAGTCTATGGGCTGGTTACACCAGCATGTCCGGCTGGTGGCCCACACAGTTAATCCATCAAAGACCAGTAAGAACTGGTTCAGGACCACCTAAGACCATCTTTAACCAGATTAAACCAACTACTAGCATAAGCTGGTTTTTAAGCCCATTCTCACTCCGATGTTGTCACATGGTACCGTTTGGGCAGTGACGTCCTCGTCAACCTATATCTTGTTAGGTATCCCTGCCACGTCAAGCTTTGATGTGCCGAGTTCGAAATGAGAACGAGTTACGTAACTATGTGATATAAAGAAGTTCGAGTGTGCCTATAGGGCGGAGGGAGGTGGATGGGCCATACAAACAACTGACTTTCTTGTGGGAGTCTCGAGTTCAGGTCCCATTTGGATGCATGTGTGTGTGTGCGTTTGTGTCCAGAGTTTGCATCCTGTGTTCATGGTGAGAATGTGTTGAGTTTTGAGCTTTTTTTTGCTAAGCTCATTTATATATATAGTGTCTTATATTTTCATGTACACAACAGTGTTCTGCCATTGTTAGGTAGCAGATGCACTGCACACACTTAAACCACATAGGCTAACTATCAGTTGTGCAACTGAATGTAGACATAACCACAAACTTGCTATATTTCTGTTTGTACTTTTGAAACAGAAAACACATGTTTTATACTATGACATTTACTGGAAACAACATGGAAGTTGCATCACTCGTGGCTGGTTAAACCATTCCAATAGAAAACAATGAAATTAAACTGGCACTGGGACGTGACACATTCAGGTAGGGCACGTGTCAGAGCTAATTCAACAAAGGAAAAAATAATCTCTTCAAGCATTTTTAAAGACAGTCAGTGCATTCAGAATACCACCAATTTAAACTGTAACAGAATACACTGGTCATATTTTTTAATTTAAATCAGTATTGTTGTAACTGTTTCTTGTATTACATTATTCCCCAACACTCATGGCCTGTAAGCAATCAGATGGTGCTGTGGGTGGGCCCTTTTGCCAATTTCTTTAAGTTCTTTGGCTTTGAAATACCCCCCCCCCCCCATTTTTATAACGAAATACTATGACACAATACATGGGATAAAACGACCAATTAATGCGCACAACACTCATTGTCATTCACGATCCAAGCCAGCACTATGAAGCAGCCATGCCGGGCTACAATCGGGTTGATATCATATGGTCTGTACCTGGCATTAGTCTGGAGTGGTAAAAATAAAATATTAAAGGCGCACAGTAATAATATTCTCCAAGCCCAAAGTGCAATCAGTTTCAGTTTGACCTCCAAATGAAGTGATATGCTCAATCTTGGTAAAGTGTTGGCTTATTCAAAATCTGTCTAATACTCTGAATGCTTGATATTTGTCTGCAATTGGACTTCTTTTAGCCCTGATCAAAGGTCTCATTAATATCAGCAAGTACAATGTTATCATGATTGAAAAAAAAGGATGCCTGCAGCTACAAAACTAAAACCCAAGTTGTGAAAATCCTTAGTAATGCAAGTTAATATACTTCCCAACATCAAGCCTCTGATTTGGTCAACAACAGGATGCTGTTTGGGCTCTGAGGCTGTTATCAACTTGCGTATATGGAAGAAGGGGTGGGGTGTGTTAAGGGGCATTTTCAATTTTCAGCCTCTTTCATTCAAATGCGGCTAAGCCTGTAGCTTACTGATCTGATTTGGTGGAAAAACCATGTTAAAGTATTATTCAATATAAAAAAAGCTACGGGTTTTAACACATCTGGAGGGTGCAGCCCTTTCTAGGGAAACAGGACAGAGTATGAGACTCTTTATACTAATGCGACTGCAGCCTTGTATCCTCTGCTGGGACTTTATGCCTGTGCTGGGGCTATTTTTAGTCCCATTTCCACTGTGACCTCTTGCTACACGCTCTGCCTTTCTCTGAAGCAGCAATCTCTCTAACAGGGGACGAGTGATCTCACTTAATGAAGGTTACATCCTCTGCTCTCAACAAGGTACAACTTCAAAAGGAAGAGGAGTCAGAAGATTTATTCCTCTCTGGCTCTGTTTCAGAGTAGAGCAGAGGTGTGGGTGTATCTTTGCATCCAAATATCTAAATGAAAGCTTGGTCAAGTTTGGAGTTTTGAGCAGTCTTAGGAGATTCATTTGATTGCTCACAAAAGATACAAGAGGCACACACTTCTGAGCTTATCAACAAAGACCTCGCCTTCAGCTACTATCTGAAGTGTTTCTGTGATAAAGTACCGCTATCTTTAGATTTAACTCACGCCTTAAAAAGATATCAAGAGGTGCAGCTTCAACGCGAGAGTGTGAAACATCTTGTGAACTGCTGTCTTTAGATGGCACACAGAGCGACGCCAGTTGTGTTTCATAACTTGGGGAACAACTTCTTAATGCTTCAGCATATCCCACTGAAATTCATCTTAAAAACCCAGGAGAAACATTGATGCTGTCAGCTTGGGAAAAAAAGCTTTACATTTAGTTTTTCTGGGGCTGCAGCAGAACAAAAACAACATGTCTGTTAATTTCATTTTGAACAGGTGCAGGGTAAAGATGCTTTGTGGTTTGAGATGGTGATTTAAATTGGCATAACTTCAAAGAGCCCTACACATCAGGCTCTGGCAGCCCAGTCACCAGAATGCCGAATGCTGGCATTGTACATTTCTGCAAACCATGGATACAATTGTATGTTTCTTATGTATATCTGTATTTCTAGAGGAATGTGATTTATGAACTGTCATGTGGAGGTGGAGGGGAGGGTGGATGATGTGACACCTCAGAGATGCCTGCCAAGCTGCAGACCACTGTTCAAGTTGGTGCAAGTCATCCTGTGCACAAATTACTGTTGCTGTATGTTGCTTCTGTAATATATTGTTTTTGCTTTTATATGTTTTTCTAATGTTTTTACACTTGCTGCAAAACATTTTTCTTTTCCTAATCATAACCAAATGTTTTTTGTGCCTCAGCCTAACCACATTTTAAGGTTTTGCAGAAATGTAAATGCCAACATTTATTCTGGTGATTAAGTTTGGTCCTGAAGACAAAGGACCAATCAATTATTAGACGTAAGGTCAGACAGAAGTGCTAACATGCAAGGTAAGCCAGGTCACACACACACGCACGCACACACACACACAAACACACAGGTCAACCAAATACTAGTTTTGCCCCCATTTCTGTCTTCATACAGGATGCTACTAGTTCCACACATAAACACAGGGATAAATGAGAACTTAACTATTTCTTTTTGAAGTATTTTGCCTGTATTTGACAGTTGACAATAAAAATTGTCAAGTCTAAGAAAAATATCAGCCTGGGCTACAAAAGATAAAATAGGGGTTAAAAACTGGATATGGAGTTTGAAAGAGGGCGGTATTCACATTGATATGCATTGTGGGAAATGTAGGATCTAGCACTTTTGGAGCTTGGCGCACAAGTGGGACTAAATGTCAGGATAACTTGGCTGCTGCTGCACAGAATTGCCCTTCTATACTTTGATCTATCTCTTGTGAGTCCCCCAACTGTGGTGCATTGTTTAAGGTCATGTGTAGGATTTAGATGGATATCTTGGCAGAAATGAAAAATATAGAATCAGAAAATTTAATTTAATAGTCATAACTATGTTTTCATTAACATATAGTCACCTGAAACTAACAGCCTAAATAAATGGGCCACTGCCACAGCAGGCCCGCAGCAGAGTGCATTTGAGCTTATTAACATTCATGCTCACAGTTAACAACTGAATTTACTATAAAATGTAGAAATATATCTAAATATTATTTAACATAATAAAAATACATATATTTATATAAATATATATAAAAACCTATCGTACACACGATACACGATTTAAACTCATACACACCATATCTTATACACATACATACAACCATGCATATATTTAAAATGCCATTAAAATGACAATATACAACAGTACAACATTATACAAAATGAGAACCCCTGAAACATCAGCTGTCTATGTTTTGTTTTATTCAGTTCTGTATTGTACAATCTGTTTGTTGCTGTTGTCAGCCTGTTAGTTCTGCTCTGAATGTGTGTTAGGTTGACGACAGAAGCTGTGCTTGCCCTCACAGGCATTGCACTACTCAACATTCTTTTACACAGCTGCATTTTCTTTTTCTCTACCTGTGGCAGCACAGCAACCTTGTGTGTGTTTGTACATTTCACATTGAAATCAGTCATTCCGGTCAATGCATCCTGTAGTTAAAACGATCTAGTTAATAAGGTTAGTACCAGTTAATAATAGTCAATGCTTCCAAACGAGTAAAAACAACTGCATTATCACTTGATCAAACTCCATGGACACACAGTGAAGCTCGCAGCAACCACACGCTGTAAAGACAAAGTCTTTGTAGCCACCGTAACACGATGCCCAAACTGATGTGTTGCCGTCACCTTAGAATGCACCTAGAATGATTAGAATGTTTATATCTTATATCCTTTTCCAAATAGTCTGTAATGTTGCTCTACAATAGCCCAGAATGGACAACTCTAACAGTGGCTCTCGATAGAGCCATTTGCATTTTTGTGTTTTCACTTATTTATGTTTTTGACGTCGGCCACATTAGTTCTTACATGCATGGCACACAGATGTTTAGCCGATGCAATCAGCAACCTCACATTTAGATGCCACTAAATCTTTAATACTAAATCTTTAAATCACAGAAGTGTCCCTTTAAGTCTCAGCTTCTCAGAAGAGTATTATTTATTGTATTTTAAATATATATTATATATTGTGAAAGATTATAGGGTCTATTAAAACCTGACCAATATTGGTTTTAGGCCAGTACTGATATGAGAGAGCTCTAAAAATCTACAATGCGAATACAAAATACATTGACAGTATATTGACTGATGATATTTTTAAACAAACATAGCATTAACAAACATTTTCTATCAGTATCAATGTAATTTAGTTCTCTAAAAGCTGTGACTCAGATATTTACTGAGGGAGGGAGACATTTAACACAAAAATGCCAGGGCTGTCTGGTGTGTACAATATGTAATTTAATATAATAATAATATAACAATAATATGACCGTTCTTGTTACTTATCGGCCAAAATATATTTCCGCAATAAATGAATATTGACTGATGAAAGACCAATATAGTATGTCTGTCTAGTTCTAGAGTCTTAAGCAGAGCACACAAAAGTTAAGTTGGGTACATGGTAAGGAAATGTCCACTGCTGGGAAAAACATGGACAATTCTTGACTGAGCAATGAAATATAAATCGGTTTCAAATGTATTTGTTAAAGATATAGTCAGTGTTTTCACTGTATGAAAAGAAAGAGAAATCTTTGAAAATATCAAAGAATGTCTTGAGCTTGTATTATAATGGGAAAAAAAGCATTGCTGTGTCATCAGAGCCCAACTGTTTCAGGATGAGATATCTGATCAAAATCTCATCATGTCCTGCTGCTTAGAACTCATATTTAGGATGGAGCTGCAGGTTTTTAGCACAAACGGTAAAAAAGTACAGGAGCTGATGAATGATGGAGTCTGAAGAGATTTAGAAAATCTGAAAAGTCTAATATTGTTCTTTGACTTCAACATCAACTACCTGGCTGTTGCGAGAGCTTTTAACCACATCACTTGTGGACAGTGGCGGCTTGTCAATAGGGGGCGCTAGGGCGCCGCCCCCATCAAAATTACAGGAAAAAGTATAGACACACAGTACACATAAATCATGCAATAAAAAGTAATTATCACATCTGTGCACTCAGAAAATGTGTCTGACTTTTAATTTTTCAAGCCTTCTTCCCATCCCATATTGGGTTTATTCAGAGTTGTTTTTTGTGCAGGCTGAAATACATATGTTTCAAAGGCGAGGGACGCCGGCCAAATGAGTGTGTATGTATGTCGTTAAACTTTTCTTCCATGTGACTTCACGGTGGTCTCTAATTTGTTACTCAAAGATTCTCCTCCGGACGCAGCTCTCTGCGCCCGGAGGAGAATCAGCGCGTGAGAATCAGCGCGTTGTCTGTCATTGTTCATCCAACCTGATTGATTGATGATACCTGTCAATCAAAGTCACACCCCTGGCAGCGTAGACGCGCGAGCGCATCTGTCACAAACACAGTCAACAGACGGACCCGCGCATACGGATGCAAACGGACAAGTCACAACAAGAGAGGAGACAATGGCGGCAGCAAAACAAAATTCGGTTGTTTCTTTACAAAATAATAATTTCACGAGGCGTTCACTGGAGGAAAAGAAGCGGATTAAGGAGCTTGGACCGGACCAACCGGATTTAAAAATCCAGCAGCAGGCAAGTGACCGTGGGCGGAGTTACACCCGGCTTCTCCCGCCTGTGTTATGCTAAACACAGTTGGCTAACTGGATGTGAAGTTAGCAATGCTCTTTATTGCTTTCCCTGCTTGCTTTTTTTAAGTGTTGGCACTGAACCTCTGTGGACAACAACGGGGGTCAGAGACCTGAAACATCTCTCTGAAAAATGCAAACGGCATGAAAGTAACCGTAGCCATCTTGACAACAGCATGAAGCTACAGTTTTCTGGCAGAATTAGCATGCTCTCCATGGAAAAGAGACTCGTTTGTGAAATGACAGATTTCAATCAGAAAGTCATTGAAAAATTTGCTGGCCTGAAGGAGAGGAGAGCAAAATTTATGTTCAAGTAGAGTTTATAGTTGTGTTGTAATCCCCACTCCCCAGTGCGCCCCCCCAAAATTTTTTATCACCAGCCGCCACTGCTTGTGGAACTCATCAGTGAATGGAGTATACAGGTCATCAGTTAAGAAAATGAGATGTGGTTAAAAGCTCAGGAGGAAAAATTATAAGTGGACCATGAGTTTGTGTTCATGTGATCACAAACACTTGTATATATACACAACAAGAAAGTGATCAACCTGGTATTACAAAAATAAGTGAATTAAATATGACCTCATAATACCATATTACCTGGTGCCTTTTTATTAAAAGTATGTGGCAGTGCCTTGCAAACAATACTAATAGAAAGCCTATTAGGATCTTTAGTTTTGGTGGACCCACAAATCCTCTGGTTCAACAGCATCACACAATGTGCAGTGGTTCATGTTTAGACCCCATAGGTAGTATAAAAAGTGAGAAAAATCTATTTACGGAGGAGGTTGGGATGGTGAATGGCCAAAAAAAACAACTGGACTTTCACCCAGGAGACTGCTGTTTGTGTCCTAACAGTGTCCTGAAAGTAAATGGTAAATTGACTGTGCTTGTATTGCCCCTTTCTAGTTTTTTTGACCATTCAAACCTTTACAGGACATGTCACATTCACCCATTCACACACTCATACATACAGTGGTGCCCGAGGACACCGTACAAGGTGCCACCTACTAGGTAGTAACCATTCATACGCATGCATACTCTGACGCAGCATCGGGAGCAATTTGGGGTTCAGTATCTAGCCAAAGGATACTTCAACATGTTGCCCGGAGGAGCCGCTGACCTTCCGATTAGAGGACGACCCACTCTACCTCTGAGCCACAGCTGCCTCATACTGACTTCTTTTCAGATTACATACTTGCGTCCTTCACTTGGTTATGTCATGTTATGTGACTTATTTAAATCACTTAATGTACTTATGTCCTGTACATAAGTTAGTTCTTTGAAATGAAAACACAATCTTTTTTCAACCCAAAGAAGTAGTTTTGGTGCCTAAACCTGACCCTGTCACACCATGTAATGTTGTGTTAAAAGGTTGTGGTCCTTTCATATATTTCAGTGAGATTAGGCCAAAAATTATACATAAACAAGGGCAGGAGAACATTTCACACCTACCTCCGAATGCTGGCCTCATGGTGAAGTCATGATCATCCACTTTGAGCAGATGCTCTGTCTTTGTTTTGCGAGACTTCGTAACATCTGGAGGCTTCTTTGGCAAGGAGCTAGAGGAAGATGACATTCGCTGTTAGAGGGTACGCAACAGGTACACTGGGGTTAGGTTTTGAAGAGAAAAAAAGCAACACACCACTCCTGGAGAATACTGATTCAATCTCCTGTGACAACTGAGACCAAGATAATTTATTTATGACCTCTTTTTTTCTCATCTTTGAGACATCTGCAATCCAAACTTCTAAAAGTCCACACGCAAAATGTCTGCAGGTGAAAGCTCAAACAGAAACTACTCATTGCATCATGGCAAGGGAAATGCAAATGAATCATAGAAATGTTGAGATCAAACCCTGTGATCAAGCAAAGCACTTACTCTGACTGCGGACATGTCATTCCTGAAATTGTGCCCTTGGTTGAATTGAAAGTCGAGCTGTGATAATTGTCAGAGTGTGTCTAACAGTGATGCTTGTGGAGCTGTTTGGACCACATGCTATGTTAAATCACCTCTGAGGACAAATGAGCTTGACATGGTGTGGCTTTGACAAAGCGGTGACAGACAGCTACGTTTTCTCTACCAGCGAACAGAGATAAATGCAGCGCCCTCTCTGCCTTCGTGTCCATTTCAGGTTTATATATGCAACACAGTTTGTGCACCTGACTCTGAAATTCCTAATTTTTCTGGATAAACTTTTAAACTTAATCTCTGAAATAGTGGAAATAACATATCTTTCGGGTTCCTCCAGTCAGAAGTCAAAGTGAGTCACTGCCGCTTGCTTTGCTTGAGCACAAAGTGTCCGAGGGTTTTAGTCTCGCACACATTCTGGATTGAAGCTTGACATTGATTTGAAACAGATATCAGTTTAATCAGTGGTTACTTGTGCTAAAGCTGTTGTTATACTCTGTAAGAATTTTTGTGAATTGCTTTCACAATGCCTCTAATACTCTAACACTGTGAAGTAACCCATGAGCCAAGTCAAGTTCAAGAAGTAACTGTTATGTTGAAATATAAGTCCTGCAAAGTATGCTGTTTGAAGCTGCCCTCCAGAACAACACCTCTATACATTTTCTGTCAGAAGGACAACATTGTTTGTACAAACTATAATAATTATGACTTATGACCATTTTATGATCTGATTGCAATAGTTTGGTTAGATTCAACTGTGGGATGCGAAGGCAAACAGCTGTCTCTCATGGAAAGTCCAAAGCTGTCTCCAAGCCATGATGTTTATATAAAACAATTTTTTGGAAGAAACATATTCAACACGCCCCCACTCACCCCCCCATTGCTGGAGTGAGGTTAAAACATCTGAGACATGGGCATTGCCATCTTGTGAGGGTGATATTATTGAGAGCCGGAGCCTGCGCAGTAGCGATATCCGCGGTTGGGGAGTTCCCACAGAAAAACCCATCTGACCAATCAAAGCAGCTCCATTGAATGAGAGTGCATGGATTGGCCTTTTATTGCAATTTAATAACTCATTAAAACTGTACTTATCATGTATCACCTTTTGAGTTTATAGTTTGGCCTATGAATACTCACTAACATGGAGGAGCGGGCTTTATGACCTTTACTGCATTCAGACACCAGGGGGCGCTCCAGATTGAAAAGTTACACTTTTGGAGAGCTGTCATATCGTCTATCTTTATATCTGTCTTTGATTCCAACTATTTCGATTCATTTAACATATTGAGAAAACTGTTTTAATTAAAGTAGGCCTATCTGTAAAATTGTACAAATGCTGATACTGAACTCATCCATAAACTAGAGACTGTCTTGTAATAATGCCTACTGATCTAATGTACACACCTATAAGTTTTGTGACTGCAATTTTGCTGCATTTGCTGAAAGAATAATACAGATTGTAAAGACAATCTCTCTTATTCCAAAATGCTCCTAATACTACAACGAGTCTTCCAAACTAAGCATAAAAATGTCTTTCGGCAAATGGCAACACCAGGTGCTGAAAAATTAAAGTTAAACCAAGTTAAACCAATAAAGTAGTTAGTAGCCATTAAGAGGCTGCCTCCATAAGCAAGTCAATCCCCATGTCAAAATTCTTAACTTCACAGCAGAAATAAAAATGTTTACAGCCAGGCACAGAAATGATTTTGGTCTGTATAGCTAGTTCCCCTGTTCACGACAAATGCACAGAGTATGATTTTTTTTTATAACTCACCCATTTATACTTTATTAAGGCATGAGGTTGCCTTTGATTAAAACAGCTTCCTCTGTGAATGACAGGCTGTCTGCAGATGGTGTCCTCCAGTTTTCAGTCATATCCACCCCTCGCTCCTCCACCCCTCCGCTCCCTCAGGTCCAAATATGGTCAATTGTGGCTCCAAAGAACCAAAGATTGCGATGGCTGAAATGTTTTTGCATTTGAATGCTTTTACACTACTTTTTATTTTCCGATGATGCCACTATGCTTCACACTGCATGAATGAATGAATGAGTGAATGAATGGGTGCCCCCAAATGCTGTTACAACATATGGCAATATGATTCATATTCAAAGAAAAACTCTATAGGATAAGATTTTAAGGGAAGGAAGAACCAAAGCTTACTGGTGGTAGAGGCACAGTGCTCTCCAACGCTAAACAGAGTCCTTAGTTGACTCCTCCCTTGTCTTCACCCTTCAAGGTTTAGAGGCTCTATGCCAGTGTCAATGTCATAATTTACACAGCCACAAGAGGTCTTTGTCTGCTAAACATGAGAGCTGGTTGTTTTATGCATTTGCATAAATGACAGATCGTATGTGTCCAGCTGTATGTCAAAGTGTCCTTCTGAACCCCAAAGTTCTCCTTGTGAGCTGGTTAGTGTCTTGAAGGCAGCATAACCACCATTTGATAGAACTGCAGTCCAACCATCTAAAATCATCAAACCATTGTTCGTTCAGGGAAAACTGACTGAGCATTGAGCGCTTTTACAGCAATGCCCTGAGTCACATTCAGTGGGCAAAATGCAGTCACTGGTATTTAATTTGCCTCATTTTGCCAATTCATTTTGTTTTAATGATTGTCATGATTTTCTCTGATCTTCAATGCATTTCTTGACAATCTTGTTTCTAAGCGTTACCATATGCAAACTGTTGCATGCCTTTCAACAAGATGTTCTGAACAAAGCGAGAGAGCTCCACTGCTGACACACCTAATTTATGCAGTGCACAAAGTTCAGACTTGAACGGTCGCTTTGTACCAAACCAGTAAAGAAAACATTCTTTTACAACTGAAATAATACTGCTCAGAGAAATTCAATTAGGTATCAGCAAACTGACCCCGTGCTTTTCACATTTTGATAAAACATACCTTTCACCAAACATACTAATAGATTTTGAACACTGTGCAGGTGATTTCTCATTAAGAACCTTCTGCTGACTTGTTTCTTTTTGTAAGTGGTCATTTTATGATTATTTGTTATAGAGGAAAATGTAAAACATTCTAAATGATATGGCAAGACATCCTTGAGCTCCATTTCACTCAAGCTTCTTAAAGTCATCATTGTATAGAACCCAGTTTAACAATTTCTACATAAATTAGTCGTTATATGCAAATATACAAAGTGACACATTTTGTGATAATGACAATTAAGTTGGATCACTTTTTTATGCTGCACAGCTCTCCACATCAACACGTGTTTATTTTGTATTTATTCTGACTTACGTTCCATGCTTTTGGGTCTCCACGGTGCCAGTCCATCTTCGCACCCGGTGGCCGTGCTTACGGCATTCACCGGTAATAACCAGACATAAAAGTAAAATCAGAGGTTTGGTCAAATAAGGCATCTTGATGGCGCAAATCCACAGGTGAGTCGCTTGAAATCTCCTTTCAGTCGGTTCATTCCAGCAGGGCTCAGCCGGCAGCGCATGGTTCTCAGCGGAGGATGGACGCGTCCTCGGCCATGGCATCAGCGTCTGCCGCGCGAGCCTGCAGGAGAGGAAAGTGGTTATGTGCGATGCTGTACACGGTCTGCACTTATCCTCACGAGAGAGTGAGAGGGGGAGAGAGAGAGAGAGTCGGAGAGAGAGAGCGGCAGAGAGGGGGCTGAACATCTGTAGCCTACATGCTCCGAGGGGAAATCTCCCTCTCTCTCCCTCTCTCTCTCTCTCTCTCTCTCTCTCACACACACACACACACACACACAGAGGGATTATTTGCAGCCTGGCATGACACAACAAGAGAGGCAGATTATTCCTCCCTCTTGTAAATAAAAACCTCATCATAGGAATCACGTTTCACTCAGCTCAGGGACATGGCAGAGCAGTTTAAAAGCAACCCCCGTTTTAACGGCCGGAACAAGCATTTTCTATGGCCCTGAGCAAAATCATCAACCATTTCTGAATCGGTGTTTTGACTTGTTCCCACAACATGTGATGATGGCTGCTGTTTGGTTTGATTCTCTTCTTCTCAGTAACAGTGTCCTTGAAGGGTAAATATACGAATTGCAAAGCATCTCCACAACTGTCAATGCATTAATGTCTGTGGGTGCATGTTTGACATTGCTAAGCATTAAATACATCAATGAAGTCAATGTGTATCACATTAAAAGCAGTCAATGTAGTACTATTAACCACATTTTACCAATTTTGTAGAATTTACACTCCAATGAAAAAATAATCTATGTATTTATTAACAGTCATTTACTTCATAGTATTTCCTCTGTGAAAAGATGGTCTTTTCATAAAACTAGGCTGTCTATGTGCTAGAAATACACTAATTACGCCTTATGACATCAGTGGCGCATGTAGATGCAGCAGTCAGTAGCTCCTAAAAATCTTGCTAGTTTTTTTTGTTATATTTTGCTATATTTTTCTATTTATACAACTCCAGGGCCCCTTCTGCTGAAACACAGCTTTTATATGATAGAGAAGCACTTATCAACATTGGGATAAGTTGTGTGAAGTTTGGACTAAATGCAACAGACCGCAAGAGGATCCCCACCAATGGCATATATCGAGTGGCCAATGAGACCAGAGGGGAGAAATGAAACTAAAAGCACTGGACATAGAGAGAAAGGAGAGCTGGCATCAGGGTAGGCTGACCCGTCTTGGTGACACCTAGGTTGACACATTAGTTGTGATGCATTAACTGTCCATACATTGTGTTTTTTTGTGTTAATTACTGGCCAACACTCCAGTCCTTGAGAGGCTGTACCAGGTTGAGTTTTAAAGCTTAATATGATACTGGTATCAAATGAAACTAGAAGACCTAATCAGTCCAAGGGTACAAACCATGCTTTGGTCAATCAGAAAAAAAGTATTACCTTACCTTAGACCATTCTGAGGCGTGCGATTAAAAGGTGAGATCTGTAACTCAGTCCAGTTTTATTAAAATGTGTTGACAGTTACAAAAAGTAAAGTATAGTAAAGTAAAAACAAACAGATGTTTCATATCATTGGAAATCTGATATGCAGTCCATTTCTTCTTTCTTAATGACTTAATACTTTGAGAATAAGTAAAACAAAACAGAGTAAAACCAACCTTGTTTTGAGAAGGTTTGTTAAATGTATGCTGTATTAAGTAGAGATTGTTAAGAGTGGGCAGGTTGTTGCTGCACACTTGAGGTTTCTACCCAAACTTACAATTTTGGCTCAAAAATAATAATAAAAATTAGTTTGTCTTACCTTTGGAAACTATGACAGTGAAATGTTTTTCAACATCTTTTATGCGTCCATTAAAAGTTTTCTTGATCGGAAATAATGAAATCCACCCAGTTTCACAGAAATGTGTTGACATTTAAACATAGTAAAAGCAAAGGCAGTTAAAGTCACATGACAAATCCCATACACAAAACATTTCTGTTTTCTCTATGATATGATGTGTTGAGAATAAGTAAAGGAAACAGACTAAAATGAGAGTTATTCTCCATGGGTATGTTAAACATAAGTAGGGCTGAGAAGAGATTGTCAAGTGTGGGCATATTGTTGCAGCACACTTGAGGCGTTCTCAATATAATCATAAAAAGACTATGTTACCTTTGAAGACTGTGATAGTGAATTTGTTTCAGAATCTTTTATCCATTTATAAAAAATGATTCATTTCAAAATGTGAAACTCCTTCCACTTTCACCGAAATGTGTTGAAATTAAAACACAGTAAAAGCAAATCCAGTTAAAGTGGCTTCACATCACTCAAAATTTCATACGCAGCACATTTGTGTTTTGATGAAATGATGTGTTGAGAATAAGTAAAGAAAACAGATTAAAACCAGCCTTATTCGAAAAGGCTGTGTTACACATGAGTTGCATTGAGTAGAGACTGTCAAGTATTGTTACAGCACACTTAAGGTGTATACCAGAGCTAAAATTCTGGCTCAATATAATAATAAAAAGATTGTCTTGATTTTGGAAACTATGATAGTGAAATGTTTTTCAGAATCTTTTGTCCATTTGCAAAAATTCTTGGTTGAAATTAAATCACTATTTGCAGATTCACCAAAATGTGTATACAATTAAAACAGTACAGGCAACGGCAGTTAAAGAGACTTGATGTTTTACAATTTTGGCTCAATTATATATATCTACTTTGGGCGGATTCTCTTCCTTTAAGCTCGGGTCCTTTACTAGAGGCCTGGGAGCTTGAGGGTTCTGTGCAGTATCTTAGCTGTTCCTAGGACTGCACATTTCTGGACTGCGATCTCAGATGTTGCTCCTGGTATCTGTTGGAGTCAAGTCAAGTCAATTTTATTTGTAGAGCCCATTATCACAAAACATGGTTTGCATCAGAGGGCTTTACAGTGTAATTATAAACTTTATCGAAGAGGAAGGTCTTAAGTCTACCCTTAAAAGTGGAAACGGTGTCTGCCTCCCTAACCGAAACTTGAAGATGGACCACTTCTGCCCCGACTGCTCTGACAACCACTGGTACCACCGCTGCCTTCACCTTCCACACCTTCTCTAGCTCCTCGTTCAGCCCATGGTATTTCTTGATAGGGACATCAGACAGTAGTGAGAGATGGGCTACCACACTATTGGTTTTGTTTGGTCAAGGGATTTGATGACAATTTTTAAAATATAGATTAACACCAGTCTTTCTTTTTTAAAAATTCAATGGATATTTCATCTGTGGAAAAAATTTATTTCTCTAAACTTTTCTCTATGCTCTTCAAAAGGTCAGCAATAAAGACGGTTAAAGTTGAGATCATTCAGCACATCGGAGAGCTATAAAAATGAATACATTGCACATTGCCCAATTGCTCTAAACCCAGTGATTAAAAAAGGTCAAAGTCAGAGCAAAGTGATTCTACTGCTGATCATGTGTACACAGCTTCAGGTAGTTTTCATCTGCCTGCATCTGCCTGAAGTTTTCATCTCTGTTTTGACCAGCCCACAGGGGACAAAAGACAGACAGTACAAGATCGCCAAACTTGGCAATAACAAACTGAAATGTATTATTAAAGTAGGTTATAATCATAGCCTGAGACACGTTCTTTAACCCCATGGGAGCTACCGGGTATGACACGTGCAATGTAACTGAAGTGTTGGAGGGTTGCAGCAAAATGTACTAGAAGTAAAAGGTACAAGGTACGTTCAGGTGCTCTTTGGGTGAGCTCTTTTTAGCCTCCTTAGCTGCGCTGGCCTGGAAGAACTTTTGGGTACGCTCAACGCAGTGATGGCTGATATGTGAGTGTTTGCATGTAGATGACACAATGACACCTCAGCTCTTAACAGCAAAAGACCTTCAACACACACACACACACACACACGCACACACACACACACACACACACACATACACACACGCATACACACACACACACACACTTAAACAAATAAGGATGAGAATGGTGACAGAAGTTCCAGAACACTGAGAATTCCGAGACCTTACTTTCTTCCATCCATCGATTCTACCAGCTCAGTACAGACTTGGCATCCACACTGAACACAGCACGGAGATTATCTGCACTAACATATGAACATTTTTCCACGAGAGGAAAGCAAACCACTTTTACTGAGTAAACCTGATTTACAGAAAGCTCAGAGCAACCCAGCTCATCTGAAAACGTCTGAAAACAGACTGGTAAGTGAATGCACTTCACCAAAGATTAAGCACTAAATTGGTTCAGAGTTTAGAAATTAATTTGCACAATTCAATAAACATATTTAAAGGGTGATAGTGAAGTTTTTTAGTGAAACAGCACCAGTGAGTGAGTTTTAGTGTGAGGTAGAGGATCGGTAGTATCTATTCAGATTTACACAGAAACAAGATGAAAAGTCAACAACCAAAAAAATAGCAAAAAACAGATACGTTTTGTTGGTGTAAGGCATATTTTATATGAAAGAACAAGAGTTGAGCGACATATTTTATGGCATAGTGATTTAAATATCTTCAGTTAATTCACACATTAAGAGAAAAGCATTTCCCTCCTAAAATCCAACTGTTTTTATTGTTTAAACTTATGGCTGTTTTTTGTGGTAAAGAGAGAGGCTTGTAATTGAGGTTTTTCAGATAATACCCTGTTTCAAATTTTATAGCAAGTGAATTCAATGCACTTATTGAGAATGCATGCAAGCAATTTAAAATGTATGCAGCCACAAAAACATGTGATATGTATGTTTTCATGTATCCAAATATCACATCTGCTTATGAGTAAATTGCTTACATGCAAGAATTGTGTCAGACTACTCAGTCTCATGTATCCATTATGTGAATGTATCACATATGACATATGGTATAATTGAGAATTAGGGATAGCACATCTACTAGCACAACAAAAATTTTAAAAAGTAGAAATTGAAAGACTGGAAAGAAGCACAGGGATGCAAACATCAATAATTCAAAAGTTTCTATCAGCAAAATTGTGAGAGTCATGAACAGAACTATGACAAATCATCATGGCTTTGTTTGCAGCGTTAACACGTTATAAAAACTAATCTTATAACTGTCAGTCACAAAAGGGATAAATAAGAACATGTATTGTTCTGTAAAGCAATATGAAGAACTAATGTTTGATTCCTAAATTCCTGAAAGGTGATTTATTTTTTTTGTTGTGGGAACAACTTAGTTTTTGTGTGTGCACAAGATAATATCTTGTTCCACGTGATGTCAGTTACAGTGATATCCACACTTTTTACAAAATTTGTGTTGAAATTCTCAATACAAGACGTAAAAAGCATGTATAGCTCTACTTGTTGTGTTTCCAAACACTCTTTCGCAAAGCTTACATTTCCCCAATGTTTATGTTTCTTCACTAGATTTCTGACTCAAGTAACATGGACAAAGAAGCAGAGAACATGGATGAAATCCCCAGCTCTCCTGCATTCTCCATGATCTCGGAGTTCTCTGAGACTGACAACATCCCTATCTCAGAGGACATTGATGAGAATCTTGATTATACTGATGAGCTGTTGCAATTGTATGATCTTCTGGAGGACGAAGAGGACACCTTCCCCGGGCTCCAATCGGCCATCAGCGAGGACAGCAGGTGTCCCTCTCCTGACTCTGCGATCTCAGAGGCGATCACACCATTTGAACTGAATATTGATGAGGTGATCGCAAACGTCTGCCAAAGCTACTTGTATCCAGAGAACCTGGAGACAGAGGCAGATGATTTTGAGAAAGAAGAGGAAGTCCAGACCGTTGCAAGACCTGCCTCCTACACCAACCTCCAGGTGGATTATGAGGATGTCAAGACGTCGGAGTCCACCGAGGCTGCCTGGACACCAGAGCCCACCGAGGCTGTCCAGACATCAGAGCCCACCGAGGCTGATTTTATTGATGAGCTGATGCAAGGTTATGATCTTTTGGAGGATGAAGAAGACGCCTATCCTGCGCTCCATCCGGCCTCTTCTGACTCAGAGATCTCAGAGGCGATCACACCATTTAAACTGAATATTGATGAGGTGATGGCAAACGTCTGCCAAAGCTACTTGTATCCAGAGAACCTGGAGACAGAGGCAGATGATTTTGAGAAAGAAGAGGAAGTCCAGACCGTTGCAAGACCTGCCTCCTACACCAACCTCCAGGTGGATTATGAGGATGTCAAGACGTCGGAGTCCACCGAGGCTGCCTGGACACCAGAGCCCACCGAGGCTGTCCAGACATCAGAGCCCACCCCGAGGCTGCCTGGACACCAGAACCCACCGAGGATGTCCAGACACCAGAGCCCTCCGAGGCTGCCAGGACACCAGAGCCCACTGAGGCTGTCCAAACACTAGAGCCCACTGAGGCTGCCGGGACACCAGAGCCCACCGAGGCTGTCGTGACACCAGAGCCCACCAAGGCTGTCCAGACACCAGAGCCCACCGAGGCTGTCCAGACACCAGAGCCTATTAAGGCTGCCGGGACCCACAGAGGTTGTCGGGAGAGCCCACTGAGGATGTCGGGAGACACCAGAGCCCACCGAGGCTGTGTCGGACACCAGAGCCCACCAAGGCTGTCCAGACACCAGAGCCTATCAAGGCTGTCCAGACACCAGAGCCTATCAAGGCTGCCGGGACACCAGAGCTCACCGAGGCTGTCCAGACACCAGAGCCTATCAAGGCTGCCAGGGACACCAGAGCCCACTGAGGATGTCGGGACACCAGAGCCCACTAAGGCTCTCCAGACACCAGAGCCCACCAAGGCTGTCAGGACACCAGAGCCCACTGAGGCTGTCCTGACACAGAGCCCCGTGTCTTGAACCCACTGCTGCAGTGGAAAAGGTGTTTCAGTGGACAGTGGAGGAACAGGATTCACCCAGCTCCACTTGTACATTTGGATGCTGTCAAGTCAGCCAGCACTGACGAGGATCAGACACCAGAAGACACCAGGGATGTTTCATCTCCATCTTCTACTGGCTTGAGTCCACCAGATCATCAGGTTGCTGAGGTCACACTTCAGTCTGACTCTGAGCGTCTCAGTAATACCAAACGTTGACGCTGATAAGACCAAGACCAAGAGGAGCAACCGCTTCTCCCGCTTCTTCAGAAATATCTTCTCAAAGGTATGGAAGCATTAACAGGAAAACTCTAATCAGTGAGACTATTTTAAAAGTACACAAGAATAGATGAGACCACATCTGACCAGATAAGATGTCAGATGTTACAGACCGACAGAGACACTATGGAAGACTCCCGATGATCTGTCTCAGCTGGACTTGTTTGTTCTTGTGGATGTTTTCATCCAAGAGGCTTCATCACTTTGAACTTCTTTCCTGTGAGTTGTGAGGTGATGAAGTTTTTCAAGGCCAAACAAGTCCAGTTGTTTTTGACATGAAAACATCTTCCGGTTATGTTTTTGTCGAACTGTAGATATATTTATTTGTACCGCTGTACTGACATGTTATGTTTGTTTCTATTACTTCCTTAAAAAGAATGAGGAGAAGATGGAGAAGAAGAAGGTGCCTTCAGCATGGGATGTGACCAAACAGCCTCCTTTTTGGATGCGGCTGGTGAGCTGCGGCTCATACAACTCTACATTTGAAGACTAAAGATCTGATCCGCCCCCCCTTTTTTATTTCCTCTCTCTTTAAATTTAAAGAGAGAAAAAATAATAAATTTAAAGACATTACATGCATCAAAATTCAATTTATTTTTCAGTGTTTTATTATTCAACGACTTACATGATAACCTATGTGACAGCCCAGGCTCAGTGAATTTGAGAAAGAGGGAGATTCCATGACTAATGCAGTTTAAACAACATTTTACTTGAAACTTACTCAAATATGATGTGGTGGTGTTGTTCATGCAAAACAAATAAGGAAACCAAACCAAAAGGGTAGATGGTGACAGAGAGAAAGACAGAATGAGGAGCCAGCCTAAAAACAGTCCAGGAGGAAATGATCAAGTCCGTGGCTCCGCCCATCTCTACCTGCAGCCAATCTGTAAAGAGAAACACAAGAGATGGCAGGAGGAGCACTGACAGGGTCAGGGGCCATCACATTCAGGAGTTTAAAGAAACCATAACACATGTTGTGCTCATCAGTCAAGGGCCACACAGGGGAGCACCAAACAGACAGAAGTAGTCAAAATAGAGCTGAGTCATGTGTTTTATGAGCTTATTTACTGAGTGAATCCACTCTAAATATTAAGTGCAGCTCTCAGCAGGCATTAGTCGGCCAACATTGCACATTCAGGCAAAATCTTCAAACTTTTGCCCTCTGACAAAACACATCCATACAGTATGTGACTGTGACCAAACTTCTATTGACATTTTCACTGTGGTGTAAAAGGTGGCTAGAGGGATTTAGCTAGTTACCTTTATTTTGAGAGTCACAGCAGCAGCAGTAGCAGAGTCAGTGAAATTCAGTGGGCATGCCGAGCAGTTTGTCAAGCCAGTGTTTACTTTACTTTTATAACTATAGTGCAGTAGTGTGGTAATGCATTACATGAGTTAACACTGAGTATTTTCCAGGTGTTTTTAGATAAATTTTGTTCAAATTTTTTCAATAACTTTCTTTTTCATAACTTACTATTATGTTGCCTCAAGGCAACTCACCCCCAAAAAGTATCCCCCAAAAATGTTTTCTTTAAAATTTCTTTATGTGGTCTATTTTATGACCAAAAAAAAAACCCACTACTACAACATTTTTCCCCAATTGGCATCATAATACGTACCATAGAGGGTTAAGCAAGCTTTGCGTTTTGCGGAATTATACTGACAGTATAACACACAGGGTAACAGTGCACGCATACGATGTGTCCCTTATCTCACATCTTTTTCTTTATTTTTTGATATATTTGGATTTAAGGAATTCATAGAACAAAAAAAAAAAGATTTAGTTTGTTGGATATGGCTTTTCATTAGTGAGAGGAGGATTGAGAAGATTGAGACTGATTGAAAAGTTACACATAGTCTGGCTTCAAGGGGAATAGCCTGGAAAAGTATGATATGATAATATGTGAAGCACAGGAAAGCTGCTTCAACAAAGCAATAAAAGCTTGAAATGAACCACAAATGATAAAAACACTATGAAGGGATATCTTGCCTTGGAACAAAATGTTGGATAGATAAACAGTCCAACAAACACTGACATTTAGGTAAACTTTTAATATCTTCTTGTATTTATGACGTTGTCACAAAAGCAGGTTAAAGTGCCAGTGCAGAAATTTGATGATTCATATTGTTTCAATGAAAATAAATGCCAAAGGTTCAGTTATAATCAGCTTTTCTAGGCAAATATTTCAGCTTTCATTTAGAGTATCTTGTTCATCAACAAAGTCAAACCCAAAATATCTGGTGGACTCTCCATCACCCTGGACTATTTCAAGCCGTTTAAATTTGGTTCTTCGTTTGATGTTAAAAAAGAAAAAAAGGGATACCAGTAAGCTGTAGTCTGAATACAACACCCCACCCTAAACCACACACACACACACACACACACACACACACACACACACGGATCCCCTAGTGTCCAGTTTGTGGTAGTTTAGAGTTGAATGTTGTATCTGCTGTCTGCATGGGAGGTCACCTTTAAGATGGCAATTTAACAGCTTTGCACCAGAGAGCATGTGCCCGGACACACACACACACACGCACACACACACACACACACACACACACACACACACACACACACATTAAACATCTAATATAGACATATATACACACACACACACACACACACACACACACACACACACACACATCCTGGAGCCCCCCGATCACAGATAGAGGACCTAGAAAGATGATAGAAAGATAGAAAGAGACAGCAATGGATTGTTCTCAACTCTCACTGTGGTCAGCATCTCTGTGTGTGTGTGTGAGAAAGAGAGAGTGAGAAGAGAGAATTAGAGCTGTCACTAGTTCGATAACAATGTTAAGGTGAGGAAGTGTGCTTATTACACACACACACACACACACACACACACACACACATAAACACAGCATCTCACGGGACCCAAGACAATCCCCCAAACATCTATTTCTTGATACACATTTATGTTAAAAACCTGTGGCAGCGCTTGCCATAGGCGACAGAGGGGACGCCATTCCAAGGGGGCACCAAAATTGAGCTGAACTGAGGGAAAAATAAGTACAAGTGAGTCATCACAGTCTGTACAATGCACAAAGCGCAAGTCAAATGGATGACAAAGGATTTTTTTTGGCCATTTAAGTATACCCACTTATTAGGCAAAAAGCCATTGGATTATTGTATAGCCTACATACTTCCTCTACATACTTCCTCCTCAGTAACCCACCAACCTGCCTCTCATACAACACTCACCTCATCAACTAAATGAAAAATGAAAATGAAAAAACAACAAATATGTGTTGAAATCAGCAGGAGATCCAGTGCAACAACTTGATCTGGGATGTTGGGGGTTAACCATGTCTCTGTGAAGAGAGCAGTCTCTGATCTCCCACTGCTGAGTAAGTCTGAATCACATCTCATCAATTTAACTGTCCTGCGAGTGGACATTAGCTGGAAGAAGGCCTGGTAGAGGAACAGCTCTCAGTCCAATTCGGGTCAGCCTTGCCCTGATGCCGACTCTCCTTCCTCTCTTTGTCTGGTGCTTTCAGTTTCGTTTGTTGTCCCCTCTGGTCTGACTGGCTGCTCGGCATATGCCGTTGGTGCAGATCCTCTCCTGGTCTGCTGCATTCAGTCCAAAACCCACACAACTTTCCCCAATGTTGATAAGTGCTTCTCTATTGCAGAAAAGTCGTGCTTCAGCAAAAGGGGCCACGGAGTCGAAAAAATATAGCAAAAAAGTAGCAAGATTGTGATGAGCTACTGGCTGCTGCATCTATTGTTGTCGGTGGAGAGATTGTTATGGTTAACATTGTGATGCATTTCAGATCTATTCAGTAAAAATGAACATTAGGTGAACATAATGAACAATGTCATGATGTGTTCAATGTAATCTTGTAGAACACAGCTTTTGGCAAGAAACTTTAATAAATAAAGATTTTTTTTGCTTATTTTTAATTAGATATGTTTTCTGTTTGAAAGTTATTTAAAGTTTGATTCATATGTGTGTATCACTGAATTTGTGCTCATATGATAGTATTTTGAAGGGCTTAATTACATCAAGACAGTGGCTATTTTTCATAGTGTAGATTTCTGTGTTTCCCTGGCACAAAATAAAAATAGAAACAAAAAACAACAAAACAACATTAGAAAAACTTTGGCACGGGCTATCAGCCAAATTGTTACTTTAATATTAGTATCAGTATTGGCCCAGAAGTTTAAAATGGGCTCATACCCAGTTCAATTAGAAAGTATTTGTTACTTTTTATTGTTATTTTTCATTATCATCTATTGTTTATTCTTTTGAGTTAGTTAGTTTATAATTCTTTTTGGCATTTTTTTAATTTATTGACTTTGTATTAATTATGGATTTATTCAATTATTATGAAACACATAAAATGTGTTACAATAGCAAATTTGCACATATATTTTGTAGATAGCTAGATTAGACTGTTTAAATTTTAATTTTCATCCATATGTAAGTGGTACCTTCAGTGAAATATTCTAAATGATTGTGATTGTGAGTTTAGTTTCAGTCTAAAATCATTTGATGTAGTAGAAATGAACTTATTTTATTTTCACAAATATAGAGTACACATTCAGTCACTCACCCACTTCCCATATTGCCAATACAACACAAACCCACACAGAACAAATGGAGGCACAGCAAACTCCACCTGCAGAGCTAGATCCAGATCACTTCCAAACACTGATGACTCACCTAACAATCACTGACTCAACATCCAATTCAATTCATCACCCACTCAGCCAGCTCCCACTGAGCAGCCTCGAGAAATGCAGCTTATCCTGATTTCCCTGCCAATCGCCTCATCAGTCAGCCACTGCATGATCTGGCTTGTCACCACTGCTGCCATGGGATGGAAAAACATTATGTAAAACTTTTGGTCTTACAAGTCCATAATAAAATAGGATGAAGCCTTCTGGTTAAATTAGCTACAAGGCTTCCCAGTGCCTTCTGCAGCTATTCTCATGCTGTTAATAGGTTTTGTCATGGGTTACTGTGGATCTGAACAAAAGCTCCAGAGAGAGAACTGCACGTTTCTCTTCACTCTAACATTCATATTGATATATGATTCACAGGAAATAGGACATACAATAGTCTTTGACATGCAGAATGCTATCATCTAACCTTTGATCCTGACCAAACCTAGATTTGATGGTACTCAATACCCTCTGGTCTCAAAATGACCTCAACATCACCATTTCTATCGCAGGCCTTGCATCAAGTCCTCTATTCCTCTATGTATCTGTTTCATAAGACAGAGTCTACGAATACATGAATATAATGTATACAGAAAAGATAGAATTAAAAAAGGAGATGGAGTAGCAATATACGTTAAATCGGGTCATCTCTGATGATGAAAAAAACAGATTCATGCTCTTATTTCAAACGGACTCAGCTGATGTAATGCGCTTTTTACTGGAAAATACACTGAGACTTTAGCTCATTCAAAACTCTGCATTTCGGTTATTAACCAGAACCGAGATGAGAGAGCACATTAGTTCAGCTGCTCTGAACTGGCTTCCTGTTTCATTTAGAATTGACCTTGAGGTCCTCCTCCTTGAATACTAAGCCCTAGTTAACTAAACATATCTGTTTATTTATGTATTCATAAGTTAAGTTTAAATAAGGAAACACATGCAGAATTATTAGCTAATGAATAATGGTGGGGGGGGGGGGGGTAGATTAGTTCACACTTCCTCACACTCCTTTTCGAACATGTAATTAGAATTGGCTGTTTTCTTCTCCACTATTCGTTGGTTGGTTGGTTTGTGTGAGGTCTTAAGCATGTTTGAAATAAAGATTTCAATGAATCAAACTAGTTGCCCTCATAAGCACTGCAAAATCTGCTGCTGGTATATAGAAGGGTTCCTAGCATCAGCTGGAAAAAAAATCTTTGAAAAGAATGTTTAAAAGTATCTCTTCACTTAGCCTTTACCTAGCTATGACTTTCCTGACAGACCTGAAACTCTTTGTTTCTGCTGTTCACACAGCTGCAGTTGCTCAGGGATTTTACTTGATTTTATGATTTACAGTTTACAATTTTGTCATTTTATGATTTATGATTTTGCTGATGTTGAGGTATGATGCCTTCTATGTACGCCGTTTTTTTTGTTTTCAAATATCCTTTCAGACTGAATTGCCTTATTGTCCTCACTACTCATATATATGTACATATAATTCCCTGATAGTAAGCACTTTGTTCTGTATTTCTTGAATGAAAGGTGCTTTATTAATAAAGTTTCTTCTTATTATTTTTATTATTAGGCAGGAGTGATGCACAGATGTTTTTCATCCCTTTGAAATTCACTTGTGGCCTATATTAGTTTTTTCGTTGCAGGCATGAACTAGCCCGGTAAGACCATCCTGATGACGTGAACTTGACATTCTGTTTCTCTCTCTGTATCAAACAGGAATTGCTGCTGCCTCCTCTAACACTTGTCCAGAAATTAAAATTCAGTCCGGGCGAATAGTTGACAAAATAAGCAGCCAATCAGGGATTGCGTTGGTGTTGATGACATAAAAAGAGGGCTTGCAGAACAGTAGTGATAGCTCCTAAAGCAACAAGACCTAACCATGGATGTATTAAGAGAGTGCTAACTCTAACTTTAGTAGAGTGAACAAAGCAATATGTGACGTTACTGCAGAAATAGAGTTAACAACAACATTTTAACAAGCACAAGAGTATGCCCTTGCCAGATTTCTTGAAGGAAAACACTTTTTTTGCAATTCTTTATGATGAAGATGTTCCCTTGTACAAATCCAGTGTTCACTGTCGTTTCACTACTAATTGATCTAATGAAGGACAGACAGAAGACGCACCAAAGCTGGGGATCACAGCCACGCTGATTGCTGTTCACAATGCTTTGGACATACAACAAGGATGTCGCCAGCTGGTATTCGGCAGTCCAGAGGCATGGCTGCTGAATGAGAATGGCAAAACATGCTGGCAATGCCAGCTTTACTCTCCGTGTAGAAATTCCACAATTATAATTCTTTTTAACTTAAATTTGAATTGGCTAATCAGTGGGTCTGATTACTGAAAGAGGGGAGTAATGATCTTAATCTTACACAATTAATTACTGACCCTGCTAGGCCTAATTAAAAAGATCCTTCAAAATCAACTTTGTCTAATGGCAATCATAGAATTAGTGCCTGTGGGGTGTTCTATCTTGCTGTATGTCTTTATGGTTTATATATATATATATATATATATATATATATATATATATATATGCGTCCCTGCTTTTTGCAGATGATGTGGTTCTGTTGGCTCCGTCACACATCCAGCATGCACTGGGGCGGTTTGCAGCAGAGTGTTAAGCGGTCGGGATGAGAGTCAGCATCTCCAATCACCAACCACATCTCTGGGGCCATGGTTCTCTGCCAGAAAACGGTGGACTGTTCCCTCTGGCTAGGGAGTGAGTTGCTGCCCCAAGTGAAGGAGTTCAAGTAACTTGGGGTCTTGTTCACGACTGTGGGTAGAATGTAGCATGAGATGGACAGACGGTTTGGTGCGGCATCCACAGTGAGGCGGGAGTTGCATTGGACTGTTGCGGTAAAGAAGGAGCTGAGCCGGAAGGTGAAGCTCTTTAATTTACCAGTCTATCTATGTTCCAACCCTCACCTATGGTCATGAGCTCTGGGAATTGAATGAGATTGCGGATACAAGTAGCCGAGATGAGCTTCCTTCGGAGGATGGCTGGGCCTTAGAGATAGGATGAGGAGCTCAGACATCCAGGAGGAGCTTGAAGTAGAGAGCGCTGCTCCTTTGCATCGAAAGAGGGCATCTGATCAGGATCCAGGAACGTCCTACTGGCAGACCCAGGCAGACCCAGAACACACTGGGGGGAATACATATCTCATCTGGCCTGGGAACTCTCAATATATGTTACATATTTACTGGACATGGACACACATGGACAGACGTGGACACACACAGACAGACTGGAGTCTCTTTGTTCCAATGAAGGACGTTCATGAGTTCTCACGCCAGCGTCAGTGTTGAGTTAGTATTATCCCCGGTGAACTGAACTGTGCGACTGCAGGACATGGAGGACCAGAGTGTCTCAGTCACATGTGGAGGGACACTCAGCTGTTCAAAAACCTTTGCCCTCGTAGTGTCTCCACAGTAACTAAAATAAACACTAAGGAGTTTCAGTTCAACAAAAAAAAAAAAAATGTTTTTATTGATTAAGAGGGAAAAGTGAGGTGGGTCCCCCAGGAGGAACTAGAAAGAATAATTTAAGCAGTTTTCTCCTGAGTTCTGGACTGTGGTGATGTTATATATGGACATGCTACTGCTTACTGTCTTTTAGACCTTGGATGTGGTCTATCACTCTGCCCTCAGACACATCATTATTGATAATTTTGATACTCACTGTTTCCTGTACAATAATGTTGATTGGCCCTCTCCTGCAGAGGGACGTAATAAATATTGGCATGAATTTATTTTCAAAGCCCTTATTGGTAAAGGTACCACCATACATCTCAACAATGTTAGACTGGCCCCTATGCAGTGAAATGTTTGACTCATGCTTAGGTCCCCTGCGTTTGTTCTGACCTTAAAAGTCTACCGTTTCCCTTACTGTTCCTTATTCTTGAAATGACCTTCCACATACTTTAAAGATTGATACACTCTCAACCCAGGCACATTTCAAAACCATGATCAGAAACCACTGAATATCAATATGTACCTGTTTAATGCGATTGTCTTTGTTTTAATCCTTGTTTTTATGTTTGTTTGTTTTTATTTTCTCTGTTTTTATATTTGTTTTTATTGTGTGTTTTCTGTGATGCACTTGATTGGTGTAAACAACAGCATGTTCCAATTCCTGCCAATATCCAGCAACTTGTGCACAGCTACTGAAGAGAAGTGGGCCAGCACTCCACAGTCCACAATCAGCAAGCTAATCAGCTCTATGTGAGGGACATGTGTCACACTGCATGAGGCAAAGGGTGGTCATACTAGATACTGACAACTCTTTGAGATAACATACTTTTTACCCAGAAGTTACAGTACTGTTTTAATGGTGAAAAATTATTTGTTAATACTAACCAGATTTATTATAAACTAATGATAAGAACAATGTTTTGGTTGCCAGGTTTTGCCTGATCCTCCTCTTGTTTGCATTTAAGCTCATTATGCTGAAGCCTCAAATGACCATTTTGATAATTTATTTGTCCTCTGACTTTCTGGAAAAACACAGCAAAGCCTTTTGACCAACAATGTGTCTTAACAACTTGAGTATAGCTTGAACTGAATAACAGCAATTTAAAAACTTGTGACTCTTTAAAATGACTTTAGTAATGACTTGACCTTTGAATTAAGCACCAGCCAGATGCACCTTTTACAGGGGGGAAACCCAAATGTTGTTCTCATTAAGGTTTAAAACTGATGTGGGAAGCATGAGTAATTTTTTAATAACCATTAAATGGTAAATGGACCTGCACTAGAACTTTTCTCTTCATTCGACCACTCAAAGCACTTTCACAGTACAAGTTACTTTTGTAACACTGACTCAAATGCACTTACAAAGTATTGGAACAGCCATCGGGAGCAAGTTGGGGTTCAGTGCCTTGCCCCAACTGCCAACCTTCTGACTAGTAGATAACCTACTCTAGCCCCTGAACCACAGCTGCCCATTATGAAAGCCAGCAGGAGAAATCAGTCAGTGCACTTATAGGGAGGGCAGGTGGGGAGGTGGATGGGCCCCACAAAACAAATGACTTTCGCGCAGGAGTCCAGACTTCACTTCCCATGTGGACATTTGTGGTTTTTTCTCTACACACATTACAATGTGCTTCTTTGGCCAAAATCTAACTGACTGTGACATTGTTGCCTAATCCCAACCATTGTGGCAGTTCACGCTGTTGTGTAAACGTAAGGACTGTGCTGCTTCATCCCACCATGCGCTTTTGTTGACATCACCATAACAGCATTTCTGAGTGCAATCAGCTGACGCAGTGGGATGCCTAAAACATCATAAATAGATGTGTAAGGTCACTGACACCATGTGACACATTGGCATGAAAACATGTTGTTTTTTTTTTTTTTTTTTTACAATCATAGTTATAATTATGATTATAATTAGAAGCTCACTATAGTTTAGATTTATATGAGTGAGAAAATGTATGGGAAAATATATCCTAATAAAAAATACATTCTTTTGCCAAGTGAAAAAGACAGATTTAAATTGGGTGTTTCAGCTCTTCTGTCAGGTTTGGAAAAAATTGGAAGCATTTGTTATGAATAAGAATAAAGATAAAAAAAAAAGATTTCCACAATCAGCTGACAATTGGCAAGACTTGACCACTTTTTTTAAAATTCCTCCTGTCTCCAAGTGTGTGTGTACACCTTGTCTTGACAGTGCATGATTTTAGGGTTGGCTTTTGGTGCAGTGGGACTGGACGAGGTAATGAGCACTTTGAGCCTTTTCAAGTTGCCCACCATCAGTGTGTGATTGGGGTGTAGTATGCCTCCCCTTTGCTTAGTAGCAAGTGTTCCCTCAGGGAGAATGCTGCCAGCTCACTCATTTTCCTTTTCAAGTGCATTCAACACTATCCACAGCAGTCCACACTCATCCAGTCCTGACAGCTTTTATGATGACAAACTGGACTTGTAATTACCTATGTGGCAGATCACTGTATGTGCTGCAAAAATGGCACTCCATTGAGTATGAGTCTGTAACAATGGTAATTATATACAGAATCACAACTGACTGTTTTCTATGTTGTTGGACTCCTGTTTGATAGCAGCTCATGAACTAAGCACTTAATAATCCTTTATTTAGGGGAACAATTATATAGAGTATTTTATATAAATAAATAAGTATTTATATAAATAAATGAATAAATAAAGGTATATAACACTTAACAGTGGTACTGTGGTGGCTGATGCTTTAGCCCCTCATGTTTTATAAATAGCCCCGGATCTAAAAATGTAGACTATATATTTGTTTCAAAAATAGGAATAGGCCTTTTATATATATAAAAAAAAGTCCTTGATCTTATATGTCATTCCGTTGTTACTTGTGCTTAAATATATGTATTTTGTTACATTCCACCACTGTCAGCTTAAATTAATACGTTTAACTATTTTTCCAGCTTTAGTCAATAAAGTTTTAATGACAGTAGTTGTTAGTGTGTTTTATAACGGCATCAAATTCAAAATGATCAAATATTTGGAAAAATAACATAAAGTTTATCAGTTTGAACATTAGATATCTTTATAGTGTATTCAATTGAAAATACGTTGAAAAGGATTTGCAAACTATTGTTTTTATTTACGTTTTACACATTGGAATCAGGGTTTGTAGTCTAACAGCGAAACAGTAGAGAGGGAGAATGGTGTGAGTGTGGTCTTGTTTATGGTGTGTCATATGTCCAAAAAAAAGCCGTAAGATGGAGGCAGAGGCTGTTTCTTTTTTTTTTCTTTTTTTAAAATTTAATTAATTCATTTTTTTAGCTATATTCATGCAGAATAGCATATCTAGCATAGCTACATACCATAGACTGTATATAAAGATGAAAGTGAAAAATGTACTGTAGTGGTATGGATTTTCTGTGTTTTTGTTTTTGGGGTTTTTTTGTATATTTTGGATTTCTACTTTGTTTCTGTGTGTGCTCTCAGAGGCTGGATGTGGCTTACTGCTGCTGGAGCTCCGTGAGTGCACACCTTGTGCTCATTCCACAATTCCACATTTCATTGTTTTCGCTCGTCCTATTGTTGACTCATCTTCAGTGTTGCAGTGTTATGTGTGTGTGTGTGTGTGTGTGTGTGTGTGTGTGTCTGTGTGCGTGAGCGCGTGTATGTGCGTTTTATATTTTGTCATATTGTCCATGGACCTCCCTATGAGCTGAGTCCTTAGTTTTGAATTGAAACGTTGAAATGAATTAAACACCAAATAATCAAAGCATATATTAAATTTATATTGTGGTGGTAAATCTGACCCTACTTTTACCTTTGATTAGACTGTGTAGCAGCATTGTAGTGCTATAAAGAAGAATCTACAAAGTTAGTCTTGACCTCCTCTGACCACATTATATCCAGAATAAACTTCTGTTTGACTGCCTCTATACACGTGTAAGTAAGTTCTGTATTAACATAGAGTACACTCTTATACAACACACACCCTCCAACCTGAATTGTTTAAACCTAAATGTATAAAGGTTCCTTTCCACTGCAGATGTGCTATGAATAGATGTATCAACAAACAACATTAAAGTTATATAACATAATGGCACAAGCATGCTACATGAGCAGCTGCTACTTATGCTTACATTCTGCCCTCAAACACTTACGTGGATTGACTCGCTGTCATCTGCGTTTTACCATACACATTAAGCGTGATCAAGCCAGAATTCCTTCAATGCTTTTAGGCTCATAATGTAAAATGACCATGTGTAGATCGCACCACTAAGAACTTCGAGCCAACGTGTACTTTAACATTATAGAGAAAAATTATCAAACGGGAACAGATTATACACTTTATACATTAAGAGCTAAATAAATAAATAAAAAGCATGAAAGTACATGTCAGAGTTGGAGCTACAAAGTGCCTTTTTTGGATGTAGTTGAGAGTTTTGACACAGCACTACTATGTGCAAACTGCAGAAATACAATAGATGTCTGACAAATGCCAGAGTACGATGATTGTGTGATGAGGGAGAATTATTCTTAAGTGTTCTCTTTGATCATCAAGCTGTCTGGCTTCTGCAGAAAAGACAACACGGTGACTTAATCAGACTTCAAGTATATTGTGGGATTCCACACCATTCCCAGATCCATCACTTTAGCCTTTAATTAATGATTTCATTTACACTGTATGTTAATACAAGCTGCCTAATCCACGTAGAGCCAGAGGGAGAGCCGTGTCCATATTTTTCTGCAATTAATCAAGAATGCTCTTAGTGGAGTCACCACAGAATTATAATCCACGTCTGGCCTTAGCTGATGCTGATTAAAAAAACAGTCTGCTTTTTTTTTTTTTTTTTTTTAACGTGTGTGTCCCTTCTTTATCATTCTATGTCCCCCCTCTAAATTTGAGCATTTGGTGGGTACTTGAATGTAGTGCCGGTGGTGCCTTTTTTAAGTTCTTTTATTCCTCAGCAATAGTTCCAGGACTTGAGTTGTGGGATAGTTAACTGATCTACTGTGAGGAGCGGCAGCTGTAGAGGGTAGTGAAAGCAAACGTTTAGACCCTGCATAAAAAATGGATTTCACTTTAACTGCGCCTAGCATTCTGTTGCTTCATCTGTGCCCAGAATAAGCTCTACCCCCCAAGAGTGTGGTGCAATGCATAATTGATCGGTATATAAATTGCAGTTGTGTCCAGTCCCAAAAATAAAAAAATCAGTTCATGAAAAAAAAAGAATTAAAAAAAAAAAAAAAATGTGTGGGAAACACTGAGAGATTCAGCTAAAGTTCTGTCTTTTAATAAATTCTGTTTGTGATTTTCATGGACAGAGCATCCAAGAAACTGAGCAATTTCACTAGCTTGCAATAGTTATTTCTAGCCCATTCTCATACTGAAGCTGTCAAATACCACCACTTTGACAGTTCTTTTCGCCTAAGATTGGGACGGCAAAAGCCACCATTTGGACTCAAATGATATGCATGGCAGGGAAGTGTGATCCTAACTATTCCTTTTTACCTAATCCTAACCATCTGCGCCACCATGTGCGTTTTTTGACGTTTTTGGCATTGGTTGCCATGTGCTTCTGCTGCCTAAATGTAACCACACGCAGTGTAATCCCACCATGTGCTTGTGTTGGCATGACAGTTGTGGCATCCCAAAACATAAAGAGCAGATGCAGAAGGATACAGAGAGTGTCATACGTAGATGCAGAAGGATACAGAGAGTGTAATATGTTGATGCAGAAGTCCATGGCAAAGCGGCAATATGTTACGACTTAGGATAAAAATGTGTTGGTAATTCATTGTCTTCTTCATGAGAGTTAAGGTTACACATAAGACCATAGGCAGTGATGCAGGTATTGTAACTAACTTTTATTATGGAGAGGAGGCAGATGCCAAAGACAAATTTCGACCTAAAAGTTGATTTATACAACAGACACCTGTGGTCACTAGTTTTGGGGAGTGACCAAAAAGGTGAGATAACAGATTCAAGTGGCCAAATCTGGGTGTTTTGGCTCGTTTTTGGGCTCCATCACCTTAAAAGGAGACAGTCAAGGTGGTTTTGGCACCCCTATGTAGGCATTCTGGGCACACTCAACATTGAAGGAAACCCTAAGCGAGGGATTACTGGGAATGTCTCTGGATGCTGCCAGGATGAGCTTACTGTAAAGGAAGACATTCTAGGATTAGCCTTATTCCACAGAGCTGGATAAATCCATAGATGGAATATTGTGAGGTACTCATGACTGAATGGTCTGTGATCATTAAAATTAAACATGTCACACATCTGGGGCTAGAGACTAATCTAATGCATCTATCCTGGACAGGTCAATCACAGGGCTGGCACAGATATGCAGACAATCATTCACACTCACATTCACTCCATACATAACATGACATGCTATTCAGAATTGCCAATTTATTTCACTGGCATGTCTGGACTGCGGGAGAAAACTGAGCACCTGGAGGACACGTTGGGACGTATAAAGGATGTGCCCACATGACATGCTATAAACATTTGCGCACTCTTCATTTAAAAAAATGCGCATTTCATTTAATCACTGTACAAGTCTTTATGACATATATTGGACAGATTTTTTATACATATACTTAGATACTTGCATTTTGTTCTATTCTGACTGTTGACCACAACACCAAGGCAAACTTCCTGTATATAAAAAATCCACACAACAATAAACCTGTTTCTGGTGTTGGACATGGCTCTTCATTCCATAATTATCTATTTTCCTTTAGCCTGTAGGATTTTCATAAAATTAATAGTTCTAACTTTATATTAAGAGTTCTGACTATTTTTAGGTAAAGTCAGTTGCTAAAATAGCTTGGTAAATGGGCTGCAGTTCACCATAATGCTGATGAAGATTCTCAGTCATCCAGGTCATGGTAATTTTAGGTGCTATATTGTAGGCAACTGGACTTGCTTGGTACAGTTTTTGCAGAATAGTTGCGAGTTGCAGGCTATAAAGTCTGTGTGGGTGTGACTCTTTAAGGATTCATTTTTTTCTGCAAACGTTGCCACTAATACATTCTAATCCAAAGTTGTCACATAATGCTGCTTTACTGTGGACTTCTGCATCTACATATTACACTCTAGGTATCGTTCTGCATCTGCTCTTTACATTGGGCATGCCGCTACTCTGATGTCAACACAAGAACATGGTGGGCTGACGCTGCACGTGGCTATGTTTAGGCAACAAACACACATAGCAACCTTGGAATGTTAACAAACGCACATGCTGACACAAATGGTTAGGATTAGGAAAAGAGGCTAATTGTTAGGTGTTGAAAACAAAAAATATTCAATTCAGCGCAGAGGCAGACATTAGTCTCCCACAAGAAAGTCTAAGGTCCACTCCCACCCAACATCTATCATCAAACGTCCAGCCATTCCCTGGTATATAATAACACCACAAAAGGTTCTGTCCAGCCACGTTCTCACCAGAGGCTGTGTTTCATGTGAAATCTTATGTCAAAAGCACTGTCAAAACAACAGTATTTTACAAATTTGAAATGAGAATGGGCTGTATACTAAATGTTCATTTAATATACAATTGGTAGTACAAGTAGTTTGGGACCACCCAACGTAGCTGCTTTTTGTAAAAAAAGAAGTTTTAATGTAATGGATAAGAAAGTGTGGCCAAAAAATAGTTAATGGAGTTTAAAACCGCAAATAATCAAAGCAGTGATATTGTATCACCTGTAAAATTTGTGTAGTGGCTGTAATTCTGACCCTACTTCTACCTTTGATAACACAGTAATAATTTAGTGCTATAAAGAGGAAAAGTTAGTGTTAAGACCCTCCCACTGTCCTGGAGGCTGACATGGCCGGTCTCGTCCTGCAGCTGACTGACATGGGAGGGTCGTTTGCTTGATTACGCTTAACTGGGCCTTCCTTGCCCATAAAGGTTGGCCCAGGTGTTGACTCATGTATAATCCACAGCAGATGTGCTGTAAATAGACGTAATAAACAGCATTAAAGTTATATAACATCATAGCACTCTTCTGTCAGATTTTTAGGCCGACACAAATAGTGACTTTTGGAGTCAGGATCTTACGCTGAAAGCACTGACAATGCAGCAGTATTTGATGAGTTTAGAATCACAATGGGCTGTGCCCCCGAAACCTAGTTCATAAAACTGTCGCATAAATTATGCAATACTTTCATCACTGGGCCATAGGCTCCATCCCCATTGTGTTAACTAATTTGTAATGTAATTTTATTTATTTAGACAGGTACAGTGCAGAATAAAATATTAACCTTATATAAAACAAGGAGAGATAAATTGTGGACAGAGTGATTAAACAGAGTTACTTAATGGAAATGTTTGAGATTATTTCTTTAACAAAAACTTAACCATAGTAGATTAGACATAACTACCAATTTCTCCGAACCTGGACTTTGATGTTGTTGCCATGCACATGTATTGCGGTAAATACATCATCCTATACCAACATTCCATCTGAGACAGATGAGAAAAAGAGGTAAATGAAAGAAAGGTAGGGGAAAAGTAGGACTACACATTGCCAATATCTACAGGCAAATATTGCTTGTTTCACTACAAAGACCTTCAAAGACCTTCTATCTGACAACAGACTTTGAAGAAAGTTTTTTCAAAAGTTGCTTATGGTGTGTAAGTTTTTAGGCTATAGGGACAACCTTTACAAAAATACACAAGAAAGCTAGAATATAGTTACCTGGAATGTGGAAATATGGGCAAGGGACTGATTCATATGCATTTAATCTGGTCTCATATTTCCATTCCTCTGGCACTTATTGTTTTTTTCAAATACCCTGACTCATATGACAGCTACACACCACAAATAGAATTGAAATCAAGGAGGAGAAGTTGAGGTGTACCAGGAAACACCTGATAAAATGCTCATTAATGGACTTTTGTATTTTGAAGTCACAGTAATACAGGCTGTGTGCACTGTATAGAACAGAGAGAAGCACAGAAGACAAAAGACAAATGGGATCAAGTAAATAAAATATGCAGTAATATCACCAAGGGATGAGACAATATTTAGTTGCCATAGTGATTTACCGTGCAGTATTTCACAAGCCGCAATGAGCAAGAAATTACTGTCCTAAGGCTGTCTCCACTGAGAGTCAAATTCTTTTCATTATGCTCCATTTTCAGTAAAAAGAGTCACTTAACTGAAAAAACAAAGCCGATTCAGTATGCAAATGATATCCCACATGTTCCCAAACTGCAGTCGACTGCAACTTCACTTGGATGGAGTTTCCAAGAGAGTTAATTAGTTTAATTTTATCTTTGCGGTAATGGAGCTACTTATCTCCTGTTGTGTAAAAGAAATCATATTATTAATTATGAAACAGAAACAAACCCCTAAAGTCTTAGAGACTGACACTTCTTAAGCTGATGTTGCCTTTGAGCTCATAGGTCTTAGAATTTAGATTAAATTAAGAAACCCCAATGACATATAAAGAAGTAAAGCATAACAAAAACTGGCGTTAGGTGTTTTCTTGTTCTATAAGGTTCAATGGAAACTGGCAAAAAAAGAAACTTCAAATTATAAGCTGAATTCCAGCTCAGCATGGCCTCAACCCAAGGAGTGTTATAGTCTAATTTCATTTTACATATAATACTGTTTTATGTCTCTTACCACCTTTTGGAGTTACTAAATTACACCAAAAGACACTCACTCACATTTTTTTGCAAGGCTCTGCTTTTTTATGAGTTTGGAATAAGAATGGGTGGCAACCCAACCCCGGATAAACTGAAGGAAATGGATGGATGGATGGAATGAGAATGGGCTGGGTGTTATTATTTGCTGGTACCTGCTGCATCTCCATGACATGAGGCGGGATAGCAACAAGTTGAAGTGCTGCTGGTAACAACTAAATATAAGGAGCCTGATGGTGCAGAAGGGGTGGTGGGTGGTCCAACAAACCTCGGACCTTCGTGTGGGAGTCCAGTGTTTGCTTCCCATCAGAATTTGATGATGTTTTTACAACTTACCATGTGCCTCCTCTCCCTAATCTTAACCATCTATGCCAGCATGTGCTTTTGTTAATGTCCCAGCATTGGTTACCATGTGCTATTGTTGCCTAAACATAACCATGTGAAACATGATCCCACCATGTGCTTCTGTTGACACTGATAAGAACGGATGCAGAAGGATACCTTTAGCATAATATGTAGATGCAGATGTTTACCACAAAGCGGCAATATGTGATAACTTGGAATCGCAATATGTTGGAACAGCCTGTGCAGTTAGAGACTAGCTGGTGAAGCAGCTGAAGAGACAGATGTTTTTTTCTCAGGAGGTGGTGGAGACCTAACACAGAGCTAAAAGATTAGAATATTCGTCTTAGTTTCATCAGGTGAATACAAACAGCAACTCCTAAAGAATGATTATCATGCTTTGGATGTGTAAATAAGAAACACTTTGCCAAATTAACTTAAAAGGTGATGAAGTATCAATGGTGTGTTC
Organism: Plectropomus leopardus; assembly: GCF_008729295.1. NCBI lineage: Eukaryota > Metazoa > Chordata > Actinopteri > Perciformes > Serranidae > Plectropomus > Plectropomus leopardus. The sequence goes on along the minus strand of NC_056476.1, from coordinate 29,745,201 downwards.
ACAACTAGCGGCTAGAAGTTATTGCAGTTTTAAATGGTTTGTATAGCTGTTGTGTAATCAACCAAAAAAAAAAAAAAACAACCTCCAATACATTATTGTTGAGTATCCCTGTTGGAGAAATAGTATCTTAAACTTTATGCTCTGCAGGAGTTTTTAATTGTGGTATTATTATCCTAAATATATTTACACATTTCTTATGGAATGTAATAATAAGTAGGCACATCAGGCTGGGTTATTAGGTATATCAGTCCAATAACTGTGTGGTGCATTACAATGTAAACTAGGACAATTTTTTATTTGATGAAGACCGACAGCTGATCTCAGACGCCACACGTTACCACACCATGATTTCCTGCCCTAAAGTTCAATTTATTGAGTTTTCTCACAGCAAATCCACCCAGGAACTTGACAGAAAAACCCCTGTGTGTGTTTTTGCTGTAAAGATGTCTCTCTGTTGCAGTTCATCAGAGCTCAGTGAGGACCAACGGCACTTTGCTTTTGGTGATCATCGCAATTTGATTTACTGTGCAGGCTGGTGATACTGCAGGGGCTGCAGCCAGCAGGAAGTGCTGCTTCAGCCTAAGAGTTTGTCAACTTCTGTAGGTGGGTTTTCAATTCTCAAATTGTGCAAATTGTGAAATTGTGAATAAAAAATATGTCTAATGGAAACACATCAATTAAAAAAAAAAGATCGCAAAAAAGTTTTTACACTTGCATGAGATGGTATTCCATATTTTGCAAAACTGCAATGGAAATGCTTCTATAGCTCATATGTGCAGCATTGGGTGGCTTTATGGATGCCAACCACCAGCAAACCCAACAAAGAAGAAAAACTAAAACAGTGTCACATAGCATTCTGCAAAACATGACTCTGTATTTGCTGATGGAGGAAGAGACCAAGATCTTCTTTAAGTCTTATACGAGACAAAACATTACAGCGATATTAGATTAGCTTTATTGAGTGGCTACGATATAAATAGACCTACTAATGTTTTGGACATCCAACACCGTGCTTTTTGGAATGTTAATGCAAGAGGAAAGTCGTGTAACATTGCAAGAGAAGATGCATAACATCACTCAATGGAAATGCAGTCATCTCACAATTGTGTTTTATTGAAATTATAAAAATATAATTTACATTTTGTGCAACCCCACCTATTGACACCTTGGTGATATCCAAGGCAGATATTAAAATGGACAGGATTAAATATTACATGTATAGGTTTAAAAAACATATGGGAATTTGCATGTTCTTCTAAAAACTATGTGAGGTTCCTTAAAGTACTACACTTTCCTTCCACAGATGCAACTTTTACTCAACTAGCCATAGTATCTTTAATTGCCTGTCTGTGTAAATGTGATTTGATTTTGTGTGTGTCTGACCCAAGGTTCTAAGCTGCAACTTGCACAATGTGAGTGAAAAGGCCACTGCCATCCACAGTTATTAACAGCATTAACATATAAAATGAATTTTAAATGAATATTCTACATTTTAAGCTCTTGCTATGGTCTGTTAATACAAACTAATACAGTGCTTAAAAAATATGCAGTTGTCTACTTGAATTCACACGACAATATGACAACTCTTGCTGCTAATTGCTGTGGTAATGAGGATTGTGACAAATGAAAATGCTAGAGGAGGACAAAGCCTGTGAGAAATACAGCAATTGTTGCGGTTTGTAACCCTGGTTTTATAAGCACAGATCAACCCTCTGGTTATTCCCTTTTTTCTCTCCCTTTCTCTCCTTCCTTCATCTAGGACTGTTCTGACGGATCTTACCAATGCTTCATTCAGATGTGTCTTTGTCCTTATCTTCCAGCTCTGTCTTTGTTTATGCTATACCTTTTCTCATATCATGCAGTTAATTACTTTCTGTTTTCTCTTCTCTTCTCCCTCTGTGTAATCTTACAAATATTCCCAATAAAAATCAATTAAATAACAGGATGCAATGCAACAAAATAGGAAAAAACACCAAGGGGGGTGAATACCTTTGCAAGGCAGTATACGAATGTATTACCAGTGTGAGATGTTGACAGCTAATCTTGGATTTGTAATTAGACTCTTCCTAATGACTTACTTATTTTTCCACAGTGACAATAACCCTCTCAGTAGTCTGGGTGAGTGCTCCTCTTCTGTGAGCTTTGCTCAGGCCTGGAGCCCTTCAGCAGGGCACATGAGCCAGCCAAACACCACTCCGCTGGGCATGAACTCAGGCCATGCGGCTATATTTATTTCCACAGCAGAGAGCTATGACTAAAACCTCTCCGCGTATCCCAGCAGGAGGTCACCTCTGTGGCTCTGCTCTTTGTATTCGGGCTGAGTTCTGCTCAAAGGGCACTCTGCAAGACTCCATCAGTCTGTGAGGTTTAATGAAGTCCAAGACTTGTGATGAAGTGCTCTAATTTCCTTTTTCATTTTACTCACTGTCCCTCAACCTCCGTTATCTGCTTGCACTTAAGGTAGAGAGTCCATGTGTTTCCCAGAATACCTCTCAACACGCCCCAGAAAAGGTTCTTTGTAACTGAAAGCAGTTTTTTTTTGGGAGAAAGTGAGAGTAAAGATAGAACTCTGCTACAGTTTGTGTTCAGGTTTAATTTATAAAGAAGACACTTAGGCATGCATTGGAATTCAGATATTACACATAACACATCTGACAAGATATAATCTGCAATTTCATTACATTTTTTTGACAGAGATTGTAAACAGTGGAGAAAATTGGTAACAATTGATTTCTCTCTGTCTGATTTGTACACAAACATCATGAGGTGCTGTACTCAGCTTGGCTTCACATATGAAAACTGAAGAAAGATATATTATATCCTCTTTATTTGGGAGATTTAATGGATTAGTGGGTAGCTCCTATTAGGGCTGTAAACTTCTGGACAATTGGTTGGTCGATTTGTCTCCCTGAATTCTAATTGATTGGACAATCGCTGGTGTAAGTGTAACTTTTGCAGTGCTTTTGGCATTCGATCCCATTGCCAAAAGCCACAGTTTGCATCTGCATGTTACATCCCTGCACAGCGTCAGCTGAGAGCACGGCCAGACAGAATCGTTCACAGCGTTATTATCCACCCCTGGACAGCCGGACAACACCTGCTGCAGAAGCATGATACGTGGACGGTTGGCGTCAGTTGAGAACACGGCCAGACCCAACCTTGAGTACCCACGAATGTCACTGAACAGCATGAGGTTGAAACATCCATCCATCCATCCATCCATTTTCTTCCACTTATCTGGGGTTGGGTCGTGGGGGCAGCAGCCTAAGCAGGAAAGCCCAGACTTCCCTCTCCCCGGCCACTTCGTCCAGCTCTTCCCAGGGGAACCTGAGACGTTCCCAAGCCAGCTGAGAGACATAGTCTCTCCAGCATGTCCTGGGTCTTCCATGGGGTCTCCTACTGGTGGGACATGCCCTGAACACCTCACCAGGGAGCAGCAGCTCTACTCCAAGCCCCTCCCGGATGACCGAACCTCTCAACCTACCTCAAAGAGAGAGCCCAGCCACCCTATGGAGAAAGCTCATTTCGGCCGCTTGTACCCACGATCTTGTTCTTTCAGTCAATAACCAAAGCTTGTGACCATAGGTGAGGGTAGGAACGAAGATTGACCAGTAAATCGAGAGCTTTGCCATTTGGCTCAGCTCCCTCTTCACCACAACAGATTGGTACGAAGTCTGTATTACTGCAGACACTGCACTGATCTGCCTGTCGATCTCTCGCTCCATCCTTCTCCCACTTGTGACCAAGACCCCGAGGTACTTGAACTCCTCCACTTGGGGCAGGATCTCCTCCTCAATATGGAGAGGGCACTCCACCCTTTTCCGGCTGAGAACGATGGCCTTGGAACAAGCCAGGAGTAAAATTGTTGGCCTCTAATCTATTTTACTTCCTGCGTCACCCATCAGTCGCCTCTGCCAAGGACTTTAAACAACAGGAGCCAGCCAGGATGAAAGACAAAACAAGGCAGATTAAAAACCCAGAGGGAGAGCAACAGTCACACCCACCCAAGGAGTGCTCTGAGCCAAAGAGGCGTCAGAGTGAAGAAGAGGAGGGGTCTCCACAAGCCTCCATCCCCCTTTACAACCACAGCACCTTTGACGGTCCACCTGCCTCACCCCCTGAAACACCCACCAGGTCTCTCTCCTCCTTACCCTCCCTCTCTCCCTCCTCACCCCACCTGGAGTTCACTGACCAGATGAAGGAGCTGGTCAATGCTGGACTAAGATGTACCCCCCGTCCCTCTCCTATCTTCTCTCCTATAAGCACACCACGTCGACCACCACCACCTCCAACGCAGGCTCCAAAGACTCTGCACTGCAACTCTTATTTCAATATATGTGTTTTTATATTTTTGGGTTTTATCTGTTGTTTTCCCACTTGCTTTTTTTAAATCACCTTTTACATGCTTCTTTTATAATGTTTTAAATGTGTTTCCTTTCCCCCTGTTGTTGTATTTCAATGTTCTGTGTGAAGCACCTTGAATTGCCTTGTTGCTGAAACGTGCTATACAAATAAACTTGCCTTGCCTTGCCTTGCCTTGGATTTGTAGGTGCTGATTCTCATCCCGGCTGCTTCACACTTGGCTGCGAAACCGATCCAGTGAGAGCTGAAGGTCATGGCCTGATGAAGCCAACAGGACCACATCATCTGCCAAAAGCAGCGACCCAATCTTGAGGTCACCAAACCGAACCCCCTCAATACCCTGGCTGCGCCTAGAAATTCTGTCCAATCCTCACCGGAAATGAGCCCGTCTTACTGCCAGCAATGCGGACCAAGCTCTGTCACCAGTCGTACAGGGAACAGACGGCTGTATCAGGGGTCCAATACCCCATATTCCCGGAGTACCCCTCAGAGGACTCACCGAGGGACACGGTCGAATGCCTTCTCCAAGTCCACAAAGCACATGTGGAGTGTTTGGGCAAACTCCCATGCACCCTTAAGGATCCTGCCAAGGGTCCAGAGCTGGTCCACAGTTCACCAGGCAGAAAAACCGCATTGCTCCTTCTGAATCCGAGGTCCGACTGTCCGGCGGATCCTCCTCTCCAGTACCCCTGATTAGACCTTACCAGGGAGGCTGAGGAGTGTGATCCCCCTATAGTTGGCACTGCCCCCGATGTCCACCATGACAACCCCACAACAACCAGGGCCCTAAGGAACAACATAATATAATGAGGACAAAGGCCTTTAAGGGACCTTTAAGCTACTCATATTATGTTGTTATAGGCAGCGTTTCAACCTGAGCAGCGTATCATACAGCCACAACAGGAGACGTCCAGCCTTGTTATAAGCTGATACAGGGCCCCTGCTTATCATACTGTTGCACCAGGTAGAAAGTTACACTTTGCACACAGCTTCTCCTCATACATCGCTTTCCATTTACTTTCCTTTGTTGGTTGTGTTAATGACCCAGTTTAACCTGAGGGAATTAATCAAGTTTAATATCAGGGGATTATGATGATATGTTTTTCACAGAAAACAAAGGTTATGCTTTTCATTCATGTTCAAATGTCCTTAAGCAAATGTTTTCTTCATTGCATTTACTGTCATTTAAAGTGAATACATTGAAAAGGTGTAAATTCTTAAGAGAAGCTTGGTGTGTCTCTTTGAGGCAGTGCTCCTTTCCTGCTGTTATCTCCTCACATAAGATATAATAACAGTGATGGAGTCCAGACATATATGGGTGCCCTCCTATGTGGAGGGGAGATTTGGTGCTGCAGCAGGATTTGTGAGAGTGCAGATAGTTTTTTTTTTCTAGTCCAACAGGAGGACAAGAAATCGAACAACCACCTTGGTACCTCTGTCCATGTATCTTGAGCTTTCAGAAAACGAAATTCCTTTTGAAGACCTTTTTAATGTTAATCTGAATTGGCCGTGAAGCCATTCGAGCAGCCAAGGGAGACAGACGGGTGCCAATATTAGATCAGCTCTGTCTGAACATTCTGCAGACTAAAAGTGAAATTAAGCAAAATGCATTTTTCATGACTTGTCAATGTGTGTCCCCAGTATGTCTAGAGACATCCAACATGAATAGGGCCATACCCGTACTTTTTTTCAGGATCCATCTGTCTGAAAATAAGCAACAATGAGTTTGTTGGGTTTGATGTGGGCTGCCAACTTTTAATTTGGACCAAGAATCAACATCACTGAAGTCAGTGCATCTAATCTCAAGGAATGTTATTAAAAATATACAGCAGCCAAATTCAAAATGTTATATCATCTATGGAAAAAAAGCCACATTGACAATCCTGGTAAATGATAAGTCTTATTGATCAGCACACTTCCCATCCAGATATTCATACTGGAAACCTGTTTTTGTCATGCATATATTGTATATTGCGTGCACATACTTGCACCTAACTGTTTGCAATTTTCTGTTTGCTAGTTTTCATATTTTATATTTTGAACCCAACATGTTCTCATCCCAAGTTGTCACATATTGCACTTTGCAATGGACTTTTGAGTCTGCATATTACGCTCTAGCTATCCTTTGGCATCTGCTATTTGGGATTACACTGCACGTGATTATATTTAGGCAACACACGGACATGGCAACAAACACACATGTTACTACAGATGGTTGGGATTAGGGAACAAGGACATGGATGGTTAGGATGAGGAAAAAAAACTCAAAAACTCAAAACAAAACACAATCAGACAGCGAACAACAGACTCCTGCATGAAAGTCTGGAGTTTGTTGGAACAATCCACCACCCATCCTGCCAGCACTATAGCGACCTTCCTGCTCCTTGTATCATGTTGTTACCAGCAGAGTTTTAACACAAAAGCAGCTGTGTATCATGCAGATGCAGAAGGTGTCATACAGCCATTAGCGTGTAATAACATCACAAACGGTTCTGTCCGGCTGCGTTCTCAGCTGACACCATTCAGTGGCATATCATATGGGCGTGAAAGCACTGCAAAAGCAGATGTGTTTGAAAATGTTGGAATGAGAATGAGAATGAAAATGTTGGAATGAGAAAATGTGTAACAACCGGCTATTTGGGTTTAATGAATTCTGCCAACTTGTCAATTTAGTATGACCATCTTTAGTGCAGTCAGTGCATCTCATAATTAGGCCTTCACTGCAACCCCTACGAATGTTTTTTTTAACTGCACAGCTGCCGACTTTTGAAATTTGAAAGCATTTTTATATAGAAAGCCTTTTCAATAATGCTGGTAATAAAAATTCCTGTTGATCAGTACACTCAGCATCCAGACATTCATACAAACCTGTAATTGTATATATAGTATTTTGCTTGCACGTATTTGCACCTTGTTTGCACGTTGCTGTAAACTAGTTTTGATATTTTATATTTTGAGTCATATATTGTGAGCAAAAAACAAACCAAAAAAAAAAAAAAACCCAAGACTTCCAGTTGGCTGAATACGATAAGACAAGTTGACAAGACAAGAGATGATTTCCTCATGATTCACCTTTCCTTTTCAAATTCAGACAACTAAAAAATGTAATACAGCCTGGACAATAACTCTTTTAAGTTAAAAAAAAAAAAGTTTATTTTTGAAGTGTTATATGTTGCAATTCCTGTTACCTAATTTACATTAACTTTATATTTGCTATATATTGTAATTTTCTACTTTTTTTTGTCCTTTTATATTGCATGCTTTTTATCCACACTCTTAAAACTTGTAAAGCAATTTCCCTCAAGATAAATAAAGTTTTATCTTATCTTATCTTATGTTATCTTATGCTATCTCATCTCATTTTGCCTTGTACTGTCTTGTTCTGACTTATTTTATCTTACCAATAACCCAAAGTTCACTTATAAAGTTAAAACCAGCCAAGTGTGACAGTGATGCCCATCTAGCATACTCCTATTTGTAAAATATTGTTAGTCGAACTACTAAATCAGAGTTTGGGGTCTAAGTAGCCTCAGCCTTGGCTGAATATAAAGGGGAGCGATTCAGTTTTTCACACTGCATTCACTTTTTGAAATGTCTGATGTGATTTGTTACTGTTATAATGCTGTTATGTTGTTAGGTTAAATGTTGTGTGTTGTATTTTTAAATCCACGTGTATTAACGTGAACCAGAGTACGTCCTGGGAGGTAGGACACATTATAGAAAACATTATGATAACTAAGTCAAATCAGAATGTGTCTGTATGCTAACTAGATATATTCTGTTTGTTCTGTGATCACTTCCATCATTTCTATTTGACAGTTTCTATTTGATGAAATGAATTCCTGAGATGGCACATGCTGTTATAGCTGCATGAACAGAAACATAAATTTATTTGGTAGTTTAGTTAGTTGTTGTGACAGCAACAATTCCTTAATTCTGCAATATGTTAATGCTGATCTTTTTATAAACCAGGGGTCCGTTTCACAAAGCAGGTTTAGTGAAAACTCTGAGTCTGTTAACCCTGAAATGAGGGAAACTCTGAGTTTTCCGTTTCAAAAAGGGAGGTAACTCAAACCAGAGAAAGAAGTGTAACTCTAGCCTGTTTCACAGAGAGGGGTAACTTAAGCTCTCGGTCAGTTACCGTAGTAACAGACTCTATGACCCTAACCTGGTCGGGACCAGGTTTTTCTCAATGAACCTCGAGTTTCTCTCAGTCTCCGCCCTCTTTCAGCCACATACGCTATTTGATTTCCTCATTCATTCATTCAGTCAGCAGGCGAGTGTCGGAGTATAGTTCTGCCGTCCGTCAAAATGGCATGCCCTTTCATTAATGATCCAGTGGATGAAGGAGCAGCATTACTGTGCAGAGAATTAGGCCTAAATATTCATCGGGAGATTGTTTTCAGACCGCGGATAGATGTTCTCGCATTTCCGGACAGTTATCTTTTTGAGCGGTACCGTTTCACATCACAGTCCATATTATACATACACAACCTAATCCGTCCTTACATTTGCAACATTACCAACCGCAGTCACGCTTTCACATCCCATCAGATATTGTGTGTTGCGCTGCGGTTCTTTGCAAATGGCAGTTTCTTGTATGATGTCGGAGATGCAGAGCATTTAAGCAAGGCAACTGTATGCAGGGCGGTCAGAAAAGTGTGCCTGGCCCTGAAACGACTTTTACACATCTTTGTCGTTTTCCCTGGACATAAACCTGTCAGAGCCATCAAGGAGGAGTTCCACAGGATTGCAGGTGAATGATGTAGAGATCTGTTAAATTAATTTTGAATCATATTCAGTTAATGACATTGTGCTGCAACCTCAGACTGGGATTAGTAATTTTAATTTCTTTTAGGATTTCCCAGTGTGTTTGGCTGCATAGATGGCACACACATTCCCATCACAGCTCCCTCACATAATGAAGCCAATTATGTGAATAGGAAGTCCATTCACAGCATAAATGTGCAGGTAGGCTACAGGTAGATTGACTACTGTTTCAAAATGTTAAAGACTGCATCATAGTTCAACATCTGGCATTCTCTGCACTGTCAAGATCGTATGTGATGCTGCACACATCATTTCCAATGTGGAGGCCAAGTGGCCTGGATCTGTTCATGACTCAAGGATTTATCGTGAGTCTAACCTGAGCAACAGACTGCAACACGGTAAGCAGCCTAAAGATTTTCAAAATATAATTCACTTGTCTCCCTCCTTTAATATACTCTAATGTATGCACTATATGTTACAGGAGAGTTTGATGGCCTTCTGCTGGGTGACAGGGGTTACCCATGCCAACCTCGGCTGATGACCCCATACCCTGACCCCCGGGCTCACTGCAGGACAGTTCTCCGGGTGGAGATGACCATAGGCCTGCTGAAAGCCCGTTTCCAGTGCCTACGTCACCTCAGGGTGACCCCTGAGAGGGCCTGTGATATTATTGTGGCATGTGTTGTTCTTCATAATATTGCCACTATTAGAGGAGAGCAACACCCTGCCCTACAAATTGAAGACCCAGATGATGACCCCATCCACCTGCCAGCTATCCAGGACGGCAGAGCAGTCAGAGGTACCATATGCCATAATCACTTCAGAGTTTAAGTCACCATCATCACCACCACAGCAGTCAAATAAAGACATGATACACATTTCATTTGGTCTTCTTTATTTCCTGCAAATAAAAGAGCTAGTTTAGTTAATGTTCCAATAGTTAACATAATTCATCTGTGACCATGCACCCACCTCTAACTTGTGCTCCAGTATTTCAATTTCCAGATCGGCCCTCCTAATCTGGCGGTCCAAGTATTGTAATTCTTTATCTGTTTTCTGAATTTTTTTCAGCAAGTGTATTTTGTATATTTCTTTTACTGGTAACTGGGAACACATAAACATTAAATTATACAGTTGCACATGAATTCCACAGAATGAACCTCTGGTGTTTACTGAACATCCATCTCAGTGTGTCCATCTGTGCAGTGGAAGTTGAGGGACCGTCCTGCTGTTGCCCAGCCATGCTCTGTTAAAAAGGATGAGAATGTGCAATACTTCAGTGTAGGCTAAATGTCACACTCTATATTCCACCAGAATGTTAAGAAATGTGAATGGGAAGACAACTATTAGTAACATACCTCTGTATGCCTTTCTGAATCCCCCTCTGTAAAGGCAGCAGACACAGTTTCATCCTCTTCATCCTAGATGAGTGATATGTTTCAGTATACTTAAACTACCATTAAGCAAAATCTTTGGAGTATTGCCTACTTACAGTTACAAGGTCTGTTGTGGCGTGAAGGGGCTCCACCAGGTAGATAACACCATCAGAATCTGTTGGGCCAAAAGAAAAACAAAGACATGAAAGAGAAATGAATATTTGTATGAATATGCTTTAAAAATATATTTATAGGCATATTACATTTTATAAAAGCACTTGTGTCTTGGGGGGTGGCCTCAGAGGATGAGCTCCCTCCAGGGATTCCCTCAGCCACTGGCCTTCCAAAATTCTGGCTTAGGGCCAGCTCCTCTGCCTCTGTTAGAGGTGGAGGTGCTGGGCCACCACCCGTTTTACGGGCATCTGCTTTCTTTCTGTTGGCTGAGTAGAAGTCTGTGTTAGTTTAAATAGACTTAATTATTTAACAAAACATTATATGGATGAAGACATTTAGGCTATGTGTGGGATAACAGCCACTTAATATTTAGGCTACTTTACAATGTAAAACATGATCAAAATGAGGTACCTCCATGAGATTGTGCCGAGGTCTTACCTGTTTGAACAATGTTTTTATATTTCATCTTAAGCTGCTGCCACGTGCGCTTCTCCCCCGCGGGATTGCACCTAAATGAAATAAAATGAAATAAATTAATACACTACCATTCAAACAATTTTCCCCTGTAATAGTATTGTGATTGCAAAGGACTACATTTAAACTTACGCATTGACCCGGGCAGCAATGTTCTCCCACGCCGTCTCCCTCTCTTTTGCAGCTGCAGCGGTGTTGCGCTTCCTTCTAAAAACGTGTTCAAACTCTGCATATGAGCGCATTAAAATTTCCAATTCGAGTAGGGTGAAGAACGCAGCCCTCCGCTTCCCTGTTGCCATGGTGACTCGTCGAATCGGGGCTCCATTGATGCTGGCTTTTTATAGTTGTGGTGCACGCGCTTAACTCCAGGTGAAACTACTCCGAGTTGATTAAACCAACTCAAATCAGCTCTTCTGGAACCGGAAACTCAGAGTTTCCTATCTCAGAGTAGATCAACTCAGAGTTCAGGGTTACACTCAGAGTTTGTTGAACCTGCTTTGTTAAACGGACCCCAGGTGGAATAAATCTGTCTGTTATGACAGTTCATGCTGTACTAAAGGCCTTTTTTTTTCTTCTGATACTTTACTCTCTTTCAAGCCATCTGAAGGCAGCAGGTGTCTGTTCCATTCTGTAGTGTCTACTGTGGTGATGATTTCACTGTTAAACTACAGTTATGCATGGCGGATCCTCTGGTAACATTTTGTGCAAACAGCATTAGACAGCTGTAAAATAACCAAAGTACCTTCTGCAACTATGTGCACCTTAATGGTGTTCATCCATGATCTGTAACCACTTATCCCATTTAGGTTGGTTTCACATTCATTCATTTATACATTCACATTCATACCTAAGGGTAATTAAGAGTAACCTAATCTGCATGGTTTTGCACTGTGGGAGGAAGCCAGAGAACCTTTTTTTGCGAAATTCGCTTTTTTGCACCAAATGAAAGTGCATCTGCTCTTTAATCTGTTAGAGTTTTGTTGTTCTAGTGCTGCATTTAGCAGAGATATTGGGGGTTATAGTTTTGCAGAATCTGTAAAAATGCCACAACATTATTTATTACACCACACATCCTTTTATAAGGACAACCATAGAAAGGAAATTGTGTGGAACAACTTATTGGGAGTTATGGGAGTGAATGGAGTTATTACTTCTTCTTCGGTACTGATGTAATGTGCGTGATTCTGTAATTACCGCGGGAACTCCTCGGTTTCACCACTCCAGCTAATCCAGCAGGGCTGTGCCATGCCGGACTCAAAATGCAATCGATGGGAATTGACAGATGAGGGAACACAGAGCAAAACTGCAGCGTAACGCAATGCACATGCAAGCGGTGGAAATCCTGGGTCACATGTTCAAACATAACTTTAATGAGATCAGTATGAAGGTGGATGAACAAACGTGGTCTTAAAAACATGGCAGTAGTCCAGGTAATTTAAAAATCCATGTTGTTAGAATAGAATAGAATAGAATAGAATAGAATAGACTATTTTTTGTCCACATAACATTAAAAGCCAAAATATTCCTCCCAAATTCTTACTTATTGCAACTTAATACTTGTATGGCCATCCAATTATACTGTGGTAAAACAAAAGCAATGTGCAGTTTTCGCTGTAAAGCTGCCAAGGTCAGCCTGAGGGTCAAATTACAGTACACTTAAAATCACTTTCATCTAATCAGTCATGCACTTGGTGGTTTAATATGATTTGATGCTTACGTCTGGCAAGCTAAAAACACAATTTTTGCAGATAGAGCACTTTGGCTTTGTAAGGCAACATGGGGGATGTAATATACAGACATGCTGCAGCCTCCACACTCAGGCCTTTCGACTCTGTTTGCCACTCAGCCCTGAGGTTTATTTCCTGTGAGAGCTACAGCACTCACCACTGACTGACTGGTCCTCTCTATCTGACAGACGCAATAATCACTGGTATATGTTTATCTATAAAGCCCTACTTGGTAAATTGTCACCTTATCCAGTGATTTTTTAGTTCTTCAGATTCTCCGTGCTTGAATTAATGTTGGCAAGACTGCTTTCTGTAATAGAGCAGCAGAATCAAGGAATCTGTTACAAAGTGACATAGGTCTACGCACTCTTGTTTCTTTTGGATGTTTTAGATCCTAACTCAATAATCGTCCACTGTCAACACGTGATTGTTTTTGTATTTATTTATTTACTTTGGATATGTATTGATGCTTATTCTACTTTTTTTAAATAGATTGTGTGTGACCTGTCAATGAAATACTATGCACACTTGGTGCCATCAAATTAGGGTCTCCCTCAATTACTTCCGAGTTTAAATAAAGTATATACCAATACACTATAACAGAACATGCAAATTTCACACAGAGGAGCCCAGGCTGTCCAGGTGATTCAAACCCAGGGTCCTCCTGCTGTGAGGTGACAGTGCTAACTAGGCTTGGGCAGTATGTAATATTTCATACCTTCATACCTTGAAATTTCATTGGGGCACACAGTATTTGACTGTAAAAATGTGCTGCCTAATCCTAACCATGGTGATGGTCTGCATTGGTTGCCATGTGCTCATGTTGTGTAAAGATAAGGACTGTGCAGCATCATCCCACCATGTGCATTTGTTGACACCATGGTGACAGGCTGCGTCATCCCACTGTGACATCACCCCACCATGTGAATTTGTTTACATCCCTGTAACGGCATACTGGAGCATAACAACTGGCACAGAAGGATACCTAAAATGTCATATGTAGATGCAGAGGGTCACTGACAGAGCGGCACCGTGTAACGATTTGGGATGAGAACGAGTTGACCTCACTGTCCTCCTCCTCTCCCCTTGTCCTGTTGTTGGCTGCAAGAACCAAAAGAAAAGACTTCACATACTCCCATCACCTCAGAAAGTAAAGACCGATTAGATTAACTTTAGTTTTATATGTCCACACAAAAACAGGAGAACTCTTTCTCAACAAGGGTCAGTAAGTTACACAGCAGGATTCACTTCAAAACTGAAGCTCAGAATGGATCAATACCAACTGTTCGTGACACAGCTTCAAGTTCATTTTAAACTCTGCCCAGAGTTTGAAATGAACTCTAGGTAGCGGTCTTCCAACTTTTGTAATAACTTAGTAAAGTCAGATTTTTCTAAGAGGCAGACTCATTTTCTGTCTCTAACCCCAAGTGTGAATTTTCCTGTTCATAATTGTATACACTGCTATTCTGTGATCAAGTATAGGAATTTTACTCATCCTAAGTCTGGTACATCAAGGTCAGGGGCTGAATCACATGAAACACTAAATGTGTGGTTTATCTGTGAAGATAAGAGTTACATTCATAATCGTAGTGCTAAATCATCTGTGGCTCGGCACTTTAATAAACAGAAGCACAGCTTGATTGAAATGCATTACATGAGCATTGAGACAGTTAGGATACCACTGAGAGGTGGTAATGGAGACAGAATCCTTCTCTTGAGGGAAGTGTATTGGATACATTTCCTTGCTGCTCCCCCAACGGATGAATGAGATAATTTAATTTTGCTTGTGTCTTATGAAGTGAATACATTTTGTTTTCTTGAAAAGTAAATGATTTTGGCTCCCCTGATGGTATTTTCTGGTTAAGCTGGTTGCACTCACCTATGTAATTAACCCATAATTATTTGTAACATTGCAAGAAGACATGCTGAAGAAGGACGCCTTGCACAAAATGTGTGGCAGTATTAGAAAATGAATTGAAGCGCTATCCTTACATTCAGGATCCAGCACCCTGTCTTCAAGGTTTTATTATGAGTTGATCATGTTGTGTCATATTTTTCCAACTTCAAATTTTGGTTTTGCCATCTTCATATTTCATATTTCCTGAACCCACCAGTCTCTCTTTACAGTGAGAGAAACCATGAAAAGAGGGAGTTACGTTGGATAGGTGCCATGTTTCAGTCAAGCAATGGTCTGAAGATAACACAGCCGGCAAGCAGCATCGGAAAATGTTCTCTATCCACAGGAACACATGACCAATGTGACCTGGGAGCTCAGTAACCATCTGCCCAACCCTGAGATGACCCATGTTTCAAAAATGAAAGAGCTATGGGAGACGGTTGAAAAAAAAAGTATTGATTTTAGAAAAGAAAGAGTAATCCAAGAGAGAATCAACCCTGGGAGAAGTTTTGCTGAGAATATTCAATTTTGCACCATTTTGCTACCAGACACTTTCCCCTTACCAAAGCTATTAGGTAAGTGAGAGAGGCTGCTTGCTCACTTTCTTTTTTCTTCTGCTCAAATCTGTGTTTGTTCCAATGCCGCAGAGAACTGAAGAAGCAACAGACCAAACTGCCACGGTGGCACCAATGTGCAACTTCAGTTGCATCAGAGGGGAACAGAGGAAATCCAGAAGTTCTCCTCACAGGCCACACCAACATGATCTCTTCCCAAGTGGTTACATGATGCTGCTTTGCGGTGGACTTCCACGTCTACATATGACGCTCTGAGTATCTGGGATGCCGCTACCGTGATGTCAACAAAAGCACATGGAGGGATTGGGCTGCACATGCTTATGCATAGGCAACAAAAGCACGTGGCAACCAATGCCAAGCACATATTTAGGATTAGGTGACAACGGCATAGTTGATTAGGTCTAGGTTAAAGAGGTACGTGGTAAGATGTAGAAAAAAACATTACATTTAAATAGGAAGAACAACGGACTCCCACATAAAAGTCCATTGTTTGTTGGATATATCCACTGCTCCTCATATTACTTCATTACTGGCCACATTCTGCATTTCAACCTGATAACACTGTGGACAGTTCTGTCTGTTCTGGCTGTGTTCTCAGCTGGCAGTTGCTTTTGGCTCTGAGATTTTACACCAAAATCACTGCAAAAGTGGCGGTATTTGACAACTTTGGAGAGAATGAGCTGTTTTACCAGACTAAGGTGACAGCAGTCTAAAATAACTTATGTGCAGTTGAGATACCACAAAGGGATGGCTGCTGCAATTATTGCTATACTGTTACTTTGATACTTTAGTACTTTAATCAGGTGTCTTTTTACCAGAAGTAATTACTTGATTAATTGGTTTCACATCTTCCATTGTTATATTTCTTAATTTCCACATCCACATCCAAAGTCAGTTAGTGCAAGTGTTTACAAACTCTGCTACATGCAAACACTTTGCCTCTGCATCCCTTCACAATATGCTTTTATCTTCTGAGGTCTCTGTGGGTCACGTATTTCAAACGTCCCTTTAAAGACAAACGTCAGTCAGAGCGAAGGTTTACAGCTTTGAGAGGACTTTATATGACAGAGAGATAGAAATAGCAGTATACCTGAGGCAAAGCTTAGGAAAACCTGCAATCTTGGTGGCTGATGTTTTAAGATAAGAGAGACTTTAATGTCTTCCATCTTTTCTGCAGTACAGTACAAAGAGGGGAAAAAAGTTATTTCCCTCTCCTGGTGCAAAACTAAAGAATAAACATCAGGTAGAAACAACAAGATGAAAGGTACAAACATTGAATTTATTCATTAAATTTACCAAACATTTTCTGGTACAAGATATAAATCCTCCTCCCTACACTCTCCATCTACCAAACTGAACAAAACTTACAACACATTACTACAATACACAAGTTTAAGATAACGTAATTACACAAATGCTCACAGATCAGCCTATCTATTTTAAAAAGAGTGAACTAAAGGAGTCCGCACAACATCCTCTGAAGGCTCGTTCCATGCTTTTACCTCACGAAATGTAAAGCTTTTTTCTATTTTCAAAGAAGCACTTTAGTATGAATAATTTGTAAGATTTCCATCTTAAATTATAGATATTATTCCAAAGATGAAAGGATAAGCTGTTATATCAGATAGCCTGTGAATAAGCCTAAACACCTAATCATGTTTCCTTTGTCACTTTGGTATGCCAGTTATGGTAATTGTAACTTTCTTAACCTCTTTTTATGATATCTCAGACCCGGAATGTGTTCAGTAGTTCTTCTCTGAACTTTATATATTTTTTTACTTTATTCTATTTTAAAAGGACATCAGACTAAACTTGTAAATTCCAGATAAATCAGAAAGTTATCATCGACAGTACAGAGTTTGCCTTTCATTCATTTATTTTTTCTCAAGAGTACGTGTGGAATTCAACTACTACACCTATTCTCATCTCAACTCATTATTCACCCACTTGCTGAACCACCAGATCTCCAACTGTATAATTAACTATGCTATCTATTGCTAACCAAGTGTGTAAATGTTCACAATTTTTGGGATTTTTTTTTATCAGTATCTACCAGTTACACCAAGTACTCATACTAAGGATATTCTCTTGAATGTGGATATGTGAATGGTCCTAATAATCACTCTAAATATTTGTGTGTCATCTGATGTGCATCAGATTGTATCACACTTTTTCAATCATTTATATAGGCAACAAGCAGCAAAGGGCCAAGTACAGATCCCTGTGGAACTCAAGGCTTACCAGTTTCCAGCCTAAAGTGGCACCATTACCACCACATGCTGTTAAAATGAAGTCTTGTAACCAGTCCATAACCTTTTCAATGGTAATAGGATTTTAATTTTTAAAGTAGTCTTTCATGAGGTACTGTTACAAAAGCTTTTTGGAATTTGCTATGTGTGCAATCAACTGACTGCCCTCTATCCAAAACTGTTGACCTCTTACCAGGAACCATGACAAGCTTAAATGTAGTCTTGCTTTGTGATATAAATCCTGAATGCTAAAAAGTCTGACTGACTTGAGATGGTTGACTGTCTAAGTCCTGATTAGATTTTCCATTGTCTTACACACAACAGATGTCAGACTAACTGCTTGATGATTTGTTCCCTTTTTAAAACTAATTGTATTGACTTGTGGCTCTTTCCATTGATAGAGTAAAACTGATACTTCTGATGATTTGATATATTCTGTTAGAGGTTCAGCAATCACACAAGCCAGTTCCTTTAAAATTCAAAAATGTATCACATCTGATAGACATGCTCCCATTTGTACAACTAGAGAGGGCATAAAATGAGAATATGGCCTGACAGAAAGGTTTGCGGTGTCATTATAAGCTGCTAGATGGTGCCTTTGCTGCAGTTAAAATCCTAATATAAGGAGCATGAGGATGCCTATAGGGCATGCATGAGAATCTGTGGATGGGTCTGACAAACTCTGGACTTTTGTGTGGGAGTCCTGTGTTCACTTCCTATCTAAATGTGATGTTTTTTTTCTACACCTTACCATGTGCCTGTTGTGCCTAAACTCAAATATCTGTACCAGCATGTGCATTGGTTGCCATGTTCTGTTGTTGCCTAAACATAACCGCCTGCAGCGTAATCCCATCATGTGCCTGTGTTAACATCACTGTAGCAGCATCCTGGAACATCATTAGCAATTGCAGAAGGATACCTAGAGCATAATATGTAGATGTGAAGGTCCACTACAAAGGGTAATATGTGACAACTTGGGATGAGAACATGTTGGACAATTCTCTCCAAACCCCAAATTTTCTTTTCTTGATGAATTCTTTGTCATATTACTGAAAATTTTAAATGAACAGAAACTTTTAAGTGAACTGTGAAGCTAACATCCGTTAAATAAAACAAAAGTTAGCAAACAGATTTCCACGGCTGCAAATTAGCATGTTTTATTAAAAATAGTTTTCCAGCAGCAACGGAGGGAGCAGACGGTTAAGTTCAGTTAACAAACAGACAAAATGACCATCACAGCATCAAGTGCAGTGGGAAATTATATGACATGGATATTTTGCCATGAAGGAGAGGAGATTGGGCTTCAGAGACAGATAAACTCTCTGTCTGTTTACTTCCTTAAGAACCACCGTTAGGCTAAATGTCTCCCTGTGGCTGTCTGTGTGTAGCCTACTTAACTCCCTGCTGTGTGCTTGTTGATGTTATGCTGCTTACATAATGTACTGTATCGTCTTTGCCTGGACCCTGAAGCTGTTGTGTTATAGTGGCTGTCTTCAAAAACAGTTGCACAGAAAGTGCCTGGGAGGCTTAAATTAATTTGGCATTTCTGCAGTTTTGCATTTAGTACTCACCTGTTTATGTGGGATTTTTGAGTGAGCATGTGTAGAAGGCATACTGCAGTTTACTTGGGAAGATTCCTTCAGTCCTTATTTTGTTTTTAAGCTGTTGTATGCTAATGACTTCCAATACCAATCTATAATTAAAATTAATTAAATACTACAGGCCATGTAGGCCACTTTTTCAGTGTCATGCATAAATTGAAGAGTATCCAAGTCATGAAATTGATACATGTATACTAATACTATTTGATTTGATCTGTGACATGTAGTCTTAAGTTTTCAGTGCTGTTCTTATCAGAACAAATGATTTGTAAGGACACTTTCTCAGCTCCACTTGTTGGTTCAGTTGAATCGAACTCAAGCTCATCTGCCCCCTAAGTTTGGGCAGGTATGAACCCAGCAATTGCACTCGAGTGCACACCAGAAACACTGGACCAAACCATCCTGCAGAGGTGGTCTCCGTTATGTTACAAACAAACTCTGGTACCGTTTGTTTGTCATTTGTTGGTTTGGATCATAGTCAACCTCTATCCAAACCAACTGCAGTGGCATTACGTACTGTTTAGGTTGGTTAAATGCAAGTTTCATTGCAGCATGATGACCAACCAAGGACATATGTGGAGTCTTAAAGAGGTGCAATACCTCATAGCTTTTGGTCAGATGACTATATACAGTAAGGTCACAACTTTTGACAAAACACAAAAACTTCAAAATGCTGCAGACAGCTCAGGGAAAGGAGGTTTTGGGGTCCATATGGAACGGTGTTGCATTAAGGCAAAAATACCAGTTAACCATACATTAAAGTGTATGATGGAAGGAGAAAGACAAATGTCCTTGGTTTGATGAACAGAACAAAATACTTGGGACAAACTGGTCATAGATCAAGTGGACGAGTAACATGAGGGTTCAACACTATCCCCTGCTGCCAGTGATGCCATTGATTCTTCTAGTGCAGCTGACCTGACTTGCACATTTGATATAAATTTGGATGGTGAATTTATACAAACTTTAGGATAACTTATGGTGTAGGTATACAAAGAAGTAGTATACTTTAATAATAAATGTATTTATATAGCACTTTTAAAAACACAGATTTACAAAGTGCTTTGACAGAAAGCAAAGACAGAATGAAAGACCCAAACACAGAGGAATCCCACAGCACATGCAGATAAACAAACAACAGGATATATAAACATATATATCCATACATATAAACATGTACATACACGAAACCAAACAACGTGAAGTGAGACCTGAAGGACTATAAATGATGTGACAGATAAAAGAAGTGAGAATAATAAGAGAGAAATATAAGAGTAAAAACAGATCAAGGCAGCAAAATGAAGCAGTAAAAGGAGAAAACTCTTTGCAAATATTCATGTGCACACAGAGGCAGTGGATAAAAAGAGGGTTAAGATCACATTGGTTGGCCCTCAGGCCATTATAGCATGTAACAAAAACCTGAAGCACCTGAAAAAAAGAATATTGCTCTTTTTCTTATGTTTATATTTGACCATAGGTGTCATGGACCTGCTGTTTCTCCCCCCTACCTGCTGCCAGTACTTTTCCACACACCCTCCCTCTGCTCTGCTCTACCTGCTAACCACGCCCGCTGCTGCAGCCTGCTCTCCCCTCAGCTGCAGCTCATCTCCAATCAGTGCAGTATTTAAGACACTCCAGTTCACTCACTCATTGCCAGATTGTTCCTCTGCACTATGCATGTCTTTCCAGCGTTTCTCCATCAGATCTCCCGTTGCCGACTCTGCCTGTTCCTGACCTGCCCTCCTCGCCTGACTCCCCCCGGACCTACCTGCTCTTTGTCCTCGACCACGTATTCAGTTTCGGCATTCCGGAAATCTGACGGCTCTACTGGTATGCTTCATTCGCTCGGCTAAGACGCTCCTTCTGCCTGATCCCTGTCGGTACTGTTACATCCGCGGACGGACTTCCTGGTTACCGAACCCCTGCTTGTCCCAGACCATCCCTCTGCTCGATCCCAGTCGGCGTTCCAGCACGTGGAGACGGCTCGTGGAGCTACGGGGTTTCCTCCCCGCCAGCCACTGAGGGTACAAGCTTCGTTTCTTCGCCGTGTGAAACCCAGAGACTTTGCTAGGGCTCCCTGCTCGAAGAACGAACTCTTTGCCTGTAAGCCATATCTGTGTGGTTATAATAAAAGTTATTACCAACTAAACAAGCTTGTTGGTGTACTGCATCTGGGTCCTACCACCACCCGTTTCAATAGGCTACTGTTGGCGTTTAAAAAAAAAAAACCATTATGCCTACATCCTGCGTTTCAACTTTTTCTCACACTCAATAGACTATTATGTAGACAGGTATAGGCATTGAAATGTCTTTTTTCTGCCTCAGTGTGACATAATTAACAAAGAAATCATTTATTTCATCAAATAGGTGGACAGTCAAGCAGTGATACTGATGCAACATGAACAGCCATACTGATACAGATGTGTACCAAAGGAGGAAGACTGCCCATTCCTGGAGCTCAGGGTTTGAAAAAAAAGCAAGACCAAACCAACTTGATATGAATTACAGGCACACATGTGAGAGTAGAGGAATGCTGGAGGAAATGCATGGAGGTGAACTAAGCCAGGTGCCTAAAGAGACTGCTGCCTTTGAGAGGATACTGAAAGCCCAACAGCAGGCCGAGGAGAGAAGATTCCAGTCTTTGCAGGCACAGCAACAGACCACTAACCAAATGTTTCTACAACTAATGACCACTTTCACAAGCGCGTTGCATCCTGGTCAACCTTATTGCTCAACATCCTAAACCACACCGCCACCATCATCCACCCCTAATGCCTGGTCCGTCTGTTTCTGTTTAAGAAAAACACAGCCCACATTCCTGCCCAACACGTTCTCTTCCCAAGTCGTCATATATTGCAGCTCTGCAGTGGACTTCAATGTTTAGGTATCCTTCAGTGTCTGCTGTTGGTGTTCGGGGATGCTGCTACTATGAATCCCAACAAATGCACATGGTGGGATTACACTGCAAGTGGTTATGTTTAGGCAACAACAGCACATGGCAACAAATGCCAGGATATCAACAAACGCACATGCTGGCATGGATGCTTAGGATTAGGTGATAGACGCACATGGTAAGGTGAAGAATAAACACACACACATACACACACACACACACACTCACACAAACACACACATCCACATGGGAAGCAAACTCCAAACTCCTGCATATTCTAATGTGAAGACAACACTGGACTTCTGCAGCAAAGTCCAGGTTTGCTGGACCAATTCTTTATGTGACCTCACCCTCTTTATATCACGTGGTTATCAGCAGCGTTACATGCGCATGTGCCAGGTGCTATCTGGCCATCCACCAGCATATAAAAACACTGAATGGTTGTGTCCAGCTGCTTTCTTACCCATTGCCACCCAGAAGCGTTTCGTGTGCAGTGAACGGTGCCTTTTGCAGCATGCCCTTAGGTCAAAAGCACTGACAAAGCAGCGTTATTTCTTTCATTGTGCCATGGCCTTGGCATGTTTCTCTCATAAACTAATGAGGCAACAGTTTCCTTGACACTGACTTGATACCATATGCTTTCTAAAAATAGTGTTTGGGCCAGTTTGACCTTGGAAGTTTAAATTCCTTCTATTACAACACATCAGGTCAGCGGGAGTCTTTTCTACCTTCCTATTACTGTAGATCACACACATCCATGCACAAAGATGGAACTGGAAAGAAAAAGTTCCTATTCATCAACGTTTTGATACCAAACACTAACCTCCTGTGCTCCTGTGTTCTTTTCCCTTTTCACCTTTTGTGGGGCTGCAGTAATGGCAACAGTACACACTTACACTGTAACTCTCATACAGCCTCAATGACAGAGGTATAAAGCAAATAAATAGCATCAAGGTGACTAGATCATTGCCACTGATGCCTCATCAATCCAGAAAGATTCTCTGCTCAGAGAGGTGTGGAGTTAATTGTGGAACAGGGAAATTAAAAAAACAAAAAAGTGCTGTGTAAAGAGACATAAAATAGCAACTAATGGTTACATTAGCAGTACAAACCTGTATGCTGTTAACATATGTCCTTACATGAAATCATTTCCTATTGCTAATTTCCTAATCAAATATTGCTTTGAGGATACAGGTCAAAACAATTTTGAAATTATGCATTAAAATGGCCAGACACACAAAACAACAACAGACAACTAGCAGTGAAAATTTTTTACGTCCTACCTCCCAATGTGTCTGCCAAAAAGATGCACATAAACACACAAAAATGACTGCCAACCAGCATGCACATTCATAATCCCGCCATGTGCTTGTGATGACATCACGTAAAGGGAGCGTAAAGTGCAGACGCAGATGGGTACCGAAAGAGCAGTATGTAGATGAAGAAATCCACTTAAAAGCAGCAATATGTGGCAGGACTACCAATGAGAGTGATTTTATTCACAGGTGGGCCAATGGTGCGGGACATACAGCAGTAACAACTTTGACAGATGCTAACCCAACCAACAAAGCCAACAGCCAACCACCCACATGGTGAATTTACCTAAGTGAGCCCCATATGGGTTATGCTGGGGCCATCTGGGCACAGGTGTACCAGGTGGGCAATTAACATAGAGGGCAGGGGATTTTTCCCTTTATTTATAGGACAGCTGTAGAATGACAGTAAATGTGGGAATGTAGGTAAATGTTGATCCCAGGTCTGCAAAGGGCTGCAGGCTGGGATCGAACCCAGGCCGCTGCAAAGGCCTCGGCATATGTGGTGCACACACACAGCAGGTGAGCTAGCTAGAGGCTGCCCTATGCCAGAGCCTTTAGATCGCTCATATTTAACATAAACTGATTCAAATGCTTACAAAACTAAATATATGTCATTGTAGCGATGGCGACTTAAGTTTTACTCTCATAGAGGAATCAGATCTCTGAGGCAGAAAACAGCCTGCAGAGACTCAAGGACTCTCATGGATAATTTATGGTACCTACCATATTTTTGGGGGCAATATCCAGCAATGCCTTGTGGCAATGTGGCCCGAAAAATCTCTCTCTCTCTCTCTCTCTCTCTCACACACACATACACACACACTAGAAAAAAAGTATCCTCATTTATGTGTTATGCTGAGCTAACATATCATAGCAATAGAAAGCTTTGTTTTAACATTCTTATTTTGATGCATGAACCATGGACACCAAACTAACAGTTGCTCCCCATGAGAAGAAGATGGGATGTCTGTTTCCATTAAGCAGATAAAAATGAGGAGAATGTGGGGAAAAAAAATATGTCGAAACAATGAATTCATCAGAGCTTGTAAGAAGACAGAATGCAAGCAGAAATGCCAATCCTGACTCCCACACACGCACAGGCTGTGCCTGTTCAGGATGGTCCGCTTCTCCTCTTCACCTCCTCCTGGAGAGAAAGAACACATTCCAAACATAGGTGGATTTTAATTTACACATTCATTTTCTATGCATATAGGTCAGGGGTCAGGAACCTTTACACTCAAAAGAGCCATTTTTGACCAAAAATAATTTTAAAAATCTGTCTGGGCTGCAAAACATATTTGAGCCATATAGTTAATGTAACACAGCCTATTAAGTCAAAAGAAGTATATCAACATTATTTGTCTAAATAAGTATTTATTAATATGTTTTACAACAATGTGGCTGCTCTACAGTCTCTCAATCTTTTTACACACTGTTACATTTTCTCCTTTCAATGGAAACTCTAGACAGGCCACCGTCACTGAGGTTTGTCAAAAATTAGAAGAAAAGGCGTCGGGCCATAGATGTATGACACAAATTAAGTTAATTCAATTATTCTGTGGGTTTTCTAAAAGTGGAAAATGTAAGCATTTATTTAGACCTAGAAAAAGAAAAAAAATCATAATAAAATAAAATGTGTAAAAAAAAAAGAATCTCCATGATTTCTTTTTTGTGTCAAAGCCATTGGAAGCCACCAGAGAGGGGCTGAAGAACCACATGTGGCTCCAGAGCCACAGGTTGCCTACCCCTGATATAGGTAGATATGCAGTATATAGACATATATACAGTGTGTACACTGGCATCTATTTTGTAATAAAAACAGATGTTATAACATAATTGCCATCTCCACTGAGCCCCCAAACTGCAGTGAGTGTGCTGAAGGCAGTCATTCTGAAAGAAAGAGACTTTGAAGGATAGAAACTCCAAATTCAAACGCTGCCACCGTCGTCCCAACCAAATTTGTCAGTAATTTGTTCGTGTCAGTCTGTCAATACAAAATCTTAAATTCAAAATCTTAATTACTGAATGTCTTGTCAAAAAATAACACCAACAACAAAAATATGGATGAATCATTATGATATTTGTGGATACTTTTTCCTTTAGTCCCATTATCAAGTCCTTTTTTAATTTGTTCAACATCTGCAAAACCAATGACATTTCCATCAAACTTAGCTGCACTTTATGTTTAGTGCTATTTAGCATGCTAACATGCTAAACTGCATTTTGTGGAAACGCTAGCATGGCTGTAGACTAAGTCTTGCTGGCTCAGTCTACCCTCTTTCATCTGTGTGTTGCTATCTGTCAACAGATACACACAGTTGGCGACTGCCTGGTGAACACAGTGGAGCATTTAACAGCTAAAGATTCAGATTGACAATATTTCTCTGGAGTTGGTGGAAACCAAACCAGAGCTAAAAGAGGAGAAAAAATTAGAAATAAATTCACCAGGTGGACAAACTTGATTCTGACTGAATGGTTATGTTGCTCTTTGACTGCTACATGCATTAATAACCTTATTCAAAGCAGGTTTCCTTTACAGATTTTCACAAAACGTACACAGTATTTTCAAAAATGTTAATAAAACATGTGAAATGACTGTGTTTCCACTGAGTGATGTTCTGCGACTTCTCCTCTGGTTATAACATTCCAAGAAGCATGCTGATGGATGTTCAAAACATTAGCAGCTTTATTTCTATTGCAGCCACCGAACTAGCTGTTACTATTTACAATCCAAGGCCACATAGGTGTGTTATGGAGCCATAATGGAAAGGCCAGCCCCTTAAACATGGGAGCGGCCACATATGAGGGATTTCTGGGAGGTGATGGTTCATGATTTCACAGAGGAATAGTGGATTCAAAACTTTCAGATGATCCGCTCAACTTAGCACCACCTCCGTAGCTCCTGCTGCATCATGAGGGAGCCGGTTCCTACTGACAAGTACATAGCCATAGCATCATGTGACCTAGAAAAACTAAAAAAGTATTTCCACTGCAGTTTTGCCAAATATGGCACAAATCATCTGAAATACCACCTTGTGTGAACATAAAAACTGTTTTGTTTTAAGTGACGTGTTTCCATTAGGCGTATTTTGTATTCACAATTTCAATTTGTGCAGTTTTAGGGTTTATGAAAACCTGCCTACAGTTGCATTTACAACTCAGTTCCACCGCCAGAAGGTAACAAAAGAATGCAGATATAGATACTGGACTCCTTATTTTTATTTTTATTTTCCTTAATTTAATTTAACCTGGAGTTAAAATATTAAATTTATTTTTAAGCATTTATAATATTGATCACTATTGGTGTTTTTTCTTTCTGCATGTCTTCATGCTTAGTTGTGTGTCATTGCTTCATGGTGTGTGCATGGTTGTTTGTGTTAATAAGCTATATGTTGTTGCTGTGCGATTGTTTTGTACTGTTGTTCTGCTATTTCTCGTTGCTTCACATGGCTTGTGTTGTCTTTGTTGTGACTGATGCTGTCTTTATGATGTCCTGCTGTCTTTTTTAGGTGAATTTTATTATTTTACAGGTTTCAAAACATCTTGCCAAAGGAGTACAGTTGAAAATTAAAGCTGCAAGCACTGTGGCTAACACTGGCACATTTAGAGACATGCTGATTAATATGTGTTGTCCTAATAAAATACAATGAAATTAATCATTTTTAGTTGTACTTGTATAAATGATAACGGAGTAATTACTTCTACATGACATGACTTTATTGGTGGGGGGGGTTCTGCATAATATATCTTTAATTAATGTCCTTATTATTCTCTACACTAGTCTCTCTAGAAAATGAGATCTTAATCTCAGTTACTGTTGAATGTTAATAAAACTGTATGTTGTCACTTAAAAATTACTCTTTAATTGGCACCAAAACTTATTCTCCTTTGATTTTCCATCACAGAAATGATTTCTACCCCCTACATTATCATTGTTGCAAGTTTATTACATAAATCATCAGTTCATCATTAGCATCCTGCAGAGTTTCAGTATGTGGAAAATGTTAACGGTATTGGATATTAGGTATTTTTGTCATGTGTCAGGTATTGGAAGGGAGGTGCAGGATCATGTGATGGCAGATGAGGGGAACTCTTTGAATGGTGGCCAGGTGAGAATTAGAACAGAGATTTCATACAATTTTACTCTTCAAAACATGAGCAAACTGGCTTGATTTCTCTCAAAAACATGTGAAGAAGGCAATGAGTAACCTAACAAGAAATGATCTAAAAATTAGCACAAAAAACCCAAAACCCTTGTAAGAAGTAAAAGAAAATTATCTGAAAATTAGATTTTTAAAAAAGGAAGAAAAAATAAAAGTAAAAAAAAAACAATTATGATAGAACTGTGCTAAAAATAACTATAGCTTTCTTGAAATTTCCCCCAGCCTCTTTTTGGTTTTTTGTTTTATTTTTTAATCTTTATCTGATAATTTCTTGTAATTTGAAGTACATTTCTCACAAAGTTGCTCATTACATTTTTTCTCATTTTTTGAGAAGAGATCAATCTGCTCAGGTTTCAGAGGTTAAAATACTGCTGAAAGGCATCTGGATGCAGCACAAAAGAGTGATGCTGATCCAGGTTTCAAATGGTTAAAGACTAAGGGGTGTGAGATCCTTATATTTGAAGGTTAAATGGCAAAAAAGGGAGACAGAGTAAAGGGCAGTAAAGGTTCGGACCTCATACCAGCATGTCCTAAAGGCTTCACAATATCAGGCTATACTTTTCATTTTTGCAGAAAAAGTAAAATGCAAAGTACTTGTTCCTGTTTGTATCCCAGTCCACACACAGACGGAATATAAACAGGTTTTGTAGAATTTTCAGTATCAAGTTCAAGTATTTCTCTGCAATTTTTGATATAAAGTCTTCCACATGCAGTTTTATTGACAAAGAGTATAATGCTAACCTGCTCAGTTCACAGTGATACAGTTCAGTATATCACCTGATCATTTAATCTCCTCTTAACACTTCATTTATGTTTCTGATTATGTGGCTTGTAACTTAGCAATTAGCAACCTGCATCATCCCCTCATAGCTGGACACCCCAGAGTTAACAGAGACAGGTTATAACTGGCTTCATAATACAGGTCTGCTTATCCAGGATCATCTGTGTTTGTTTTGGTGAAGCAGGTAACCCAAAGAGAAACAGAGACCTTTAGGACAAATGGTAGCAATGTGAACTTTGGCTGCTGACCAAGTTTTATAAACTTTTCTTCTAACCCTGGACAAATTCGGAAATAATGAATTTTACTTCAACACTGGACATGCTGCCAACAATATTATTTGAGTGTTGTGTGAGTAATAGAGTCTTCATCTTGAACCTGCATCTTATCAGTCTGCTGTCTGTGTGCTTCTTTTGCCTGCAATTCTTTGTTTCATTTTGCATGCACATACACACATCTTTTGTTTCTTTTGGCATAAAATGAAAATGCTGCCTCCAGCAGACCAAGTGTTATTAAACACAGAATAATATGATCTTAAACCTGAATTGATGGATGACTATTTTGTAGTCATATACCATATGTTGTGTAAACATAAGGACATGCAGTGTCATCCCAACATGTGCGTTTGTCTTTTTAAAGATTATTTTTTGGGCTTTAGCCTTCAATGAACAGAACAGTAGAAAAGGGGGAGAGAGAGTGAATGAATTTGTTGAGATCACAGTAACGACATCCCAGAGTGTAAATAGCTGATGCAGAAGGATTACTAAAACATCATCAGTAGACTCAGAAAGTCTTGACAGAGCAGCACCATGTGACGAGTTGGAATGAGAACGTGTTGGAACACAACCAATGCCAGGATGTCAACAAAAGCACATGGTTAGGATTAGGCAACAAAGGCAGGTAGTGAGGTGTAGAAAAAAGCATGGTTGGGCTCTACATTCATACTGGAAGTAAAAACAGGATGAAAGTACTGGGTTTGATGGACCCATCCACCACTCCTCCAGCACTCCCAATAGGAACCTCCCAGCTCCTTACATTATGTTGTTACTGGCAGTATTTCAACCTGAAACCTTCCAATGGTGTTTCACACAGTTGCGACAAGTTTTAATTGACGCCACCCATCTGCGTATCATCATCCGTAAAAGGTTTTGTCTGGCTGCGTTAGAAAATGATGATGCTCAGTGGCATATCATACCGCCAAGAAAGGTTGCTTTTGGAATCAGTGTACAATGCCAAAATTGCTGGCAACACATTACATTTGGGGACATTAGTACTCCCAACAGGATACATTTTCCATTTTTTATGCTTCACAAACTCTCATCTTGTACCAATTTCAGGACAAAACATCAATATTGCACACAACATTGACATTGAAGACATTCATGATTTCAAAGGTGATTTTAATGATCTGACGCCGTTAACTGCAGAACTACATAATTTCTAAGTGCTTCCCAAAACCTTTACAAATGTCACTTAGTGTTAGGTTGTCTGATCTGCCACTTCTGTGGGTAAGTTTCTGATGTTGGTTTAGACACAAGTTTAGTCTGCTCACCCCTCACTCACGTATCTTTTTAGAACAGTACCTCCTTGAACACAGTGTACACCAGATTTCATCCCTGCAGAGAGGTCTGTGTGTTATCATACACTCGGCACACATGCAGGAACAAGTGTTAGAGAGTGAGATTATTTCTTACATGGAGATATTTAAATCTCTAAAAGCTGTTGTGGATCCTGACTGACAGACTGTACTCGCTCCCATGTCCACTGTTACAAATCTGCGTGGTGTGTGACAGCTGTTCAGTCTACACGTCTTTAGCCAACATACAGCCTGCCAGCAAATGATGGTGACGAGGGGATGAATATACAGTTTATGCATGTGGGTTTATGGTGGTGAACGCACTGAAGCAGGTGTTTGCATGATGTGAATAAGTCTGTTTGATTAATCTCTCTGTGACAGTAGAAGCGGCAGTCATCCTATGTCCCACAGAGATTTGCCTTCCAGTGCAGGTCATGGAGACAGCCAATTGTCATTGTTTTTGTGGGTATTTTTCAGGCTTAATAGCATTACCAATAGGTATGTGTGAGAGGTACAAACTGGGGTTACAGTCAGAATTCTGATAATTTTTTCTTACAAACACACACATACATGCATATGCAATAGACCTTGAAGTCTTACCAATATGCCAACAAGAGTCTACGTGCACAGTGCAAAAATATGTTTTGTGTTGAGATCATCTTTAATCTGCTGCTTTAACAGCCCAAACTCTTCTAGTTTCAGGCTCTCCACCAGATTTTGGAGCCTGGCTGCCAGCTGCTGGGACTTGCTCCCATTAGACAGGGTTTATTTTGGCATCTTCACCTTGATTGCACTGTGAAGGGAAGAAGTAGACTGGAAACTGGAAGGGAAAAGGGATATTGCATGCAAAGGACCTCAGCTGGAATCAAACCAAGTATGCTACAGTAATGTCCCATGCGTTAAAGTTTTTTGTTAACTTTTCAAAACTTGGATTGACATTATTCTTCTTGTGCTGCTTTCAGATACCACTCTTAATAAATACATTAATTTGTATCATAGCTATATATTTAAAAAATATGTTAAAGAATAGGTAGAATTTTTAGGCATTTTTTTTCAGGTTCTTTCCTTGTTTGATTTTTCCCCTGTCTTTTTTGTGCTAATTTTCAGATAATTTCAATAAATTCTCATTCCAAATTGTCACCTATTGCAGCTTTGCAGTAGACTTCAGTGTTTGAATATTGTGGTCTAGGTATTCTTATGCCTCTATTCTTTACCTTTTGGGATGCCGTCACCATGATGTCAACACAAGCTCATAGTAGGATGATGTGGTGCATAGTTACGTGTAGGCAATAATAGTGCATTCTGGTAGTTTAGTGTGTTTTTCTACTGCAGCCCAGTTTTATGTGACTGCTCGTGGCTACTGGCAGTTTAAAAGGTGAAACATTTTCTAAATTTTCATTTTACTGATGTCATATCAACTAACACACTGAAATATCAATATGAAAACACTGTCCATACCATTTGTTTTTATTGCCTCTTTTGCATTACATACACTTCATACATATTGCAATATCTGATTCATGTATAGTAAATAATGAATAAGATTAATTAGTTATTGGAGACTGTGGGTGCAATTCCCGCCGTGGTGGTTATGATGATTTGGGGCTGTCTAAACCTATACAAGATGCAGGCTGATCCATGTGT
The DNA here is from genome assembly GCF_008729295.1 of Plectropomus leopardus. Classification (NCBI taxonomy): domain Eukaryota; kingdom Metazoa; phylum Chordata; class Actinopteri; order Perciformes; family Serranidae; genus Plectropomus; species Plectropomus leopardus. The sequence continues at coordinate 29,713,626 of NC_056476.1, read as the reverse complement.
GCTACATAGAAAAGAGATGGTTGTAGTGGAATTAAACAGGATGGTAGTCTCATCTCACCATATCTTTCATCTGCCTGCCCCTCTCATCTACACACCTGCTCCCACTTCCCTCATCTGCTCTGCTGTCCCTGACCTCCTCAGCTGCATCTCATTCCCTCATCAGCCTCATTGCATAAACCGGCCCGGATGCTTTGTTCCTCTGTCAGTTCATCAAGGTTCCAACGAAAGTGTTCCAGTGTCAAAGTGTCTATGCTTCAAGCCTTTCTGTTGCAGCCACATGCTATCTATCTGTAATCTGCAAAGCTGGATTTTCACTGCAGGCTCATCATTATCAAAGAAGTATTTCACTGCTGGAAATATGGCCTTTTAATGAATCAAGGATGTCTATGTAGAAGAAAAACGCAAATACTTTTGAAATTAGCACAAAACAAAAGAGAAAGTACAACTACCAGAATGCATCACACTACCCCAGATGCCCTGTGTGTCACCATCTGTTTGGATGGCACAGCAAAAACAACATAATACACATAATACAATTAAACAGTACGCTAAAACATGTTTCTACAAACGTTTGAGGCGAGAAATATGATATTTCGTAACAGAATCTTGGTTTACATTTGATCAGTGCTGCTTGGTTTTACAGTTTGAACTCTGTTTTTCTCAGCCTCTGTATTCACTGTGGAGGAAACAGTATGGTGTCCACTTCCTGTTTACAAACTCACTTTAACAGGGCACTAAAATGTGTTTCTAGAAACATTTCAGCAGAGAAATAGCCAGTGTAGTAAAATAATCGCGGTTCATATTCAATCAGCATCGCCTTGTTTAACAGTAGATTTGGGAATTTGTTGAAATAATATGAGTTAAAAGAAAAAAAAAACAGAAACTTGATAGAGATATAAAAGTTTTACTTCTACCTACTCCTTTTTTGACACTGTACCCTTGGTTTTTGTTTATAATATGCTTTAATTTTTGGTTCAAAATAGAGTAATTGGTTGATTGACTTACTGATTCATTCATTCATTCATACAGTCTGATTAGATTGTGATCCATGTTTGATAGACACAGATGGGGATCGATGTCTCTCTTGATCTTGATGTCTCCTCTTTGAGTCCACGGTGGTGGCATTGGTGGCCGGTAATATGAAAATGTGGAAGTATATCCTGTAGTTTGGGCAAAACCCAGAGAGCCAGCAGAACTCCACGGGATGATGTGTTTTACATCACTTTGCCAGGGATTGATATCTAGTTTCTGGTCAGACAGAGGGAAGTTCACCACAGTTTGCTGACACATATTACCCACATTGTTTGGATAAAAAGCTGGTTGAAAATCAGTGAAGAATCCCTTTGAGGACAACTCCTTTCACATTACACGCAGTCATCTTACTCATTGTTGATATGAAGTACATAAAATGTTCAATAGTGCTGCTTACAGTTTGCTCCAGGTATATTTGGAAAAGCAGATTAGTTAAATCTATATGTAGGAGACTGGGCTGTATTTTAAGGATGAGCAAAACTTTTATCTCTTACAATCCTACAGAAGGCTGTCAGACACACACTCTATCAGTGTAAGGATACAAACACAGCTTGTATTAAATGATCTCTAGGGAGATAGGAGTAAAAACTTTCTGTGCCTTCTGGGTTTGCTTAAAGCTGTGGATAAATGGATGATCATGTCATGGTAGGATGAAGTTTAACACCTACAATGATGGAGTAGGAAAGTAGTGACTAAGTAGTGACTTAGTGGAAATAAGAACTACAGAAAAAAAAACAACAACAACAAACAACAAATTGAATTTATGAATTTAAAATATGCGGAATATAAAAACTCAAGATGCAGCAGGCACTACAAGAGGTGTTATTGCATCACATAACTCTTCCGGATCATCTGGAAGTTTGAATCCACAATTCCTCTGTGAAATTGTGGACTATCACCTCCCAGAAATCCCTCATGCATGGCTGCTCCCATGTATAAGGGGCTCGCCTTTCCATTATGGCTCCATAACACGCCTATGTGGCCTTGGATTGGAAATAATGATGGCTAGTGTGGTGGCTGCAATAGAAATAAAGCTGCTAAGGTTTTGAACATCCATCACCATGCTTCTTGGCGAGGAGGGGGAGAAGTCGCAGAACATCAGTCATCTCACAATTGTGTTTTATTGTCATTTCAAAAATATCGCTTGAGTTTTATGCAAATCTGTAGTGGAAACCCACCAATAATAAGAGAGAATGCAATGTCAAAAAGATGACCAGGTTGTGTTTCAGCTTTAAATATATTAATAATTTCACCATTTGCCAGCAAGGTGCTGATTGTCTTCATGCCATTTTAGATACTTTAACTAAGGCCTTGTCTGCACATACACAGGTAGTTTTGAAAATTTGGGTTTTCATTTTTGTTTATTGTTCTATAATATTAAAACAAACCCATCCAACCACTACTGTTAAAACATTCCTTTGATAAAGAAAAATAATTTCTGCTCAAATGCATATGCAAAAAGAAGTGGGGTCAAGAGCATGCCAAATCAACAGGCTGCAAAATGCACCATACCAATTTGTCTTTTCTGCAAATGCAACAACTCAGTGGAACACTGCCTGAGGATGTGAGCTGCAGCTCTATCAGGACTATCAAAATGATTGAAAAAACAATTAAAAGCTGTTCAGCTCTGCAGTCACTGACCCTGAACTCTGGACTTTCTAACTTGTTTTTAATTTGACAAATATTCACTTTTGATGCACTGTAGTATTTTATTCTGTTTTGTAAGTGCTTTTGTGTGTAGTTTTATGGTGTATTGTATGTCTTGTGCCTTCTTTGTATCACTTTATATCATGTGCTATTGTGTGTATCATTTGTATGGTGTGTGTGTGTGTGTCTTTTTTTCTTCTTCGTGTACAACTTTATGTTATCATGTCACTGCTGTGTATTTGTTCTGACCTGCGAGGGACTGCAGATGTGCATGTGCATGTGCTGTTATCTGATTGGCTATCAAGAGGCTACATCAAAGGGTGAACATTTATGTTTTAAACTGTACATGGTCCCTTTTAAATAAAATTAAATTAATTATTATAACCCAAACCATATTGCTATGAAAAGATGAGGATGTTGGCCAATAAGAAGCCTTAAAAACAGCTATTACCTGAAGGCTACCCGGAGCAGTGTCCTCCATAATTCATTTTGACACCTTGATTCCTCAATGTGGTGGAAGATTAACTGTAAATTAAGGTTACAGACATGTACAAAAGTCTTGTAAGTGAGGTTCAGCATAGCCTCATAAAATAGCTCTTATGATATCCTACAAAAATAAGATAAGATAAAGATGAGATGAGATGAGATGAGATGAGATAAACTTTATTGTCCTGAAGGAAATATATCTTGGGCAAAAGTGTTGAGCGCAGCTGCAGAATAGATGATAAAACATAAACCAACAAGACAAACAATATACACGGCGATATAGATTAAAGGAAAGCTCGATAAACAATTAAAATTTCAGTCAGAAAAATTGCATATACCCTACAAAAAAAGTAAACACATTTTATGATATTTAAATAAATTAAGGAGATGGACATACATACAAGAGAATAAACAAACATAAAACTATAAAAACTGTAAACCATAAAACTATAAAATCGTGCATTCTACAATAAAACAGAAAGTCATTTTCCCGGGCCTCTTTACCCTGCACTCTGAAACAATACACAGTTAAGATTTTACTGTTTTTTTGCTTAATAATGTTATGAATACACTCACAGTTCCTCTGATATCCTGCGAATTAGTGACCCGTAAATGAAGTTACATCCCTGATGTACAGTACCTTTGGGGCGGCTGTGGGTCGTCCTCTAATCAGAAGGTCAGCAGTTCAGTCCCCAGCTCCTCTGGACAACATGTCAAAGTATCCTTGGGCAAGATACTGAACCCCAAATTGCTCCTGATGCTGCGTCATCAGAGTTTGAGTGTGTGTGAATGATTACTGAGTAGCAGGTGGCATCTTGTACGGTAGCCTCGGCCACCAGTGTGTGAATGTGTGTGTGAATGGGTGAATGTGACATGTAGTGTTAAAGCACTTTGAGTGGTCAATAAGACTAGAAAAGCGCTATACAAGTATAGTCCATTTACCATTTACCATAACAGAGGTTAGCTTTAGGAAGAGAAACAGGGTGAGGACGTACCTCTAACATGTTGACACAATTCCAAACATGCACCTTTTTGTTTTCTTCTGTCAGTGCATTGGTCACAAGCTCACAACATTTCAAAATAAGTGGAATAAGTACACATTTATGTACGTTACTTTTCGAAGGAAAACACATATGGGCAGTTTGTGAGAACAGTCTGCGAGCCAGCATTATTTTAGTCATATCTGCCATTGCATGACATACAGCCTCACTTGTGATGCAGTAGATAATGAGGCCTCTTTTCAGTGAGCTAAATCACAGTTTACATGGATGAAATGCAAAGAAATCTTCCCTTTTTTAAATATACCCTTGTATAATTACAGTGCTCTCTCTTCAGGCAAGTACAAAGTACATTTCTATGTTCTGACATGTGCGCTACCCAGTCAGTGTATTATTAAAATCATTGCTGCTGTTGTCCATTAGGCCCACTCATTTTTAGATCTGCAGCGAATGCAGCAATGGGCCACAGAGGTCAGTCCACAGAAAAAACAACACGTGCACTTTTCTTTTATGGATGATGCTAGTTTGACCAACAGAAATGAGCTGCTGTAAAAGAAAAACAACCTTGACTGCTTGTCAGCGTAAATTTCTGACCTTGTCCAGTTTTCTGCATTTTTACTGTGAATGCAGGAAAAAAAACTTGTTATAAAACATAAGCATCAAACCCTATTGATTTGCTTTGATAAATCTACAGCTGACAGGAAGTTTCAGGGGACAAAAAACTCCTCCTCTGCAACTGACCATCACTTTGGACATTAAAAGTAGATGTTTGAACAGACAGACCATGATCTTTGAGCAGCAGAGCACTAATAAAGACAAAGAACAACTACAGTGTCCAGACCTGGGAGCCTCTAGGTTTGGAGAACGGGCACTTGCTGCAAAATAAAAGATTTAATTGCAACATAAATCTTTTAAGCCTCTAAGGACATTTATTTCCAACCAAAACACTTTAACTTGTTCCTCCAGCTGTGGGAAAGTTATGTGATAATAAGAAAACTTGTTTACTGCCTTTTCTTTAGTACACAGCCAGATTAATGGAGCCTGGAGCTTCACTGGTATGTATCGATGGCACCGAAAACTGAAAATGAAAAGCACAGTTAAACAAGACACAGACAAATGAAGAATGTTTCGGGAGTAGTCTGATTGCTTTACTTTCCAAGTGACAGTAAATGTAATAAAATATATATAACAAGTACTGTTGCTCTCAGTAATAACCATACATTTAAAGTTGTAGGCATTATAACCACATGGTGGACCTTTTTTTAGCAATCAAATTTCTTCACTAAAAACTGTACAATATACAAAAAATCCATTTTATACAATTATGTTACTAGATTCATTATTGTTTTTAATTAATTGTGTGTGTTTATTTTTTGTGCATTAATTTTCATTGTTTATTTGATTATTTTATTAAGTTAATTTTATTTTCAACAATTTATAACCAGTCAAGCCTCCCCCTTTAAGGACACGGTTACATATGAGCAAAATTAGCATTGGCATTGGTGTTAGTGCACAGAAGAAACCATTCCTGACCATTCTTCACCACAGAGTTGCCGAACATCGAAAGCTAGTTACCAGCTACAACGAGGGCTTAAGCTAACTGAGTGGGCCAAGAGAAACCACATGTCTGCAAACTATGGTTAGCCACAAGGTTGGAAAGAAAAGGATACACTAATGTCGATCTAAAAGAGAAGTCTTTATGATAAACAGCTAACTAGCACACCCCTCTAGTAGTCAACCACAACCTGAAGGGGAGCAACATTAGAGAGTGCGCTTATTTTAGGGAATGTGATATGCATCATTACAGTTGTTTTGGGGTTTTTTTATAAATCTTTTTTTAAGTTATTTTTTGCAAAACTTACCACAAAACCTTTGACCAAACCAGCAAATCATTATACATATCTTACAAAAAGCAATCAATTCCTGCAAAACTCTTCAAACTCATTAAAAAGTGTGTATTTGTGTGAATACTGTACACACCATCCATCTTTTAAATACACACACACACAAAGCACCAACCACGCACTGATGGAATAGATGAAAAACACTTGGGCTTTTGTTTTTTCAGAGTGTAGGGCAGTTTGCAATAAAGTTGTCATATGTGGAAAACACACATACATGCAAGATATCCAAAATGTGTAACATGCAGATGTGTATTCTAAACATAACATGGTATCAGTACAAATAAGGGGGATAATTTTTTTTTTTTCTTAAAATGTTATTTCTCAAACAACAAAAGCACAGTAGAAAAAAACATTCATCAATATCTTCCTAGGTATTTTCTTAAATTCCTTAAGTTGTTCTTAAGTAAATTTTTAAGAAAACTCTACGTCAGATTCATGAATGTGTTCTTAAGTGGCAGAATTTGTTCGCAGCTGTGTTCTTAGAATTATACAGTATATGCCAACTGATGAACTTTAGTAGTTGTGAAGTGGAGGTGCTGCTGCAGGAGGTGAACCACAAATGAGCAGTAACATTTAGCAGCATGAATTCATGCAATCACACACTCTGTGAGTGCTGTATCTGGAGAAAGACACAGTGTGGATTAGGTTAAAAAGAAGTTATTTAATTTGAAATCTGACAAAAAATTAATAAAAAAAGAAAAATCACTGCAAAATTCAGACACAAGTTGCACTAGAGGGGGGCAGCAGGTAGAGCTGGACCATCATCATCAGAGAGATGGCACTATCAGCTGTGCCATCAGCTGAATGTCTGGACACAAACCTGGTCCCAAGTCAGCGGCTTCATTATTATAAATTACAAAATTATTTTCAGAATTTATATAATTTAATATCATACAACTGTACAATAGAAGAAAACTCAATAACCACTTATTTTGCTCAAACATGTCAGCACTTAAATGTGCATCAAAGTGCTCTTCAGTGTGCGTAGATGCTGTTCTGACCTAAGAACAAACATAAGTTAATGTCAGTATCTTCGTAAAAAGTGCATAAGTGTGTTTTAAGAAGACATTTCTTCTAAAATTAAGGGAAGGAGGGCAGACTCAGCAGACAGTGAAAGGTTCAGTGATTTGACAGGAAAAGCTTACATACTAGTGAGGCAGACAAGGTTAAACAGCAGGAAGTCAGTCCACAAATCCAGCAGGAAATAAGTAAAGATGAGGTCCAATACACAGGCAAAATCCCCTAATAAAACATTTATTTATTAGTATCATGTTTGCATCGCATATAATTTGAACACTGACTAAATTAAAATACTTTCAGTTAATGAAAGCAAACTCAATATCTGTGTCCGTATCACAACTTAAGGCCAGTCAATAGCATCGGTTTCCTTTGTAAAACTGGACATTGCTGCAAATTGCATTTTATTATTAGTCTCCTTACCTAACTTGTGTGAACACATGATGTAAAAATGCTTCAAACCAATTATACCTCCTAACATGTCTGGCATAATGTGGCTTAAGGTTGGATTATAGATCCATCACCTGTCAGACTATTCCCTTTAAAAACTGCCAGAATTCAGAGGTTTATCAGGACATGAAGTGGGACTCGCATGGCTTGCTTCCTGTGGGTGGTTTTATGTAAAGCCCGGCCAAATGCAGCACAAAGATCCAAGAGAAAAGCTCTTAGAAATCAGAATTGGCACATAAGCCATTCATTATTATTGGCCCAAATATTCATTCGCTAAATCTTCCAACAGGGCCAAAGCAGCCTCTTGTTCATCATTTCACATGATAATTGCCTGCCTTTTTATACTCATCCCTTTGATTGTATTTGAAAAGCTACCCAATTTGTGTTGGAAGTAGCACTATTGTAAATGACAAAGAAAGGGCCTTTCTGTCATTGACTGTCAGGTAATGGACGTGATTATACTTAATGGAGTCATGCATTCGTAGGTCCTATCTGCCTGAATGAGGCATGGAAAACCATATCTGTTTAAACATAATATGGCCGTTTTCATGACTGTTTATCTAGATATTTCTGGAAAATACATTTTATGACACAATAATTACACATCCAATAACAACATGATTCCCAATTAAACTGTAAAGAATATTTTAATACATAAACAAGTAATATCTGAATTTATTATACACAATCGTGTCAATTTTGAACTGTTTCCCAAGTTTCTTCTTTTGTGACTATCCAATTTATAATGAGATGCTTTTAATGAGTCTTCTGATATTTTGTTCTCATTTGTATCAATGAACTTTGTTCATTGCAGTTGCTATGTGGGTTCCATTTTGCTGTCTGCCTGCCTCTGCTGCTTGTTAGTCTTTTAGTGCTTCAGAAATAAATCATCAATCTGATCCTGTCTGCCTGCTTTGTGCATGTTTGGGTCTGATCCTTGTTCCCTAAAATCTAACCTGTGACAGTATGAAGTGAACAAAAATGGACTCCGCATTTGGAGCATGTGTCATGGAGGAGGTGGTTAGATGAATAATACCGTTCATTGGGCCTCATGCAAGTAACAATTTAGGAGCAAATGCTCTCTTATTTTTGCTCATATTCACAATTGTTTCTTATTTTGTCAATACCTAATTTATTGGATTAAACAACGTTTTCTTATTTTTGCATTTCTCTTAAAAAAGAGAAATGCAATAAGTGGTCTAGAGCACTCATACCAAGATAAGAGAAAAACATCTTTGAGCTTTCATAGACCACAAATTGTTGTCCAACACAAGGAAACTAGTTTTATAGTTATATATAGTTACTGTGCATCCCTCTGCTGACCTGAGCTGGAATGTAACTACATTTACTCAAGTACTGCACTTAAGTACAAATCTGATGAACTTTTGTTACTTGATTATTTCTTTCTTGACTCTTTCCACTTCTACTCCACTGCACTTCAGAGGGAAATATTGCACTTTCTCCTCCACTAAAATTCCCCCTCCACTTCTTGACAAATTAAGATTTTTGCACACAAACCAAAAATATGTAAATATAAAAGTGCAGCTTAAACAATTAGTCCATTAATTAGAAAATTATTTTGTGACTAATTATTTCATTGTGTAAGTCATTTTTCATGCAAAAAACATTTCATGGTTCCAGCTTTTCATATATTCGGTTTGTATGAGGACTTCCTGCTTTTCCTTTCTATTCTTTTAATTATTTTGATTTTTTAAATTTATTTTAACCTTTTTTTAAACCATTTGTACTTTTACTTGTAATACTTCAATACATTTCCCTGAAATCACATTTACTGTGTTTAGGTTTATGTAACAGTATGTCAGATTCACTACTGCAGAAGTTATGCAGCCTACAAACTTTTAGTTTCATATCTCCAGTCTTCTTCATGTGTCAGAGTCTTTGCACACAGCACAAAACCTGCCCTTATATAGTGTTTAGGGGGCGTTACCTGTGCTAACAAGTGACTTATAATCAAGAGGAATTCAGCATTGAGCGCACCTGGTCAGAGCAGATTTGGAAGGTGTTAGTATGCATTTTTAGGATTATGAATCTTTTATTATCTTTTATAATTATTTTATATCTCTGTATCAACCTTGTGCGAATTTATATCTTATGTGACCTTTTACCTCCTTATAGTTAAGTTAGTGACCTTGCAGGTCATGCTAGGCATATGGTAGCAATCGTGAGGAAACTAAACATCACGTCATGTACCCCTCTGGGATAGGGGCCCCCAAAGTCTGCCACAACATTTCAGAAAAGTGTCCCTGGGGTCCTGATCCTGAAGTATGGATGATTAATGGGTACTGCTTAAGTAACCCATTTCAAGTGTATATATACCAGGGTTTCAGAGTTGTTCCTTTGTCAGACAGCAACTTGCATGATTCTTTGTTTCTGTATTGACCCGAGTACTTGTATTAAACGTTTACTGATTTAACCATCAACCGGTGTCTCTCTTCTTGAATAAATCATCCTTTCAGATGGTTAAGAATGTTTGGTGCATCTGGAGTTGACTTTTCTTATATTTTCTCTCACCAGAATATTAAGAAAAAAATATAATATAAATTTAAGAGAATATTGCTGCATGAGGCCCAGTGTCCTCTTAGTCACTGCCAAAATGACTACAATGAACACAAGGAGGCAGCTCTGTCACTGGAACTAAGGACAATGTCTTCCAAGCCTTGGCTCATGAAGTGGCAGCCTGGAGGACTTGATCATCATTCTAGCTTCAAAGTCTACTAACCCCCAGCCAGCCAGCAACCAGCTTTCACTCTGGTTGAGTTAATGAGCCTGCCGCCTACATGCCCTGAGCCAGCTAACCCACTGTTTACTCTGATCATCTTTTTAATTCAGTGGGCTTTCTTGGACAAGTTCACCAGCAATCTTGAGGTCTAATGGTTTCTTTCTGACAGCTCTTTACACAAGATATCAGGGAGTCCCCAAAAAAAGGTGTGGTCCCAACAACTCCTGATGCCACTGGCACACTCAGCTGAACCCGGTTCCTCATTGCCCAGCATTAACCTGTCAGTCAGCCATTCCTGCCAATGTCCAGCCAGACTTCCTAGATCTCCACACTGCCACATCTGTCACACCTATCTAGACATTCCAGATCTCCAGGCTGCTGCCTCCACTGATGCCCAGCCAGACCTCCTGCTGCAGACCTCCTGCTCTGCACTCCTGATGCTGCCATCTGGTCCTGCACTCCAGACATCCTCCTCTGGTCATGTAGGCTGCCGCAACCTGCAGCCAGTCTTTCTGGCGCTGGCTTATCTTCCCAACCTTCAGACTCCTTACCAACCTTCCGAGCATTCTTACCAGATCAAGCCATCAAATGTTGCTGACCTACAGGCCATACTACAGAGTGGCTCCACGCATATTCCTGACCTCCTGGACATCCACCAGAGCAGCTCCAGCTGTCTGGTTGTCCCCTTGTCCATCCTCAAGAGCTGCTCCATCTGTATCCAGTATCCATGTTTGCTGTTACTGTGCCTTTGAGCCATTCATCTGAGGTTCCCAGCCCCATTCTTAAGTTCCCAGGCCACTTGTCCCTAAATCAGCTCTCCCAGAATCTTCCACCCACCCTGCTCTGGGTTCCTTACTGGCCCATAGACTGTATATAAAAGATGAACTATGCAACCCCACTTTTCCTCACTATCCTTGAAGTGAGGCTAAAATATCCAGAATACGGGGGCTGCCATTTTGCACTGGTGAAGTCATTCAGAGCCGGAGTCAGTGCAGTAGCTACTGTATATCCACATATGGGGAGTTCCAAAACACCCATTCAACCAATCGGGAGCAGCCCCTTTGAATTCGAGTGCATGATTGGCACACACAGTTGTCAATTATTAATGAAAATTCCCTTTTGTAGAGTTAAAAACTCATTAAAACCAAACTGATCGTACAAACAAACACTTGAACAAATGTGAGTGATGAGAACTACCTAAAATGACAGAAACCAACTTTGGGAAAAATGTATTTTGCGTGTACTTTTGAGTTTTTAGTTTGGCCCATGTCCCATTCACTAACATGGAGGGGTGAGCTTTATGACCTATTCTGCAGACAGACACCTGGGGGCAATCTAGATTGAAGTGTTACACTTTGGAGGAACTGTCATGTCATCCATCTTTATAAACAGTCTATGGACTGGCCTGGTGGGATATTTGAGAACCATCCCCAGATCCACCTTGAATTGCTATATTTGACTTTTTTAGGGTGCTGTATCTGCATTTTCAGAACCTCCTACTGGATGCTGGCTGCTTTTGGTATGGTTCCTGGTAGCTATTTTTATAAAGTCCTGACCTCACCTGTTTTTTGTGCCCAGGAACATCCCAAGATGGAATAGAAATAAGAGAACACAGGCAAAAGACAGGCTCTCTGCAGATAAATACAACACACGAGATTTGTAATTGGTCAAAGCGATGATTGAGAGGCATTAATTTTGTATAAGTCTATGCATTTTTATTTAGGAACATCCTGCAAAGTATACGTTCAAGAAACTTCCTGGAGTTTAAGACTGTTTTGAAGAAGACTGAATGGATGCTGGTTTAGTCCAAACAAATTCATTATGTCTTCACTGAATCAAGTCTTTACACTGTTTCTTGTTGACAGACAAGTGAAGACTGGATGCTGTTTTTTTTAGTGACAGATTCAAAGTCTAACCCTGGTTAGCCAGCAGTGGTTCTTAGAGGACACCTTTTATCTTTTGTATCTGTTTATTGTCAGTGGAGCCACAGACTGAAATAGCTCATGGCTGTGTACCATACCTACAGTGGAAATCAATAAACACATAAAAGTGCCACCCTGTTGCACTGGGAGACAAATAACTTCATTAGAATGTTTATGGCCAGCTGCAGTGTGTGTGTGTGTGTGTGTGTGTGTGTGTGTGTGAGAGAGAGAGAGAGAGAGAGAAACAAAGAGCAAGAGAGGGGGATGAAATGAGACAAAGACAAATTCATCAGCATATACAGAAATAAATGTATCATTGAAATTATATTATTGAAATAAAGTTAAATAAATAAAGTCAGTTACATCTGATGGCCAAAAATAGTAATTGATAAATGACCCCCTAATAAATGTAATTATGTTACATTACATTGGTACACATCTTTTGCTTAACGTAACTTACAATAAGTCTGTTCAACTATCAAGAACAAAATGCCAAAAATTGTAAATACATCCCTTATTAGCATCTTTGTGGAAAAGTGAAAAAAGAAAAAAAAAGATAAACACTCCCAAAATATTTAGGCTTTCTAAAGGGAAACTTATGATTTCATCTGTGTGGGACTCAGCGTTATCTTTTTCTGCACCTTCCTCAATAAAACAGATATATCTGTTCTTTGTGTCCTCAAATATGTTTTGTTTATTTCACAATAAAAGTGATTTTTAGCTATGTCAGAGACATGGCTTTTAGGGATGGTGATATTAGCTGGTCATAAGGTTTTAGGACTAACTTGGTCCAGGCTGAAATGTTTCCATGTAAAAGGTTTTTAAACTATGCAAACTATGGATTTCTATGGAATTCAAAACAGACATTCATGGTTCCTAGAGGATGAATCAGAATGACTGTGGTAATCCTCTGATTTCCCCTTACATGGTCAGGGTTTTGACTTTTTGAATAATTCAGCATCTACTGGATAAATTTCCATTTCGTTCATACATTAATGTTCCCCTAAGGATGAATTGTAATGATTTTGATCATCCCTTTTTCATCCAGTCCCACCAGAAGGTCAGAATATCCATTTGTCACTTTGGTTTATAACGAAAAATAATTACATTTCTAACAGTTTTAGCTGTACTTTAGTATGATACCAACTAGCAGGTGTCAAAGCAAGAGTGTGGGACTTTAATTCATATTTTAATAAATGTTTGTTACCTTCAAGCCCCTCCAATGGACCAACTACTAGTTGTAGGCAATAGTCCACCTGGAAAATTGTCAGTTTGATCTCTGGCTCCTCCTGTCCCCATTTCAAAGTATGATTGTGTGAATGGGTCAATGTGATAAGTAGTGTTAAAGGGCATTGAGTGGTCGGCAGACCAGGAAGTCGTCATACAAATACAAATCATTTTACCATTTTGAACGCAAGTGTAAAGGGAATTAAAATATCTAATCTTCATATTTCAAAATCTGTAGAAAACAAGAAACATTTGATTTTTGCAATTTTCATTACTTAATTTATTTTATGCTTGATTTTTTTTGTTTTTGTTGTCTTTTTCTGATTTTTTCTGATCTTTTTAGATTATTTGTACATTGAAAGTTGCCATGCCATGCATCGAGCTCAGCTGCAGGTATTGGAATTGCTCACTGTCAGAGTGGCAGAGACAAAAGTTCAGCTTAAAGACAAAATAACTAAGAAGGTGAACATGGCAAACACTGTAGCTGTAAACATCAGCGTGTAAGCATTGTCATTGTGAGCATGTTTGCATGTTAGATTTAGCCCAAAGCACCATTGTGCTTTATGGCATACATCAAACCATCTGGACTTCTGTGTCTTTTTATCACATTTTAGGTATCCTTCTGCATCTGCTGTTTACATTGTGGTATACCGCTACCATGATGTCAACACAAAAACATGGGATGAAAAAAATACCAGACTCTGGAATGAAAGTCTGTTGTTTGTTTGAACCATCCACCGCCACTCCCGCCCTCCCTGTAGTTGCACTTTGTTAAGCCTAAGCTTGTAGCAGATAACTGGACCCACAATGACTTGGACAGTAGGGAAGGTTATACAGCAGTTTATTGTAAACAATAGATAATGATGCAAAACGAGTCAAACTGAATGGAGCCAGGTGAGTGTGGACTGGGGAAGGCAGGAGTCCAGGATAGAGTGTTGTGGAAAATCCAGTGATGGTGAGCAGCAAACAAAAAAACAAGACTGGGCGAAGCAACAGAACAGGTGAGCATGGCAGGGCTAGAAGAAAAAGAACAGAAACAAGGTGATCAAAAAACAATTCAAAAGCTTTCAGGATAGCAATTCAAAGGTTAGTCGGCAGAGTAGTTACCACTGGGGAAACAACAACAAAGTGGCGAAGAGTGGAACGTGTGACCAGGTATTTATGCGGCAGGAGTAGGCAGTATAGATAATCGGCAGGTGCTTGATAGAAGTGGATTGAGAGGAAACCAGGTCAGCCCCGCCCAACCTAGTATACTACTGACACAGACAAGAAGGACAGGACAACACACACACACACACACACACACACACACACACACAGAACAAGAGGGGCAGGGGGGAACAGAGGGAAAACAAAAGGAAAAAGACAAATACCTAACACCTAACACCTTTGTGCTCTTTATATTATGTTGTCACTGGCAGCATTTTATTGTGTATTGTAATATTGCCTAAAAATGTCACAATATTGTGATACTGTTTTATTTGATCATTGTTTTATATATATATATATATATATATATTATATATATATATATGTATGTACACCAATAGGCTTTAAGTTGTTTGCAGTGTTTTACATTTATTGTAAATATTTGAAAGGGATGTATCTTGAAACCAACTGTTCAATTACATGACGTACTTCTTTCCAGAAGTTTCTTACCGACCAACATCAGCAATGTAAAAGTGTTCATGTATCATCAGTTAATTTACTGCAAGGGGGATAGTGTTGTCAAAAAAGAAGTATAAACGTCCTAGTTTTGAGATTCCTCATATGGATTCATAGCACTTTTTATGTTTTGAACCTGATCGTTTTACTTTTCCAGTTCAGTTAGAAGAAATGAAAAGCAAACTTGGTAGTCAGCATGAATAGCATAAAAGGTTTCACAGAACATCAAACTGGCCTTTTTAAAAGAAATCCCAGCCCTCACCTCAGTGTGAGTTACAGTATGAAACCATGGCAGCAGTGTGCACTTGGTACCAAAAACAAAAGCAGCAAAAGACATGGAATTCATTGATCACCACTTCATTTTCTGCTGAGGGTACTTTTCTTTTTTTCTTTTCATTATTTAGCTTAAAGACAGCAAAATGCTTTTTTTATTTATAAAAAAAATGAAATAATATATGCGACAGCCTCTCATGCTTCCACCTCTCGACCCACCCGCCCACCTCCTGTCATTCCTTTCATACAGTGAAGACTCAGACCCACAGCCTCCCACTGCCTCAATCAAGGGCTTCTTTTGCTTTGAACTGTCACTGCAAATGGAAATATGGATATGCATGAACTACTCTTTTGTTTTTACTTTCTAATGTCCATGACACAGAGGAGAAAATTATTACACTGTATTATATTACAAAAAAGCTGTCTTCTGTATTCTACAGTCCCTCCTCCGTCTTCCACTCAAAAAAGACAAGTTTTAAGCTTGAAATGATCAGACTACATCAGATCAAAGTCAGATTTATTTATTTGTCAATTTCTTCACATGTACTTGACATACAAAGGAATCGAAATTACGTTTCTCACTATCCCATGCGTTGACAGATATCACACAGGACAGGGCAAACAGTAAAGTGCACAGGCACAACAGAGTTAAAAATCGAATTAAAGAATTAAAAATATAGTCTATATAACAAAACAAAAGAACAAAAAACAAGAGCAAAAATAGTAATGAGTGCAGTAGAGAGAAAACAGATAAACCGAATGTAAACAGCAGAATAAATAGTGCAAAAACAGAATAATCAGTAAATAAACAGTGTAAACAGTGTAGTGCAAAAAAAGAATAACCAGTATATAAACTGTGTAAACAAAAACATTGTAGCAGCTGTGGGGGTTATTATTGCACAAATGAGAGGTAGAATTAATAACTTAACTCTCCTCAGGAGGGGAGAGAGAGGGGAGAGAGTTCAGCAGTCTCACAGCCTGGTGGCTGAGGGTGGGGAGGGGAGAGAGTTCAGCAGTCTCACAGCCTGGTGAATGAAACTGTTGGTGAGTCTGTAGTAGTGCGGGAGCGGAGGCTCCTGTACCTCCTTCCAGAGGGCAGGAGGCTGAACAGATTGTGTGCGGGGTGGCTTGCGTCGCTCACAATTGTGGTGGCCTTTCGGGTGAGGCGGGTGGTGGTGTAGATGTCTTGCAGAGAGGGGAGTGGTGCCCCAATGATCTTCCCAGCTGTATTCACAATGCGCTGCAGTGCTTTCCTGTTGTAGTCAGTGCAGCTCCCATCCCACACTGTGATGCAGCTGGAAATGATCTCTCAATGGTTCCTCTGTAGAATGTAGTCAAGATGGGTGGTGGAGCACTTGCCCGCTTGAGTTTGCGCAGGAAATAGAGGCGCTGCTGGGCTTTCTTGGCCAGTGATGCGGTGTTGGTAGTCCAGGAGAGATCTTCACTGATGTGCACCCCCAGGAATTTGGTGCTGCTCACCCTCTCCACTGCAGCTCCGTCGATGGTCAGTGGCATCTCTCTTAGATGAGCTTTACTTGGTCATCTGATGAGGTTTTACAGATCACAGGTAGATGCTGCCAGTCAAACAGACAAAAGGGCAAATGAACCAGTTAACACTGTGGTGACAAATCTATCTCAGCCTGGTAGTTTATTTATCCAAAGAAACAGTTTGAGGCAAAGAGACAGATTAAAACTGAGACAGAGATCTTGGAACGAATTCAGAGGTTGAATGGAGAAAGAGATCTTGAAAACCAGAGACAACCAGAGACCAGAGGTGGGAGGGGGCTGCAGCCTATCCCAGTTGTCATTGGGTGACAGACGGGGTACACCCTGGACAAGTTGCAGGACTCTTGCAAAACTGACACATAGAGACAGACAACTACTCATGCTCAAATTAATCACAACTGGCAACTTAGAGGCACCAATTAACCTCATCTGCATGTCTTTGGAATGTGGGAGGAAATTTGAGATCCAGGAGTATACCCATGCTCCACACAGAATGGCTCCCTCGGACAAGGACCGAACCTTACCTAAACCCAGGCTTGAATCAGGGACCTTCTTGGTGTGAGGTGACAGTGCTACCCACTACACCACCGTGCCGCCTTTCCTGCCAGTGTCCAGCGAGAAGAGAAGAACTGAGACAGAGACCTCGAAACAAACAGAAAGAGTTTGAAACAAACAGACATAAATCTTAAAAAAAAAAAAGATGAATCAGAGACAGAGCTCTTGAAACAAAGAGAGAGTTTAAAACAAAGAGACAGATCTTGAAACAAATGTGGAATAAATGACTTTGTGGAAATAAAAAGACTATACCTATAGTTTTGGTCGGAGGAAGTCGCTTGCGTC
The DNA here is from genome assembly GCF_008729295.1 of Plectropomus leopardus. Lineage (NCBI taxonomy): Eukaryota > Metazoa > Chordata > Actinopteri > Perciformes > Serranidae > Plectropomus > Plectropomus leopardus. The sequence goes on along the minus strand of NC_056476.1, from coordinate 29,695,919 downwards.
AGGAGGCGTGTCTTAAGGGGGGCACTGTGATGACTGTGATGATTCTGTTTTGGCTTTGGACTATTTTGGTGTCTTTTTGTTCTCTTCTTCCTGCAGGGCATGTGGCGGGGGGGGGGGCTCCTCCTGAGGCTCACCTATCTGCACTCAGCTCATCAACCTGCCTATATAAGCCTTCACTCCACCAGATCATTCTGTATAGTTCTTGACTTCTAGAGTGGCTTATTTTCTAGCAGCATTTAAGTTGCCAGTTTTGCAGTGTTTCTCGTTTGCTTGTGTTTTTTGTACTTACCAGTGTATTTTTGTGTGTGTGTGTGTGTGTGTGTGTTGTGTGTGTGTGTGTGTGTGTGCTCAGGTACTCCTGTGTGGCTCCCTGTTTCACCAGCCTTAGTGGCTTCAGTGCCATGTTCCACAACACCTATTGACATGCCCTCCTGTATACACAGTTTTTTTTTATTAGCACCAGTAGCTCAGATTGCAGGTGCTCAAGCCAGCTCATTGCTAACATCATTAACACAGAGGCAAGAAAGGAATATTTGCTCCCAATATGGTGCCCCAGGAATTTGTCCTAAAACCTGGAAATCCTTTAGCATTTCAGCACCTCCAGTGCCCTTGTCTCAAAGTGAATGAGTTTTGTTTTTTTTTCGGTTAAGTGTCTGTTATGTAGTCTGTTATTAACACAAGCTGACAAGACTTTCATGTTTTGCTCTATGACATAAAATATGTTAGTTGATCTCTGCTGTAAACTTTGACGCTTTTCTGTGTCTTTAAAAGGTGGTTGCTAACAAGCAGCTAAATGAGACTACAAAACGTCCAATGGCCAAATCCCATAGGCTTTTTGACGAGGGAACCAGGGCAACACTACCCTCCACATTGGCCCACAGAAAACAGATCTAAACCAATCCAAACTCTTGTTCTTAATAAACAAGTCAATTTTCAAGATATTGAATGCATGCAATAAAAACCCGTCCACTCCAAAACTACGCCTGTCAAACCATTAAACCATTGAACCATTTAAAAACCTAAAATACACAAGTAGTTCCTTATTACATACAACTTGTATACAGTGTGAACTATGTTGTACTGAAACAACATACTGTGTACAGTGTGTAGTAAATTAATTAAATTTACATTTCACTCAAACTAACGTACAGTACTAAAGTGTTTAACAAAACACTTACTCTCACAAAATGGTTACTATTTAACCAATGCAACTATGTCCACATGGCTCATACCAACACAAACAAGTCAAGGGAGTGTGACTGATATGATGGGATGATGAATGATGAATGCCATTCAGGCTTACATAAAATTAAATGCAGGCAATTATTGTCAGATTGGAAAACTACCATTGCTTTTGCCCTATAGGCCAGCACAATGACACTCCATTTAACCCACTGAAACCTGAACTGACATCAGTTTTCTTGTTCTGTAATTAGACACATTTCAAAAGCTATTTGCCTCTATAAGACCTGAGCAAAGTGGCTTCTTTCTTAAACACGGGGGAAAAGGCAATGACCAACTTGGCAAGAAATGTACCACGAATTGCAAGAAGTTAGCAAAAGATTAAAAAAAAAAAAAACTACCTAAATTTTTGATTATTTGAAGATTATTATAATTAATATTATTATTAATGAAAAATTATATATACGGGAATACAAAGAACACGTCAATTAAGAATAGCTTTAATAGCACTGGTTCATTGGTTCTGGCACACCAATTGATGTTTTACAACAGTTTGACAAAGGTGTTAGCTCTGCACATGGGGAGGATTGGTTATTCGTTAGTTCTACTGCAGCACTCATTGGTTGTTTTTTATTTAAACCAAGAAAGAAGAATTCACATCACAATGACAAATGAATCAATCAACTCCAACTCAGTGGAGTAGGTGTGGACAAGGCCAGAATTTCACTGGATAAGTAAAAATTTTGACTTGATAATGTCCCTTGATGAAGAGTAAGAGGATCACCAGAGTCATTGGGATTCATCCTGTGGGAACAATTGGCGTCTCTACCAACGTCCTCAGCAATCCATCCAATATTGCTGATATATCTGAGCCTGGATAAAAGTGCCATGTCACTGTGTGAGGCAAATTGTGATTAGTGATAATGGGCTACATCAATAAAATTGACTTGACTGGCTCTTATTTTGGAATGTTTGTGACAGCATATTTAATGCTTGTATCTGACAAAGGACAAAGACAAATGCTTTGTTCCATCTCATGCACCACATCGTTAAACCCTCGCTCAAAGCGTGCAGTGTGTTTTGTGCGGCTGACATGTGTGTTTATGCATGTCAGGCATGACTGATCACACACAACATGTGTTGGACTTGACCTCTGGCCTGTGCTTCATGTTTTCTAACATCTGTTGATTGAAGCTGTTGATGACTTCAACATATCAGAGGCTTTTTAATCCTTGGTAGGATGATGGGCATGCTGGGTACCAAACCAGCACAGCGGGAGGCGGGATGGCGCTACAAATGGCAAACTAAGGAGCTTTGTAATCAAAATGGAAAAAAAAAGAATGCAATTCAGTTTTGAAATCTATAAGGAGATTATTATCACGTCTATTCTAAAAGAATTCTTGATGTTCAAGTTGTCATTTCTCTGAGCTCTTTAAGGACGTTTTGTGTCAGCAGCTCTGATATTTAATGTTTATTCTTGACCTTGGGAACAGTGCAAGTTGTAGAATGTTTTCTGTGGCTATGGGGGAGCTTTGTTAAGAATATAACCTGAGTGATGCCATAAGGGATATTAAATTGAGAGTTTATTCTATAATTTAGAGGGAGTGCGTTTGAAGGACATGGCTCCTAAGAGGCAGGTTGGAAGGATGGCTCAACAAGTCCCCTTAACATAATAATTCAAACTGTCACCATTACAAAAATGATTCAGAACAGCAGTTTTCTCATTAACATGCTCTGTGGTTGAAGTTGGGTTATGAGGAGGAGACTAGCTATATTACACATTCTCATTTCAAGTCATCACATCTTGCTGTTTTGTCAGTGGACTTCTGTCTCACATATTATGCTCTAGGTATCCCTCTGCATTATGCACATGCCTAAGATTAGGGAGCAAAGGCAAAGATGGTTTGGGAAAAAGGATACATGGTCAGGTATAGAAAACATGCATCACATTTAAAGAGGAAGCAAACACGACTCCCACAAGACAGTTTGGGGTATGTTGGATGCATCCACTGGCCCTCTCACCCTCCCTAAAGGGACCTTTGTGTGCCTTATATTACATTGTTACCAACAATGTTTTGACCTGACACTGTCCAGCGGTGTATCATGCTGATGTGGCAGGCACTGTCCAGCTGCATAACACCATGAATGGTTCTGTCCAACTGCGTTCTCAGCTGATGACATCCAGTACTTTAGAGCCACACTATGAGCATACTCGCACTACCTTCATAACATGGTTTCTGGCAGCGTTATTAGCTGACGCTGTCCTTAAGCGTTTCAGGTGCATGCGACCAGTTTCGTCCAGCCACGCTTGTGTGCTGAAAGCACTGACAGAGTGCCACCATTGGCGAGTTCAGAATAAGAACAGGTTGTGAAATCACAACCTTTGTTGGCTTTCGCCAAGACCTTACAGAGGAGGCTGTGTAATGATCACTAACTTTCCTTGTTAGGTAAGAATTAGCGTATGATGTTTTAGGTTTTTAGGAACATATGAATTCATCTTGGCTGGTGTTATGTGTTCTTCTACATGTCAATAAATCCCATGAAATACTCAAATCAACAAAGTTTGTTATTCAATGCTTTTTCTACTCTGTAGCCTGTGGCCTGAATAAAGGTCCTGCTCATCACGCAGAGCTACATATGTGTGTGTGTGTGTGTGTGTGTGTGTGTGTGTGTGTGTGTGTGTGTGTGTGTCAGCCTCATATTTACTGCCAGTAACCTAAAAACCCTGGTGAGTTCACACCCCTGCACCTCCCACTGTGTGCAGCAGCAGCAGGCTGCTTGGTTTTGTCAGAAGTGATCTTCAGATGCTGTTGGTAGATATTCACTCTGACATCCTCTTCATCTCTCAGATCACAGATGCCCTCCCAGGAGACACCTGCAGTATATTTAGAGTTTATTTTTACCTGCTTCATTTTACCTGTTGGGACTTTTAGATTTGTCACTCCAAAACTTTAATACTACACTCACACACAATCATCAGGAGGAGTCGGGGCTGATGGAGGATAATGTTGTTCATCTTAAAATGAAAATTTGAAGCTGCATTTCCTAAAAGTGACATATATCTCCCAACAAGGAGAAGGTGGAGGACACACCGATAGAGAAAAATGTGGCTGGAGTTTCAGGTAAACGTAGGCATTTACTAAGTCAGTTAATTCGCCTCTCTCTGTACAATAAAAAAATGCACTGATATGCTGAATGCACAGCAGCTGTAGCAAACACAAGGCAAACAGATCTTATCCATGATGATTATCCTGATTATCCCACAGAGCTACAGTATCGCTGTAACTTGTGTTTTTCATAGTGTTTCCTTGCATTTTCCTCCCCTGTGTTCCTGTCTGCCTGTGTTCCCCTGACTACTTTTGTCTGTGTGTGCTGGCTTGGACATGGTCCATTCAGTTTAGTTCAGTAAACATTTTCTTACGTTTTCATTGTGAGAAGTTGTGGATGGTTCCTTTAGCACTTTTGGAACTGTCTCATTTTTGGTCACCCCTCTGCTTGGGGTACCTAGCACACAGATACTAAAAGGTGGAGCTAGAAATTCTGCCCGCTCATTGTTCAATAGAGAATCAGCACTGTGTGCTCAGGGCTGCTTTATACACTGTTCATTGTGTTGCAAGTTTGTCATAAATTAGTAAACTGTAACTATAAAATGAAAGGATGTTTGCAGCCTCTATCAGCAGCTGTAAACTGAGAAATATAAAGTTCAGTTCACTGGGCCAACTGCCAGCAACTTTTAAAGTGGAGCATTTACTTGTAATGTAAATCAATGCATGACATGATGACGTAAATCCATTGACACAGCTTAAATTTCAATTCAACAAGTTTGACCTGTCCATCTGTTTTTATTGTCTCTCTGCCTGTACAATCTGTACTCATGCCAAGGTTTCCTATCACTGAACCACTGGCTTACTTTGACCCCTGCCGGTCCCCGGTCTTACATTGTGGTGTTGGTGCTGAATAACAAGCCTCATAAGGATATATCATCTTGACATCCTTAATATCTACACAAAAGTTTATCTCAATTCAGATATTTCCCTGGATTAAACTACCCTGGTGGTGCGCTAGAGGAAAAGTCAAAGGGGCATGTCTACACAACATTTCCTGGCAATCATTGTAATAGCTCTTGTGTAGATATTTCAGTTTGTACCAAAGTGGCGGACTGACAACAAACCAACGTGCTGACACTGCCAACCACAGAGCCACTCTACTGCTGTGGTTAAAGATATTGATTTGAGCAAATTTAACACAAATGACCTCATCTTTTATATACATTTTTAGGTTCCTGTTTTTGGTTGGGAGTTGTCTTGGGTAGGCTTAAGCAAAGGAGAACAAAACATCTCATGACATGCAATGCATCATTCCACATACTGCATGCAAGCAATTGCAAAAGGTTTTGCATCAGTGTTAATTTTGTTGACAAAAAATATGATAAAATTTTATTTTTTTTTCTTCATGATGAAAACAATGCGTTGACGAACTAAAAATAGATCTTAATAATAAAGACTAAGAGAAAATCTATGTTTCAACTACACTGATGAGACAAGAGGAAATGAGCGGTATTAGATTGTGTGTCAACTGGCTGCAAACTCCAGTTAATAGTCTGTACCATGATGTTTGGCGAGCCTGCCAAATACTCACACCACGGCAGTGTCAGTTGTTAGTGCAAGCTGTGAGCTGTAGTTCAGCAGTAAATCAGACGCTGTGTGTGTCAGACTGTGGATGGTGGAGCTGCTGAATAGATTTGTGGAATTTGTTCGGTGCAGCGGAGGCTGTTAGCCATTAGCTCAGTTTGTTAGCACCACAGCAGAGTGAGCCCTTCAGACTCAGATCCAGACCGTCAAGAAGAGGTTTCTAGTTTGATGCTGTTTGACAGGCAGGCAGGAGATCTGTGAGAGTAACTGTGCTGTATGTAAACAGTCTGATCTAAGTTTTTAATCACCAACTCTGGAGAGGACATGAGTCAAAACACTGCTGGAGAAATGCATTTTTCTAAGTGTGTAAAAAATACAGTTCTACCTCTGACATACTCCAAAATGGAAGCCTGCTGGCACCAGTGCAAGTATAAATGAAGTATAAATTTGCTTTGAAATCCTAAATCCCTGCTGGCAGCTCTTGTATCAGTTCAAATGTGCTGGGCAGGATGAACAACATTATACAATTTCCATGTTTATTGAGCTTTGCTAAAACCAGGTCTACAATTTTAAAATGTATCCTTCTTGGATTACTCATCTTCCTGAGAGCATAAAATGTGCTCAGTTAATTCATGGCAAAATAGAGTGTGGATTCTTTGATAGTGTGTATTCTGAAGAAAAGATCAGGGGTTCAAAAATATCTAGTCACTGTGTTGGTCGAACGGGGCATTCTGACCTGTCTTTAAACAGAAGGCTATGTGGTGTATTGTGTGTGTGTGTGTGTATGTGTGTATGAAACAGCTCTGAGGGGAGGTGAGCGCATGGCTCTGGATGAGGACAGCCTGGAAATCCCAGATGGGGAGCGCTCAGGCAGCACAGGCCGGATTATAACTCTGAACATCAAATTGTCTTATGTAACACATTGTAGTGCAGACGACAGCCACCAGCAGCTGTTACGCAATCCACTGACCTGGCAAGGAGGAGACATGCCTGCACATGTGCACACACACACACATGCACACACAAGCACATGCAGATATTTGAACAGATACACAGGCAAGAAGGTGCAATAGAAATAAACAAAAAAAAAAAATGCAGCTCCAGTTTTTGGTTATTTTATTATGTTTTTTTTTAGTACTATATGTTTTTGAATGAGCTGAGAAATTACTGAACATACAAAACCATTGAAACAATATAGCAAATTGTGATTCTAGGATTAAGAACAGCATGGACTGTGAGAAGTTGAACACTGAGTAGGATCAAGACCTTTAATAACCAGCAGGTTCCAAATCAGGACCAAATCTGCACCAGGCCACACTCTTCTTTGGGAACTCTATAGCCCCCTATTGGTTGGTTGCAGAAACATCTTGGGGATATGCTTCAACAGTTTAAGGGACTACTTCTCTCAAAAATGACCATTTGTATATTACTGGGCCTCATGCAGAAACGTTCATTTAAACATCTCTCATATTTTCACTTTATTATCTGGTGAGAGAAAATATAAAAGAAGTCAACTCCAGTTGCACCAAACACTCCCAACCATCCAAATCTGCTCTGACCAGGTGTGCTCAGTGATTAATTCCTCTTGATCATAAGTCACCTATTAGCACAGGTAACGCCCCCTAAACACTAAATAAGGACAAGGTTTGTGTCGTGTGCAAAAACTCTGACACATAACCAAGATTGGAGAGATGACACCAAAAAGGCTATAAGAGGAAGAAGAACTTCTGCATTAGTGACATTGACGTAGGTCTACTGTTAAATAAACTTAAAGTTTCTGTGATCTCAGATAAATGTATTGAAATATGAAAAGCAAAAGTACACATGAAGAAAGAAATGTATTGAATCAAAATAATTCAAAGGAAAAGCAGTGAGTTCTCATGCATACAGTTTAAAGGAGAAGGAATCTTGAAATGTTTTGGGTGTTTTTTTGCATGAAAAATGATAAACACAGTTATACAATAGTTGCCAGCTTATTTTCTGATCAATCAACTAATTATTTCAGCTGCAATTATACTTTCATAACATGGTTTGTGAGCAAAAATCTTCATTTGTAAAGTAGTTATTTAATGTAGTAGTGGAGTAAAAAGTACAATATTTCCCTCTAAAGTGTGGTTGAGTAGAAGTGGGAAGTAGCATGAGATTAAAATACTCAAGCAAGTTCCTCCAATTTGTATAGCAGATGCACAGTAACTAAAATTACAGTAACTGGGATCAATGCACGAAGTATAGCAGTATTTTCTTTAACCCTGAAGTCATTATAATTACTATTAATCAGTATCTCATTTTGATGAAATGATATTCATGCATTTTTTAACATTCCTCAATTATAAAACCTATTTTGTGAAAACAATATGTTTTTGTGTTATCTCGGTACAAGTGCTCTGGACCATTCGTAAAAAATGTAGCTTACCTAAGAGAAAAGTAAAAATAAGAAACCATAGGTGAATCCCCAAAATCCGGGTACTGCAAAAGACAAACAAATCCTGGATACGAGCAAAAATAAGAGAAAATCTGTTCATATATAGTTTCTTGCATGTGAGTAAATTTGGTTCATCTGGCACGTCTACATGGAAGAATGTATACATATTGATTTACTGATTGATTTGGGATCACAAAATACAAAACTATATAAAAACATCAGTTTGCAAGCTGTCATGCAACTTGTGCAGTATAATCCAAATACCTCTCTAAACACACGTGTTTTTACTAAAGACCCTTGTATTAGTATCTGAGTCTGGCTTTGAACAGAGCATAGATACGTTAGACTTTTAGTTCAGTTTTAAATAGTGATGTTCTAAGGAAAATCAGTTTTGTCAGTCAAGTAATAATACTTTCTGACAATGTTTAAGTATTTTTGGGGAGTATCTGTTCTTTACTTAAGTTTTTTTTTTTTATAGTTTGTCAATGTCAATTTTATATATATAGCACATTTGTGCTGAAAATCCTAAAAGCAAGGGACAAAAAAACTAGAAACTAGTAAAACATAATTTCAACAATTCACTTTAAGCCACAACATGTCCTAAATAAAATGTATACTTGCATTCCACTGCCTTTCTTTGCACTTTTATTTTTTTTACTTAACCTTTAATTAACCAAGAATAGTCCCATTGAGATTAAGAATCTCTTTTCTTAGGGAGTCCTGGTCAAGACAGCAGCACAAAAATTTCACACAAAAAAAAGAAGCAGAATAAAAAAACAACAGCAAACAGCATGTAGTGATGGAAAAGCATTTTACTCCAGTTTTACCGCTTATATTACGTTCTAAGCATTCTAGGTATTACATGTTGTAATGCCCTCCCAGGCTAATTATGATTTGTGACAAAGTGGCCCTATCATGCCCCTTTAACAATTTAATATTTTAATTTTAGTGGTCAATTTATATAAACTATCATGCTTTTATGGTCCAAAAACACCTAGTTAGAGCTGAAGCAGCCCTGAAGTCTGGCCCTCACACACACTCAAGGCAAGGCAAGGCAAGGCAAGTTTATTTGTATAGCACGTTTCAGCAACAAGGCAATTCAAGGTGCTTCACACAGAACATGGAAATACAACAACAGGGGGAAAGGAAACACATTTAAAACATTATAAAAGAAGCATGTAAAAGGTGATTAAAAAAAAGCAAGTGGGAAAACAACAGATAAAACCCAAAAATATAAAAACACATATATTGAAATAAGAGTTGCAGTGCAGAGTTTCGAAGTAAAATATAAAATTTAAAAAGTAAAAAGCCTTTTAGTCAAAGGCAGCGGTGAACAGGTGAGTCTTTAACCTTGACTTAAAAGAACTCAGACTCTCAGCAGACCTGATATTTTCTGGTAGTTTGTTCCAGATATACGGAGCATAGAAACTGAATGCTGATTCTCCATGTTTAGTTCTGACTTTTGGAACACAGAGCAGACCTGCACCAGATGACCTGAGTGGTCTTGATGGTTCATACTGGACTAGAAGGTCTTTGATGTATTTTGGGCCTAAACCATTCAGTGCTTTATATGCTAGCAAGAGAATTTTAAAGTCTATTCTCTGAGAGACAGGGAGCCAGTGTAGAGACCTCAGAACTGGAGTGATGTGGTCCGCTCTCTTGGTCTTAGTAAGGGCTCGAGCAGCAGCGTTCTGGATCAGCTGCAATTGCAGCTGCAATTGCCCCCTCCCCCACTGAAATGCCCACTCTTTTGTGATTGGCCAGCTGCCCAGAGCATGTTGGAACGATGCGCCCCCTGGACGGAACCAGTTCCGTGCATCTGCAATGCTGAAGGACAGTGTCAGGTAATAACAGGTAATAAACACTGCCATGTTCTTAATAAATTGCATTTGTAACCTAAACAAAGTTTCATCAAAACAGCTGAAATGCAACCCCAAACCTAAAACTGTGCTGAAGTTTTCATCACCTTTAGTATGTGAATACATCACTCCTTTGTGAGTGGGGATGTGAGTTCAGTCCTGCACAGGAGACACAGACTCAGCCAATGACAATTCAGTTTTACAAAAGCAAATACACTGAAAGGCTACATTAGTTATAAATAGCATCACAATGGGGCTTAATATAAAAATCAAGAGGATTATAACATAAAGCTTAAAGCTGCACGACAGTTGGCATTTAAGAGATATACAAGGTTTGTAACAGAGGTATATTTTGGTTATAATGGTAAGTGATTTGTGTCAGCCACTAAATACATTTGCATAGAAAACGTGACTGACATGAGGTTAAGCGTTTGTCTACAGCATTTTGGTTTGTGATTGAGGACAGTTTTATCATGCAGTGAATTATGCTCTGACAGCCTGTCACTGAGCGCCAGTCTGGTCCTCATGTTGTGGATGTACCTGCAGTGTCAGTTCATTACTATCAGATGACTCTAATGAGGGGTTTCAGCTCCACAGTCTAATTAAGGAGCGCTGTGACGGCCATGTGTGAAATCTGCTGTGAGCCAATGAACTCGTCTTTATCTGTAAAAGTTAGTTTGTTTATTCCTGATGCCCGTCATGTCATGTTAGGAGCTCATCACATCTCTGATCTCACCTGTCACTGCTTTATTAGTTAGGTGCAGAAGTGAAGGTGTTGTTATTGCTCCCTGAAGACTTCCTGCGTCTGACTGTGCCACCACAATCTGCTCTTTGCTTTCTTTAAACCGTCAGTATTGAACCAGCATTTTTCCATAACCTTAGTGAGTGACCAAGCCAGCAGGAAACACTCCCACAACATTGGCTAACGTTACCTACAAGTTACAACAATACTTTAAAGAAAACTTTTTAATCTACTGTTCAAAGAATGTTTTAAGGATATTTATCATTAAAAATAATGTCTCTATAAGGTTCAATGCTGACTGATGTAACGTTATGAGTTCAACATTCTGAGGATGTTGTATTGACGTTGAGAGGTGTACAGATCATAGAATTTTCTTTAATATAACATTCCCACAATGTTACAGGAGAACAAAGGAAGAACATTTACAAAATGACATTCAGAATATGTTATTGGGGCCTGAGATTATGCAACATTTTTGAAATGCAAATGTAATGTAATGTGATATATTAACAAAAACAAAAACAAAAAACAACATTTTTTTATGTTTATAGAGAATTTTACCCTACCTTTAAGACCATTCTGGGAACTAAAAGAAAGCTGCAGCTGAAAACATGACTAAACCATTGCATTGGTTGCATTGTACCATTCTCATAGTGTTTTTAGAACCAAAGATTGCCAGCTGGGAATGCTCATGACACGAGATGTAGCATTGTAAAAAAAAAAATGATCCAGCTTACTCAGTGTGAAAGTCCATGGAACAGGTCGGTGTTCCAAGCATGCGTCTGAGGTGCTTTGATTGTTGTTAAAAATCCTTTATTAACCCTTTGAAACCTGAGCAAATTGGCTTGATTTCTTCCAAAAACATGGGAATAAGGCGACGAGCAAAAAAAAGGGCCCAAAAACTGACAAGAATATTATCTGAAAATTTGTAAAAAAAGAAAAAAAAGAGGAAACATTACAATATTTCTGTAAAATCATTTTAAATATGTCATTACAATAATTCTAAATATAGTTTTCCTGAGCTCTTCTTCTTTTTTCCAAGACTTTTTCCCCATTTTTTTAAAAATTCTATTTTTAAATCCTCTACTTTCTTGCAAGTGGTAGAACATTTCTCACCAAGTTGCCCACTGCCGTTTTTCCCATGATATAACGCCTTTTCCCCGTTAACCTCCGTCATGTGTTTTGTGGACTATAAAACTTCACCATACGTTCCATCAGCATGAGGGTGAGTAGATAGTAACTGACTTTTCATTTACTACTACTACTTTAAGGTAGTGAGTCTGTATAATCTGATTTGAGCACTTTGTTGATTTTGTATTGAACTCACTTTCCTCCCTACAGGTTTGTCAGTGCTGCTCAGTGACTGCAGATATGTTTTGTGGAGTTTCTACCTCAGATTTCCAGTTTGTGTCCTCTGGGTTTGGTTTCCACTTCATTTCAATTCAGCTTGCTGAACGGCACTGATGCAAACCTGAATCAACAGCTTGTGCAACGAGCAAACAAAACAACACAAGCACCAACAGCACAGTTAACAACAGAGACAAGTAAACACATATTTAACACAGCGTGTCGCTGCTGAATCTAATTAGTTTTTTCTCTCACTTTAGCACAAAGAAAATGTCTAAAACAAGACAGGAAATAGACAGAGCAAGAAAAAAGCATCCAGTCAACAATGGTGGTAATGATGCTTCAATACAATCACACAAAAAGCATAAACAACAGAGTTAGCATTATACTTAAAATTAAGAGAGAAAAACAGGGGATTTAAAACAACAAAAAAGAGAAACAGTGAAACAGATGAAGACCCATCTGTAAATGACTCTCACACTCTGCTGCATTTGTTGTGTATAACCAAACAAACAAACAGGATTTTATGATAGCAGATACGGGATTCTTTTTTCCTTTTATACTTTATTTTTTCCCCAGCCATTTTAGTTTTCCCCAGCCATTACAAATAAATTTTTCAATTAAAAATTAAAATATATATTAAAAGACATAAGTAACCAATATATCTGCCAAAAAAAAGAAAAAGAAAAAAAAGTTGGAGAGATGCAGACAGTTTAGTAGAGGTAATGACTTAAGGAGTCTTGTTGGTCATATACTGTTCACATTTGTATAGATTAAATTAATACAATTTAATGGTGTAGTTACAGTTCCCCATAGCAGTTATGGGATTTAAGCACAATTTCCATACCTATTTATTCATCCAATTAGCATGGTAACGTCAGCAGGGGCATTTTCCCTGATTAGTTTGTCAAAGGCTGTTCAAACTGCTGTGCTTGTATCCAGCTCTCTGCAGGCCACTCTGTCAGTTCATTAAGTCCATTAAAACGTGTGTGTCAGCACTCTCACTGTCATAAAAGCCAAATTACATGCTGATGATTTGCTCTCTCATAATACTAGTAATGCTTATGATCTTATAATCTTTGATCCGTTATTTCTTGGTTAGCTCTTTGTGATATAAAAGAACATACATGTATATATTCAAAAGCTAGCTTTGTTTTTCATTTCTTTTTTACCAACACATGATTTTTTCATTAACAAAAAAACATTTCAGACAAAAAGAGAAAATTTTATTTTTTTCAAAGAAAGTCATTTTCAAGAGCAAAATCAATTTCATGTTTACTTTTTGTACTTTTTATTTTCTTATGTCAACTTGAATAGTACAAACAATACCAAAAATACTATTCTGTTTGACTTATAGTGGAACTTTAGAGTGGAACATTCCCCAAAATATCAGGAAGCACCATAGCTACAGAACAGTCCCTCACCAACAGCTTCATTACAAACTGCAGATTTAAACATTGTTCTGCTTTTTGGGAGTTGGCAGGAATCATATATTCAGATATAAATTTATTCTTTCAAAATAACCAGGCTGGAAACTCACTACAACTGAACTCACACTGCGAGCAGCCTCTCCTCTTGTCCTGCCTGTCAGCCCGTCTCTCACACACACAGAATATTAATAATAATAGTAATAAACTGCTAAATGTTGCTTTTTGAAATTAATGTCGCTGAGACGCTCTGAAAAGCCGGCAAATAGCGATAAAATTGGCACATTAGCAGTTTTCTCCTCCCGTTATCTTAGATCATCTTGTTCGTTTGTTTTTGGATACAGAAATGTTTTTGTAATTGTACAACATCCAGCGCCCCCCCACAGATTTCTGCAATGTCTTATCAATGGCAGGAAAAGTGTTAAAGTGCTGCATAAACTTGTCTGTTGCTGGGATTTGATATCTCCACTTTGATCCTAATGATGCAGGATGACAATCACCAAAACTGCCAGAGAGTTACCTGTCAGTCAGTATAACTCCATGTTTACTTCTCTTGTTTGTAAAAAGTCTGTGTGAACAATGTGCCACAATGCAGTGGACTTCTGCGTCTACATATTACGCTCTAGGTATCCTTCTGCATGTGCAATTTACTTTCCAGGCTGCTGCTACTGTGAGGTCACAGACTCATGGGGGAATTACGCTGCACTTTTAATTTTTTTTTTTAATTTAGCCTTTGGTTATATTCAGGCATGAAAAGCACATGGCAACCAACACCAAGACATCAATAAATGCACATGCAGGCACAGATGGGCACATGGTCAGGTGTAGAAAAACACATCACATTCAGACAGGAAGCAAACACTGGGCTCCTGCATGAAAGTCTGGAATTTGTTGTCTTTTATTTTGGGACCAATTCTTTGGTTTGTCTGTCATGTTGATAGAATCAGCTGGTGGCTAAAAAAAAAAAAAAAAAGAAAATGACCTGAAAATTAGCACCAAAAAAGAAAAAAAAAGGATGTGACTTGAAAAAGTTGCTAAGGTGAAAATGTGCATATTTTCATGATTTTTGACAAAGCATTTCCTCAGAGCTTCTCACTAGCTAGGTTTCTATTACAGTTTGCACAAAACTTAAACGATATTTTCAAAATGTTGATAAAACACAATTGCGAGATGACTGTATTTCCATTGAGTGATGTAATGCGACTTCTTTTGCGATGTTACAAAACTTTCCTCTCCCGTATTTTGTATTTGCAATTTCAATATGCGTAACTTGAGGGTTAATGGAAACCTGCCTACTGTGTCCTTGATTCCCTGACACAGACTGCGTGAATCAAACCTGACTGCATCTACAAATTCACTCACTGGGCTCCTTCCTGCAGCTGGTCGTCACAGCTGTCTGATGAAGCAGGGACTGACAGGTGAATGGAGGGCTTCGCCTTCACACACAGCTCTCGTCAACCCGCTCTGCATCACAAGGTGAAATAAAGAAAGCAAGGGCCGCATCAAGTTTATGACCTATATCTGTCAGACATAACACGTGGCAAATCCTTGTCCATTTCACTGCTCAAACAGCAAACAGTCTGCTGTAAAAACGTCCAGGAGGCTCCTGCTGAGGCTGTCTTTATTAACCCTTAGGGCCTATTAAAATATTATACACACTCGTAACACTCTGTGCACAAAATGCACTTTTCAAAATAATGCATTAAAACATTTCATACATTAATGTTGTTTTGTACGTTTATTGAGATAAGTTTTTTTTTAACCAGTATCAGCCCTAATCATGAATATAACATTTTCATTAATTTTGAGAATGTCAGATTTTTGTCATGTTTGTTTTTAGATTTAATTTCGTTTTTCAAAGTAATCATTTATTTAATTATATGATCACAGCCTGGGATATGTAAATGATTTTCAACATTGATTGTGACAGTCAATCTATTGAAAATAGCATGGATTTTTTAATTAAATTTTTTAGTTTAAGAATTTTAACCCTTTGTATTTTTTTGAATATACTTCATGCAAAGTAGATGGTTTCTTTGGATAATGACAGTCTATATCAATGATTTGCAGCTGCATTGACTGTGATAGTCCACCTCGTGAAAACAGCATGTGTTTTCTCCATATGCCAAATATGGTAAAAATGACATCATCAGGTGGAAAATAGCTGCATAGCTGCATGTCCAGTCTGGCTTTTTGTTATTTTGTTTTGTACTTTTTTTGTGATGAAAAAAAAAAAAAAAACGATATTCTGAGACCTGTGGGGGATCCAGACCCCAAGGCAGGAACATTCTTGCAGATATTGTTTCACACTCAGTCTGTATGAACTCATATTACATTTCATTTTGTTCAGTGATAACCCTGCAAAGTTTACTTAGTTACTGTACAACATATACAAATGACACTAAGTAGTAGTTATTGTCAAATGTACATTGGGGCTTCTAATACACAGACTGTGGGCCTGATTTGTTTGTTTAAACATAGAACTGGACCCCCGAGCAGCTGTGCTAAATCACATGACAGACCTTCTCTGTCTTTGAAATAAAAGGATAATGTTATAAGAATGAAAAAATATCATATAAATCATATAAAACCATGTATGTCAACCCAAAGTAGAAAAATTTAATAAATAATGTGATAAACAACAATAAAACACATTTGAACAAACAGATCACACAATTTTGACTTACAGAAGCTTAACAACACGTAACCCGAAAATTTTCATCATCATAATATGTTTGTTATGTTCAGGAATTACCCCTCAGGGATATATTGAGGGTTTTTTAATTAAAATTGAACTGGATTGCAAACCAGCTGTTGCATTCCTTCCCCAACACGTTCTCATCCCAATTCATCGCATGGTGCCGCTCTGTCAATGACCTCCCACGTCTACCTATGATATTTTAGGTATCCTGCTGTGTCAGCTGTTTACGCTCCAGGATGCTGTTACTGTGATGTTAACAAATGCACATGATGGGATGGCACTGCATTGTTTTCTTTGTTTTTTGCCATGTGCGCAGTAAACATGTCATGACATACAGCTGCTGGTAATGATGTAATATAAAGAGCGCGAGGGCACTTACTGAGAGGACTGTCATGGACAAAAACATGGCATCAGGACTGGACAGGCCTTTCATTCCTTTTGCACAAACTCTTGCTCAGCATTGATGCAAAATACTATCAAATTGTTAAATAATAGAATTTTCCAGCCAGTGGGCTTTAAGGGGTTTTATACATCCAAAGAACTAATATCAAAACTAATTGCTTTTCAGCCTCAATGAAAATCATTCCCAGCATCTAACCGGGGCTCTTTCTTTTGATTCAAGTTTTACGAAAGCTAATTCAGCAAAGCTTGAATGGTACTTTTAATTTTCAAATATGTTAGCATATATTGGCTTTAATAAACAGGGCTCCAAAGGAAATACCGACCTAAACAGTTCCTCCATTTTCCTACAAAAAAAACAAACAAATTTAACACTGAGCTGAGTATAAATCCACCTGGAAAAAAAACCAAATACAGAGAGATCGACTTTAAAATGCAACGAAGTGGTTACGGACGAGATTTCAATTACAGGAATCCCGGAGATGTTAGCGGAAAAGCAGCAGGTAATTTTGGCTGTAATTAATTACTGGGGTGGGCCTTTTACCCACATGCTCACTCCAAACAGAGTATAAATCGCTGAGGAGTGCAGGTAATGTTAAAATCACCTCAGAAAAATAACTCCAGTCCTAATTAACTGAAGCAACTTGACACTGTTTACTACACTGTATAATTGGAGGTGTAAACTGCTCATAATGCTCTGAAATTGATGAAAACAGAAGTGGACAGAAAAGAGAAAAAAAAAAGCTATACAGATTAAAAAAAACAAACAACAAAAAAAACAACTGCTGAAACAGTGTGCTCCTCTGATAATGTCCGGCGCCTCAGGCAGTGATATCCACAGAGACTCAGGGGTGTTTTGGTGTCTATATGGTGATTCATGGAGTCTTATGGAGTCATATGTTACATATACTATCCAAACATGTCAACAGACAGTCATTCTTACTCTGAACTCATCAGATAGTGCCACTCAGTCAATGCTTTTGGCGTACAAGTGTGACGCCAAAAGCCACCTTCCACGTCCAAATGTAAAGTGACTGGACGGCGTCAGATGAGAACACGATCGGACAGAACCGGTGGTGCTGTTATTGCGCACCTGCGGGTGGCTGGACGGCAGAGTGCGTTCACATACAATGCACATGGGCGATGACATGTGAGGACGCAGTTGGAAGGAACAGGTCACGTGTGCCTGAAACGCTTGAAGGATAGCGTCAAGTAATAACGCTGCCAGTAACCACATCATATACGGAGCATGAGAGGAGTCTGGAGTTCACTTCCCCTGTGGATGTGTGAGGTTTTTCCTACACTTTACCATGTGCCTCTTTGCCTAAACTTAACCATCTGTGACTTTCTTGCCTAATCCCAACTGTTGTCACTGTGCTGTTGAGTAAAAAGAAGGACCAAGCTGCTTTGCACATAGTGGATTTGTTGGCATCACTGTAACAGCATCCCTGATCCCAGCTGCCGAAGAAGGATACCTAAAACATCATAGATAGACACCAAAGGTCACTAACAGAGTGGTACCATGTGATGAGTTTGGACAGAGAACATGTTGGTCATAACCATTTGGCATTCATTCAGACTTCATACGGCCTGTTTCCCAAGATTCAACTCCACAGCCTCAGCCTGTATTAGCATGTAGTCACACATGAAATTTTAGCATTTCTAATGTGTCTTCATGTTCAATCAGTGCTGTGCATCTCAGGCTCTGCCGGGGGGGATTGTTAGCTCAAGCTTGCTCAGATTTGTCACATGAGCAGGTTAAACACCACCAAACAAAATAAATACTGTTTCAATCAATGGTTAAAATCTTGTTGTGAGTATCTTCACTGAAGTACACAAAGCGTTTTTCGCATCTGCCACTCGACTGTCAAAGACAATTGAATAAAACATTCAGAGTGTCACAAGTGTCATTACAGGAAGTGTGCAGTTTTTATGCACTCTATGAATTGTGGTGTGTTTTGTCAAGTCTACAAGAAGCCATTTAAATCACACAAATCTGCTGTTTATATGTTGTTCTTACTGCTTAATCAGCCTGAACAGGACAGTTTGTTCTCCCTGCTGCTGCAGTCGACTGCTTCTGAGGACAGAGACGATGGATGTTGGAGACAGTGTGGACTGAACAAACTGACTTATTCCCAGCCACAAGACAAAAATCTGTTTTTGTGAATGAGGACGGAGTCTCCTGGGTTTGTCAGGGTGCAGTGCAGGGACATTTGGCTCTTTGATGTGACGTCATCAGTCCTCAGTGGGGGTTGCTGAGCGCTCCATTGGTCATGGTCAGTTTGCTCCACCTCCTCTGACTGAGAAGTTTACGATTCTGTTGGACCTTTACCCGGACATCGAAAACCTCCTGGATGGCTTTCTTGAAACAGTGAAAATTGTAGTCAATCAGTCCTGTAAGGGACACAGAGAGGACCGTGACATTATTATATTCTTTTTTTTTTATTACTTTTTCAACTCACAACAGGTCCAAACATAATCATCATCATCATAATCTGTCATCACTACACACACAATTGGTTTGGGCTGAAAACATCAAGAAAACTCTATCTTAAGCACTGGACAAAAATTTTAATTCAAATAAATCTGACAAAAAAATAGTCAATAAAACAAAAACACACAAAACAAAATGAAGCAAAAAAAATTAAATAAAATGTAAAATAAAATAAAATAAACAAACATCCACAACATACTCCAAAGTCTATGAAGTGCAAATCTAATACATGTCTTTGTCCATACAAACAATTCAGAAAATAAGCCCCCCTACTGTGTCCACATGCAATGCGCATGAACGGCGTCAGATGATAAGTGAGACAGAACCGGCACTAGCCACTTTAATAAAGGGTTTTTAATGTAATTCCCCCTCATTTTTCATGTTTTTGGAGCACCTGGATTTCCTTCTAGTTAATCCTGTTGGTTCTGGTTTTCCATGAGCACCTGACACAAGTTTCTGGCCTATGCTATCATAGCTTAGAGAGCAAGCAATCATCTCTCTCTCTTTGGCAGCTGTTATTGTGTTTCACAACTGTTAACTGCCAGCCAACAAGCTTACTGAGTGTTTCTTTTTCCACAAAACCATCTTTGACTGAGTGGACATGCCCAGACTCTGGCATGCAGAAAGCAACAAAACAATAACCAAGAGTCTGGCTGTAGGTATGGCCAATTAGTTAACTACTTTGGTCCAGACTGAAATATCTGAACAGTTAACGATACACATTCATGTTCCCCAATGTGATGGTAATGTGATTTGGAGTTCCTCTGACTTTTCAGGTCAATATTTTTATTCATCCAATACCAAATACCAGAAAAACAAATGACAGCTTGTGTTTTGTTATTGACAAATATTAACATGATAACATGCTATACAAAGATGTGTAGAAATTGGCTTTGCTATGCCTGAATATAGCCTCCCAAAACCGCTCGGCGTAGCTGTCTTCAGCAGCTCTTAGTCTTGTGTTATTTGACCAGCTCATAGATTTAACATTATTTTCCAACAAAGGAGAAAATTAGTGCCATTATTGCTGAAATTGTCATCTTAAACTTTCAACTCCTTGGAGTTACTAAAACACTGCCTTTATTCACATAGTATATTATTAGTTATGCAGGTTATAATAACAATCCTCTCACTACTTGAAAATGACGCCTTCCATAACTGCATATCCTATTCAGGGTTGTGGGGGGGCTGGAGCCTATCCCAGCTGTCATTGGGCGAGAGGTGGGGTACTTCCTGGACAGGTCACCAGACTGTCACAGAGCTGACACATGAAACACCTGCAGGAAATTTAGAGTCCCCAGTGAACATAACCTGAATGTCTCTGGACTGTGAGAGGAAGCCAGAGAACCTGCCGAAAACCCACAGTGACACAGGAAGAACATGCAACAAGACACAACAGACTTACAATATTACAATATAAAAACATTTAATTTAAACAAATAATTGCTCACCCCTTACTTGAAAACCTGAAAAATGCAAATGGTTGCATTTTGGGAAATATAAACCTTGACCATTGGGACTAAAAGTATTTTAGTATTTTAGTTCATTCTGACGGGTGTCAAAAGTTTCTGAAGTCTGTCTCTTGTCCCCAAACTTTATCAAAACGCAAAATTAAATAGCTAGAGTACACCTTTAACATATTGTACAGATGATATTTTTGCCATGCAATGAGAGGATTTCAGAATTTTTAGCAAGATTGGAGATGCTGTGCTGAATGACCATGAGGTTAGTTTGAGAAAAAGAGTGAGTGCACATTTGTCTGAAGTGTGTGAGTGTACTGATCTTTTGTCATTAGAGGGAGAAAACAAAGCTCAATAGTGTAAAATAACCTTTAGTTTACATTTAATTAGAAACTATATTGTTGATAAAATAAAAATGAAATTTGAAATTAATAATAACATTAATAACATTTGAAATACCGGCTTAGTAAGCTACACAAGATGTAAGATCAAGAGATGTTAAGAATCTATTTTCAAGCTTATATTTTATCACTGTGTAGGGACAAATCACAAAATGCAGTTATACAATAAACAAAAACAAAATAAGTAATAAAGTTAAAGGCACAAACAGTGTCTGAATCACTCTGCCAAGATTGTAAACAGCTTATGGTATGTGCTACCCTGACTTCACAGAAACAGTCTTCCTCAGATGTGAAGCTGAACAGGAGATGATCTCAGGGGCAAAAAACCCCAAACTTCCATTGTCAGTCACTGAGTACCACTATACACACATTATCAAGGCACATAAAGCATAAGATGACTCTCATATATGAGGAAATATGCATATACATGTATATATATAAACACACATACACATACAAAAACCATATATGCACACACACACACACATATATACACACACACACACATATATACATACACACACACACACACACACACACACACACACATACATACATATACACATATACATACATATACATACACATATCACATTGACCATACATTCATAAAGCAACCAGATGTCCAACAGAAAATTACAGGAAACATGAAAAATCAGTATCTTCATTAAGACCAGGATAACTGCAAGCATCTAGCTGATGTAACCAAAAAGCCTCCCTTTGATCAAGTTTTTGTATTCTGTTGCCCCCTCTGACCAAAGGTTTGATGTGCTTGGAATCTATAGTTTTGCCTTTTTGTGTTGTTTAACAGTTTCTGTTAAAGTTAGCCTATTGAAGTTAGCATTAGCAAGTTGTACAGCTAATGCAGCTGTAGACTCCACTGTTGGCTAACAGGCTGGATCAATGTTGGAGTAACAGCTACATCATAATAAGAGAGAATAAAGCCTGTTTCCCACTGCACAAAAAAATCTCCTTACCCTGACTAACAGTAGAAAGTGTACAATCGGCATTCACAC
This sequence comes from Plectropomus leopardus, assembly GCF_008729295.1. NCBI lineage: Eukaryota > Metazoa > Chordata > Actinopteri > Perciformes > Serranidae > Plectropomus > Plectropomus leopardus. The sequence continues at coordinate 29,673,838 of NC_056476.1, read as the reverse complement.
TCAGGTCAATTGACTCAGCATTTATGGAAACACAACACAAAAATATGTTCATTTTAGCCCTTTACCCAGCGAGATACAATGACGCACCACCACAAAATACAGCCTGCCAAAGCATTGCTCAAACAGCAGTCCATTAGTCTGCACTGAGTTTGAAATTTGAATGCGAGACTGAATAAGTAAGAGATATATAAAAAGGAGACACACACACACACACACACACACACACACACACACACAACAAAAACACACTCAGAGAGGCATACTTATCTGCTGTCGTGTACACAGCTCTGCTCTACTGGCAATGGGAGGGGAGTATATGACCTATTTTTAGCAAGTTTGCCCATGTTTAAAAAACCTTCATACATGAACACATTTTGCTGAGAAAGGGGATTATGTGAGTGTTGAGCCAGTTAAATAACAACAGTACTAGGTTAGATGTGTGGAATTGCTCTTTCTTACTTTGTTTTTTTTTGGGGGGGGGGGACTTTTCAGCAAAGCTCAGCTGGCTTTGTTGTTACATGAAAGTCCTTCTCTGTTCTACGATCCACACTAGTATGTGTGTGTTTCTGCTTCATTGTGTGTGTCTTTATTTACTTGACAGTTACGCCCTGAGGATACACATTTGAAAAAAAAAGGTCAAACTGCAGGAAAGTTACAAACAGTGATTCCTTTGCTTGGTATCATTGCTTTCACTAACATTAGTGTCCAGCCGCTAACAAGTTCATAACCTAAAGCTGTAGCCACCAGCTGGACTGTCTAAAGTTACACTGAGGCCAAAGAGACTATCATGATTCACAGATATGAACTGTAATACCAGTATTAGTGATCTACAGCAGCTCAGTTGCATGTGTAGAAATACCGTCAGGGTCAGTAGGTTGCTTCTGTTGCAGTCAAACAACGCTGAGTCTCACAAGATAAATGCCACTTTTTGCTTATACCATATTTAAAAGCTTTGGTCTCAGCTTTTGGGTGAGGAACAGGGAGCCAGTGGAGGTTCTGGGGGACAGGGGTGATGTGATCACAGGAGCGGGAATGGGTGAGCACACGAGGAGCAGAGATCTGGATGTACTTGAGTTGATTTAGGATGCTCGTTGCTGAAGCTCTTGTTTGATGAGGTTCTCCTCATCATGGACCCACCAGACTATTGCGGTACAGGTTTCAGGCTTCAGAGGTCAAAACTCCAGCAGTACTTGTAGTTTAAAGAACACCTTAATCGCAAGTATCACACTTCAGTCAGGAAATGGTCTAAAGACAAAAGGGCAGCCAGTAGCAACAGGAGAGTATCAGTAACCACAGGAAGACATGTCAAAATGACTCCTGAGAGAACACACTGGCAAGGCTAAAAGGGCTTTAACAAAGCTGCATAGTAACTTGCTGCCTCAAGTTATTTCAATGAGTGGAAGGCTGGTGAGGGAAGGGTTTTGAACATGGCGGTAGAGGTATGAAGCGGTTGCGCCCACAGTGATGATGTAATATTAGGAGTGTGGGGGCGCCTATAGGGCGGGCAGATGGGGCAGTGGATGGGTCCAACAAACTAAACAACAAAAAGTCTAATCCCACCATGTGCTTGTGTTGACATCAGCAGCATCTTAGAGTGTAAAGATGCAGAAAGATACCTACAGCATAATATGTAGACACAAAAGTCCACCGCAGAGCAGCAACATGTGATGACTTGGTGTGAGTATGTGTTGGTAGCTGGCCAGGGTAAGCACTAGACCTGAGATGATATGCTTAGTTTCCAATTTGATACTATTACGATACTTGGGTGCAGATTCAGTATGTATTACATTTTTAAATATGGTGATTCTACAAGTGTTGTGATTCAATATTAAGATTTAAACTTAATGATGGGAAGAAGTTGAATCAGACACTTTCAGAGACTGTTTATCGTGCAGCATATTTCTATAAACAGTACACATCTCATATCAGTCAGTCTTTCTGACATTTATTTCAGTAGCATAATGTACCGTACAGAAAATTGGCTATTAACAAATGTAAAGAAGAAATAACTCATTTGAAAATATATATAAATTGCAGGGAAGAACTCTGTGACCTTGCTGTGTAAAAGAAGCTGTATGTTAAAGTTGCATCATTAAATAAACTTTTCTTACTTACTAAAGTGTACAAGTAGAATAGAGTGAGTTTAAAAAAAAAACTTTCTGATGTAAACTTAAATTGTTACATTCAGCTGTCTATGCAGTGTTTGCACTGTTTTCCACACATTGATTTATTGTTGGCAGCTCTAAACTTGATAACAGGTCAACACAGTTTAAGCTTCAAACTATGTAGTTGCACAATGACTGCAAGAAACACAAGACCTGCAGAGGCAGAAACATAACCCAAACAGTGAACCCCTCAGACATCTTTTTAACGATTAGATGAGAGCAATCTGTCACCGGGTGAGTTAGAAATGATCATCAAGTTCAACACTGCCTTTAACATAGCAAAAAGGAACTCCTGTTCACAAAACTGAAATCCCAGATCACACTGGTGTGATAGAACTGGTTGAGTGTGAATCCAGCCTATTCTACCTATCATTTATGGTAGATGGTGCCTTTGACTTCTCGCCCAAATAATGTGAGATTGTCTTTGCCTGTGTCATTGACAACAGAAGACCGTCTGATATCATAGATGGAAATATTAAGGTTGAACATGCCCATGCACTAGGAGTGTGTGTGTGTCTAATTTGATAATGATAAATGATAAATTCAATAATAATTAAAAATTTGCTCTGAGGGGATTTAATTTATTTGACACACATACACTCTAGTGTTAACTGTGAATGTGATGTCCTCACGACAAACAAACAAAATAAAAGCATCACTTTTAAAATATTGGTCCAGTTTGTGATTTTTTTCTGTCTTTATTTTTTGCTTTATCCTCAGCTGAAAACAGACCTCCAAGACCAGCTTCAACAAAAATATCTTGTAAACTGTGCAACAGATAGACTGTGGAGCTGTCACTTACATCAGTGGAGCAGTTCAACTTTGCTGCTCTTATCCACTTAAATGGCTGCTCAGGAGCAAGGTGAATGCTCTATTGAGAGAACTTCTTGGTATAATCTGTATTATCGTTTTTTTGCAGGAAATCCACATCAAGATCATCCCACAATCTGCAACAGCCTGCAAAAGAGGCCTCTCATCACAGACCACAATCAAGTCAGGGAAAGTCTGCATACTGATGCTGTGGAGGACCTCTGTACGATCAGTGTTGAGGAGCCAGAACTGATGGACCATGATACCACACAGGATGTTAGGCTGTTTGATGTTTAATTTGTTGTTTTCTTTGAAAACTCAATAACACAGGATAATCTTATTTATGAAGGTAGTATTAAGGGCAGAGAAATTTCAATTCAGATAGAAATATTGTGTAAATTCTGAGCCTCAAGTCACTGCCAATCTATACATCAATGAAAAACTAGGGTGCACAACTTAATAAAAACTAATAATCGGGATATAAGGTCACTGACTGATACCATGCTACACCACAAAAAGAAAAGATGCAATGAAATGTGCTGGTGCAACCAACTTAGAAAGTGGGCAGCACCACTGCTACAAGTGGAAAAGTTAGTGTAGAGCCCTGCCCAATAATGAGCCCAAGGAAAGAGTCACTTGGATCTTCTCTTCCTGCTATCTTGATACAAAAATCAGAATCAACTGCGCCTGATCAGCAATTTCTATTAAAATCAGCTGTTATTTGGTTATGTGTTAATGTGTGGAAGCATGTGCATACATTATACATTATGTTTGTCAGACTGCTGTTATGTGCAAGGTGATCAAAAGCAGTATTAGATTTGGGCAGCATGTAATATTTTCTATTAACCACTTCATTCTAATGCAACAGAAACAAAAAGAGAGGCATTCAATAGCACTTGGTTTCATTAAAAATGTTTATGCAAGTGCCACGACAACACTTTTAGTAGCAAAACCAAACGTATATTTCCCTGCTGTAAGAAACATAAACATGTTTTTGACAGATCCTTTAAGTTTTAAAGTTTAAAATATCTCTAAACACAAGCAATGGTACGACAACTCGATCTAAATAAAATACAGTCGAAAGCTGGCAACAAAATATACAATGAGAGTTTAAACTTTTTTGTCATCGATCTGTGTACAGCATGCTACAGTTCATGGAGGAAACAATGTGTTTCTCCTGGTCCCCGGTGCAAAACGAGGGATGAATGATGCAACTTTCAGTGGGGGTGAAGCAACACTCAGACTCAACATAACGTGCAAAACAGGATGCAAGATAAGGTACAAACACGTAGTGCAATACACAGAACAAAGAGTTAAACAAATAGATCCTAAAGATAAGCAGTTCCTCTTTTTAGTGTATGTTCATGGTCTCATTCTAGTAGAGATTATTTTTGTCATAGATAAAATTATTCTTCCCTAAGTGATCTCTACTTAATTATATTTTTTATAAACCTTTATTTATTTGGATAAATCCCATTGAGATTAAAATCTAATTTTCAAGAGACCAGAGTTCACAACAAAGACATCAAACAAACAGTTTAAAATGTAAAAAAAAGGAAAGAAAAAAAAAATCATTGCATATAAAATTATAATTTTTTTAAATAATCAGAAATTATAATAAAGCAAAAATAATAGAGTACTTTCTTTAACTGGATAGGTCCCATTGAGATGACCGGAGTGCATTGTAAAGACATAAAACAAACAATTTAAAATGTAAAAAAATCATTCTAAATAAAATAATAAAAAACAAAAATTAGTATATTAATACAAGTTAAAGCTTCAAGGTGTACTGCACTTCGTTCTATGTTCGGCTGCAAAGAATCTAAAGGCTTTCTCCAAACCAGTGTTTGTTCTAGGAACCTGCAGAATTAGCCAGTCCTGTGAATGTATGTTATGTGTTCCAGCTCTCCAGCCAATAAGTGATGTCAGATATGAGGGCAATTTTTGAAAGAGCTGTTTTATACAGAAATAAAAACAGAAGCTGTTCTCTCCTAATGGAAAGAGAAGGCCAACCCATTCTTCGATAGAGAAAATAATGATGAGTGCCAGAACTGTCTCCAGTTATAAATCTAAGGGCTGAGTGGCAGACAGCGTTTAGGGGTGCACGAGTGGAAGCTGATGCATGTCGATAAATCACATCACCATAATCTAGCACTGAAAGAAAGATTGCTTCTACAATTTTCTTTCTACAAAATAAAGGAAAATGGGATTTGTTTGTGTTTGGCAAGACTCAGACCACTCTCCTTTAGCTTTAGATCTGAATTTTAAATCTCAACCCAAAGAATTCTCCTGTTTTCCTAATCCCATACAAGTCTGATTCTCACTTTTGCATCTGTATAACTTAGATTTGTTATTAGAAACTAACTGAACAAACATTGCAAACTACAAACTAACACAACAACATTAGCCCCAGTTTGCTTGAGAGACTCTTGAGGCTGTCCCTACAGAAAATCAACAAAGCAGAAAGAGAAATTATTCTTACTCGAAATCTGATTCATCCTATATGGACACAGAGAAAAGAGGTCAGTCTCACAACTGACTACTCAAAGAGAAATTGTCATGCTTCTATGTCTGTTTCTTTTTAATTTCTTCATTTTGTCCATTTCCTGTTTTAGTCTTATTTTGTTAATCTCTGTCTCCTATCATTTCAGGTTTACACATCTTGTCAGGTTTCCCTCCTGTGTGATTACCTGCCCTGCCGTGATGGCTTTCACCTGCGTCTTGTTATCTTCCTCTCCTCTTGTGTATATAAGTTGTGTGCTCCCTTCCCTCTGTGCCAGTTTGTCTTTGTCTCTTGTAGCAAGTGTTTGAAAATTATTCCCTCATGATAGCTTCCCTGTGCCTGTTTTCATTGGACTGTTCTTTGACTTTTTGGATTTGTTTCAGCTGTTATGAAATAGAGAAAATTCACAACAGCTTTGTTATTAGAACAAAACATGGCGCCATGCTGCTGAATTCAACAACTGGCTGAAAACTTGATGCATGTGTACTGATTTAATCTCAGGTGTTTTTCCACTTTCTCAACACTGTCATCTTCCACGTGCTGAACATGTTATAAAAAGTCTAAGTTTTGGATGTTGCTTGCTTACTGAAATGCACCTTGAAGTCATAGTTCAAGTCTACCTTAAAGTTTTTATACACACAAGCACGTATCTTTGAAGTCTTTCATATAAGAAACTTTTTTAAACAGAAGTTTTTGTCATTTTTCACATGATTCCACTGTCAAGGTCAAACCAAAATTGGGGAGAGAATCGAGCCTAAAGATATCTAAGGATGACTGGAACAATATTTGTTAGGGTCAGGCTAAAACCACCAACTCAAGATCCTAATGGGAGTTCTGCAGGAAAAACATAGTTTGATATTTTGTGACAAAATTGAAAATGTCCCGCTTTTCTGTCCATATTGTCAATAGATTACCAAAGAATTAATAAATAAACATTTTTTGAAATAAGGTGGATTGTTCTTTTGTCAAAATATACTTTGGGCATAACCCTGGGCAATCTCACAATCCAGTACAAATACCTTTTCACTGCACTTTTGGCTTAGCCACTGTTATATCACACTGCTAGTTTCTAAGGTGCATTAAAAAGTACTTATTGACTGTAAATAGACTGACCTTTTCTCTCAAAGCTTTCCTTGCGGACAAAGCAGACCATGGCGAGGAATTTGGTGACCTCCTTCAGGTACATGACTGTAGTGTTGTTCAGGTGGATGATGGCCATGGACTCCTTGTCATAGGGTAAACCCGCTTCACTGTCCATCAAACTTAAGGAGAGGAGACAGAAAAACATACTTCACTCAAATCCAAAGAGAAAAAAAAACAATGTATCATCTGATATACAATAGTGACTCTGTTTGAGTGTTTCAGGAAACACTCATGGTCATATTCACAAAAGGATGACAGCTTTTGTGGACAATAAACCCACACAGATAAACTAACACCTGCAAACTATGTCAACATTATTTTATACAAACTGAATATACGAGTGGACATCAACAAAAATATGAACAAATAAATGAATACATAAACAAATACAACAACAATAACATTAATAATAATAATAATAATAATAATAATAATAATAATAAATTCAATTCTTTATTCCAGACTCAGATAAAAAAGACAAAACATTGCATTCAATAGATACATACACAAACACAGTATAAAAGCATGGTATAAAAATAGATAAATCAATAATAATGTCTTACAAAGAGACAACTGTATCAGTGTCTCCACAGCTGGGATTGGTGATGTGTAGTGCTATACCTTAGGTTAGATAGAACTAGTATTATTTCATCCTCAGAGAAATAGTTTGTGTGTGCGTGTGCATGTGTGTCTTTTTGTCTCGCTGTCTAATTTAAATTTCTTGCTTTTGAGGTATGCCTCTGCACCTTGTCAATTAAAATCCTCTTGCTCACCATGTAAAAAAAAAACATTGCTTTTTGTAAGTGTCCTACCTACTGTGTTCTTGGCGCAAAAGCATCATTTATACTTTGGCGCATGGATAACTGGATAAAAAAAAAAAGGGGAAAATTACACTGAGCAGCAAAACTTAATGGACGCATTTGTGCTGTGAAATCCTAAGTGCAATATTTTCTTTTTCGTTTTCTTTTAATCGGACCTTGAGACGGGGCGGATGGCACTTGTAAGTGATGCACAATTCATGATGTTATCAGCAGCCGCAATCCGTTTTTCGTGAATTTTCCCCTGGCTGTGCTATTACAACATAGAAGCACACAGACCTCTGATTTTAGTATTCAACCACATTCATTTCAAGACGAGCAATGCGGAAGCAGTGATTGGAGAAGTCTGAGGACAGATAGGAGCCTTAGAATTCAAACAACACGCTGAGCAGCAGGACCTAAAGAAACTGAACACTGGACAAAGAGGACATGCTGTTCTTTCTTGCTTTTCTCTCATAATCCGTTTTCACAAAGGAAGTGAACAAATAAAAGAAAACTTTGTTTTCTTCATTCCCACGATGAATAATAATTTTGTCTTCTTTTTTTCTTTTTTTTTCTTTTGTATTTGGGCTTCCTTCTCTTTTTGAGCCACATGGGACTTTTCATTTTACAGGATACATACAAAGGCCCACTGTATCATCAGCCGCCACAGAACCCCAAACAACCAAATAGAGTTTATTAGTATGGCCCTTTCATCAACCGCCCTGCTGATTGAATGTGAAAACTCAGCATTAGGCCCTCAGCTCAGGATGAGGAAAAACTCCCACAGAACACAACTTGTAAAACTGGGTCAGTGCTCTGATAAGACAGCTTCATTTGCAAGTGTGAAGTTCTGTTTTCTGCTGTGGAACAGACAGGACCTGATAACATCTGCTCTGTTTACGTCCAATTCATTTTAAATCTTCTTCTTTGTATGAAGCAACAAAACTTGAGACATAATCTGAATCAGAAACCTGATTCATGCAGGCAGACGGTTTTTACTGACAGCGTTTTAACCTGACAATGACCTGTCACATGCAAGCGACAGGTTCTGTCTGCCTGTTCTCAAGTGACACAGCCCATGTGTAACCCGTACTTATTTTCCCAGTCTTTTGTTGCACATGTGATGCTTTGCACCCCTGTATCATCCCATTTTTCATATTTTTTGCATCGTCTTATAAAATGACGTGGAGACATGGCTTGGCTATTTCCCAGGTGTTTAGCATCTCCTTGACTGCCTGTTTTACATGCTCTGCTATATGGGACCTAGGAAACTGATGATCTTGCAATACTGCAAGCTTTTAATCAAAAGTGACCAAGCAATGATACAGGGCAGACATTAGAAATCCACATTTCTGTGGTAGTATAGCCAATACTTGTTTGATAAAAAACTATGTAGATGCTCACAGACCTTGCTGGAATGCCCCGGTAGGACACTGTCTAGTGTTAACCTCAGCTTTGGGCAGGTCGTCCTAAGTAATGAATTCTTCTCTGAAATCTTTCTGGCCTTATAACTGTCTCCAGTAAATTTCTCTCGCCCTTAAACAGATGGATCTTGATGTTTCTAATTTCTTTTCATGGAGGCTTGCTCTGCCCCCCATGTGGAGGTATCAGACATCCTCGTTCAGCTCATATTCTTGAGAATGGGCTTAGTATTATTAGATCAAATTATCGGTCCAATCGGATAGAGCCATAGAAGAACAACATGACAGCTGCCCAAAAAGTGCAGCCAAAACATCTGGATCATCCCCTGGTGACTGGCTGCGGTATAGTTCCTAAACCCCGCCCCTTCAATTTAGCAGATGGGACATGAGCCAGCCTAACAACTTGGAATATACGTCATATACGTCATGTAAGTTTTTTTCCAAAGATGATTTTTCTAATTTTAGGTGGAACAGTATGTTCAAGGGTTCACTTTACTATTGCTTCGTTTTAATTAAACGTTTTATGCAATATTTATGTCATGATTTACAGCTGTGTGTGCCTGCCTTCAATGGTGCAGCTTGCAATTGGTCATACAGGTGCATGTGCAGGAACTTGATTCTTGCCATTGCACAGATTCTGGCTCCAAATGATGTCACCTCCGCAAGATGGCAGCAGCCATATCCAGGATAATTTGGCTTCCTTTTTTTTTTTTTATAGAGGGGAAGATGCGTTGTCCGTTCTATGTTCCAACCTGAAAGCATATTTCCTCTTAATCATGCAGATCACAATCACCTGAGTTATGAATGTGTTTGTGTGTATATGTTGCTAAGAGCTCTATAAGATTAAAAAGTTGCACATCATAAAATTGTCTGAATGTCTTATTTCCTTTCATTTGATTTAGTATGTTAATCTAACACTAAGAACAGTCATGAAAACTTATGTACAAACTTTATTATTGCAACCTGTAGGTAACGTAAGCCAATGTTGTGGGAATGTTTCCTGCTAGCTGGGTAAAGAACACTGTGGCTGAGAAACTGAGATCAATTGCTGCATTGCATATTTCACATCTGAAATGTTTTCAGAAACACGTTTTAGCTTACTGTTTTACTGTAATACAAGATCATTCATCACCTGCCGGCAAACAGATAAATTTGTATTACGTCACCCACCAGCGGGAGTGTTTATTGGTCTGGTATGGAGCAGTGCATTCTAGTAGTTGTATGTTTTCTACCTCTTGAACAAAACCGAAGGCCACAGTCATTTTTCTCTATTTTCTCTGGTCATGTAGCACCACTTACAAAAGTTTTTGCATGTTCTTTTTCATAGACCTAGTTTCATGAAAAGGCCATCTTTCCAGCAGTGAAATACTTTCTAACAGGATGTGATGGCTTTCCGGTAAGTGTTTGTGAGTCATTTTCAGTTTCAGCATTTAGTTGACTGTTTTGCAGATTGGTTTGTTTTGCAGTTACACTCTCAGAGTTGGCACCTTATGTTAACAGTTTGGGGAAATGGAACACATTTCACAAATTGTATCTAAGTAGCTGTAACAGTTTCACAAGGAATTATTTTTAACATCAGGCAGCAATCTCTGAAAAGGCAAACAGACAGCAGCAAGCCAAACTTCAATTAATAATGAATGGCTCATATCTCTTCCTGGAGGCATTGCTGCCAACAAACGGATCATACAGCATAAATATGATAACAACCATTTCTATGAAACAGATGCAGGATTAAATGTAATTATCTAAAATAAATAATGCAATTATCTGAGTATATAAAAAGCTCTCGTGCTTAATCTCATGTTTTCATAGCCATGGGCTTAAACATGATGACATATGTGGGCTGAGAATGGGTGCAGTGCTCCACAGATTGGAGACAGCCAAAGACGAGAAACATGCATAGCTAATGAGAGTTTAGTAAAATGTAAATTCATCATTGTTGTCAAAGAGAAAAAATAAATATTGCATTTCACTAACAAAAGACTTGGCCAAGGACCATGTTTATCCACATTTGAGCTTTCCAAGTGCGGAGCATGCCAGGTTTCTCACAAGAGGAGTTCATTAATTAAATGAGGTGAGAAAAAAAAGACTCCCTTTACTAAAGCCTCTAATTAAGGATAATATCCCAGCTGTTTTGTCATGATAATGACGGCAGCCATCTGTACAACAATCTGCTGATTTCTGTGAGCATGTCCAGCTGGTACCGACAACACTCCCACACTTGTTAATGCGGAACAATTCCAGGGCACAGGTGAGTGTGCACATTATTGGGCGTAACTTAAGCGTAGAGTTACGGTTAACTAAATGGTGCATGTTTACAAAGAGGACGTAATCCACAGACATTTGGCATCCACCTCTATCCACGATGAAATTAGCAGGAGTCCTGTTGGTGCTCTAGGCTACACATTCCCCAACACAGCTGTGATGGGTTAAACATTCACTCACTTCAGGCCAAATGTGGCCTACTTCTGTTAAAACTCCCAGCTGGGATGCCTAAGGTGTATCACTCACTCACTCACACACACACACACACACACACACACACACACACACACACACACACACACACACACACACACACCTATTAATTTGACAACAAACATGGGTCAAACGGGGATCAGCTAAGTCATTCCATAATTCGGTTTGCATGGTTCTTTCGCACTTACCTGTGACTTCCCTACCAACATCACAAAACATTGTGTTGACCTTTAACCCTTTCCATTCAGGGCTTCTTTCTTGTCTACACATGTATAGACCTAGACATAGAGTGGCTGAGCAGCCTGTTCTCATTCCAAGGTCATCAGATGCAGATGCTTTGTCATGTCCCTCGGCTTGTGATTTTCGACCTTCTATGTGAAAAGGCACCTTCTATGTGATGTACAGACTTTTATCTAACTCCAATGTAAAACCAATATTTAACACTCAAGGCAACTGACGTAGTATAAACAATGAGGAAGAGAACGTAGGGTGGTAGGTGAGATGGACGGGTCAAACAAACCAGCAGACTTTTGTCCAGGAGCCCATTCCCTTTCAGGAGTCATTGAATACTGCCGCTGCAGAGATTTTGGCATAAGATCCTGACCTTTCATGTCCATCATACACTGCTGGATGATGTCAGCTGAGAATGAGGCCAGACAGAACTATTCATTGTTATTACACGCTGCAAGACAACCGGTCGACATCTGCCACTGTAGCAAGATACACGGATAGGCGGCATCAATTGAGAATAAGGCCGGACAGAACCTGTCTGTCATCTGTTTGGTGACCTCAGGATTGGGTCGCTGCTTTTCGCAGATGATGTGGTCCTATTGGCTTCATCAGGCCATGACCTTCAGCTCTCACTGGATTGGTTCACAGCCGAGTGTGAAGCGGCCGTAATGAGAATCAGCACCTCCAAATCCGAAGCCATGGTTCTCAGCCGGAAAAGGGTCCATATCGGGGAGGAGATCCTGCCCCAAGTGGAGGAGTTTAAGTACCTTGGGGTCTTGTTCACGAGTGGGGGAAGGATGGAGCAGGAGATCGACAGGCGGATCGGTGCAGCTTCTGCAGTAATGCGGACTCTGCACCGATCTGTCGTGGTGAAGAGGGAGCTGAACTGAAGGGCAAAGCTCTCGATTTATCGTCGATCTTTGTTCCTACCCTCACCTATGGTCACGAGCTTTGGGTAGTGACCGAAAGAACAAGATTGCGGGTACAAGCGGCCGAAATGAGCTTCTTCCGTAGGGTGGCTGGGCTTTCCCTCAGAGATAGGGTGAGAAGCTCGGTCATCCGGGAGGAGCTCAGAGTAGAGCCGCTACTCCTCCGCGTTGAGAAGAGCCAGATGAGGTGGCTCCCGGACGCCTCCCTGGTGAGGTGTTCATGGCACGACCCACAGTTAGGAGACCCCGCGGAAGACCCAGAACATGCTGGAAAGACTATGTCTCTCAGCAGGCCTGGGAACGCCTCGGGAAGAGCTGGACGAAGTGGCTGGGGAGAGGGAAGTCTGGGCTTCCGTGCTTAGGCTGTTGCCCCCGCGATCCGACCCCAAATGGGCGGAGGAAAATAGTTGGATGGATGGATGGATGGAACCTGTCATGTCTGCATGAGGCGCCACTGGAGGGTGTCAGGGTGAATGGCTGCTGGTAACAATATAATAAAAGGAGCAAGTTGGCCCCTAAAAGCTGGGTGTGAGGGGTTGTGGAAGGATCAAATAAACCCCTAACTTTTCATGCAGGAGTCCAATGTTTGCTTCCCATCTAAATGTAATGGGGTTGTTTTTCGACACCTTACCAACCCAAACCATGTTTTTTTCTAAATCTAACCCAGCAGTTTTGTTGCCTGAAACTAACCATGATTTACCATCTTTAACCACGTTGTAGCAAATTTCACCCGGGAAACAGCTATGTCACACATCGGGGGTGCAAACTCTTTAGGGGTGAAAAGGGTGACAAAGACACAATAGCCATAGGGAATTCTAGGGGCAAGCTCCCATGGAATTGTTTTTCATTTTTATTATTATTATTACAACATATAATGACATAATATAAGGAGTGCCGGAGCGACACTGGATGGGTCCGACAAACCCTGGGCTTTCATTCAGGAGTCTGATGGTCACATCCCATCTAAATGTGATGGGTATTTTTCTACACATTAATATTTGCCTCATTCCTCAATTTCTAACCATCCGTGACTTTGTTACCTACTCCAAAGCATCCATGTCAGCATGTGCATTTGTTGACGTCTTGGCGATGGTTGCTATGTGCAGTTGTTACCTAAACATGACCAAGGGCAGTGTTACCCAACCATGTGATTGTGTTGGCATCATGGTAGCGGCATCCCACAACATAAAGAGCAGAAGCAGAGGGAAACCTAGAGCGTAGTATGTAGACATGGAAATCCACCGCAAAGCAGCAACATGTGACAACTTGATGAGAATTGATATGTTGTGTGTGCCCATGTTTACAAGGGTTGCATGTTGCATTTATAACTGCGCTAATGTTACACTCCTACAAATGTATGGATGGGCACGTCCATGCAATATGACACCCAATTTTGTTTTAGTACAACTGTGTGTATATCTGTTTTGGGATTATATCTGCCAACAAGATCTGGAGCAGATAGAGACAGAACCTGGACTCTGTATTTGATTGTGTTTCTCTATTTGATTGTGTGATTTGTGATTTGTTTATTTGCTGTTTTTTTTTTTCTCTAAATGCAAAGTATATGATGTCAAAGTGTTTACAATATGTTCTTAAAATGCTTGCTTTGTTAAAAGTCGTAATGTGCTGAGCTCTGTCTGCCAGGAGTTGGGAACCTGACACTCCTTTAGTTTATTTGGTGACAGATACCTCTTTCAGACAAGCTAATTAATGTCAGCCAATGGAAAGAGTGTGCTCTCTATATTGTCCTCTTACTGCTGCCTTTGATTCGGAAACAAGTGAAATAATGACAGATGCGAGTGAATGTGAGACTTTTGTGGCTTGATCACGGCTTTTCATGCAATGCTGCTTTCAGCTGACGACAAGACTTGTTCAGAAAGAAACACTGGCAAGCCTTTGACATTGCCACAGGAAGCTGGGGCTAAGGTTAAGAAGTGGGATTTTCTCAAGATCCGAAATTGTCATCAGTGAGTTACTAAGGGGACAAAGTTAAAGAGTGTACAATGTGGACTACTCATCCAAACTTCTGTTACCCCTTTCTTTTTTCTGGTCTAAACTGACAGCATCAGTTGACATGTCATGAGTGCATGACTGGTGAATGTATTCCTCCACACAGGAGCTGACAGAAATAAAGCAATGAGACTAAAAGCCAAAGAACAAAATAAAGGGGGCAGGAGGGAATTTTATATGGAGCCTGAAGGTCGAACTAAAATCTGAAGCCTCCTCCTACCTTTTGTGATGAAATAGAAATTGTAATAATACTATATCTACTGGGCATATTTTTCCCTTTCTTAAAAACTGTTTTTGGACATATCTGTGGAAACAGATTTCTCAGCCTCCAGCCTGAGTGGGTGTTTCACATGGCATTGTTTGGCTGACAGCTCTGAGCTGGCTTTGCTAACAGACACACTGTCATGTTCTGTGGCGCATTACTGACTGGATGTGATACAAGATGCATTTTTTGTTTTCCAACTATTGTTAGTTATTGAATATTAGGAATTTAAAAGTTCCTTCTCCAACTTTTCACAGCTCAACAAGTAGAAGCTAGTTAGACTAGCTTGCATGATAGAAAGTAGGGATGCACCAATTTATCTACTGAACATCATCAGTTCATATTCGCCTTGTTGGCTGTTATTAGTCTCTTGTCTATTGGTATATCAGATGAGGACACACCCTAGTGCTTCCCTGATTACAGCAGGAGAGCTTGTTAACTTTAGCTGTTGGATGTAACTAACACTAACAGCAGTTGGAGGCTGCATTGAGGTACAGTAAAAATGCATTGAGTAGTAAAAATTAGTATTAGGGGAAGGTTTATTACATTATAAGCTTTTAAAATATATTTGTTGGTGAAAAACTTGAATAAATATAGCTGTTTGATGGATACATGATTTATCATGATATTTAGTAGAAAGGGTTTTTTTGTTGTTTTTTTCTTGAAAAAGGTTAAATTAAAGGTTTTGTTTCATTAATGTATGATTGAATTTGTGCTCAGTCTAAGGTAGAATAATAAAGAGCTTGATTACTTAAAACAAAAAATATATTTCTTTGTCTCCTTGGCAAAAAAGAGCAAATAAATAATTATATATATATATATATATATATATATATATATATAAACCTAATAACCAGAGCTGTACCCAACTCAGAATAATGCCAGTCATATAAGATTTGGCTGTACGAAATTATTTTATTTCCATGTAAAGATTGAAAGTTTGAACGGGCAGGTGGGAAGTTGGGTACAGCAGCATATATTATATTTAGACGTCTCAGATAATAAGAAATCAAGAAAAACTCTAGGGGTATACTTGTATCTAAAGATTCTTTTTGCATTGGAAAATATCTGTCATAGTACCTTCAATCTCATTTGGAACAGCAGCTCATACAAAAGTCTCTGTCACTCTCCATCACATACTCCTCCTCCTCTCTCTGCCACTCTTTTTTCTTTGCCAGTTCCTTCTCTCTCTCAAACTGCAACCTTGTTTATATCAAGAAAAACTAATTTCAGAGACATCACCTTGCTTTTCTTTGACAGTATCACAAAAGGAGGAAGAAAGAGCAGAGGGATCATGTAGCACGGCTCCAGTTCTGTCTTACACTTCAGGTTGTTTCACAATGTTCTAATTTAAAAATCTGTGGCATGTACTGTATGAACAAAGTGGTGTAAAATATTTCAGTGTGTGCATGTCATAACAGTGGGCCAAGTTGTTTTTTTAAATGTAAACCCCACTGCTCCATTTTCTAAAGTCAGTGTTCCAGAAATGCAACATATTTGTCAAAATCCTACAACTTGCACATCATTCTACAGTACTCTTTGTCTCATAATAGCACCTTTACTTCTGCTTTTGCAATTTCATAAGGAGCAAAGAGATACTTATTACCAATGCATGAAATTATCCAGACTTTTATGACACAAAATCTTGGCTTTACAGAGATATATTAATAAGACATTTCCTGTAGAGCTACTTTGAGTACCTCTTCCTGGTGAGAAGGAAAGACTCTGCGGCATCCAACTAAATTCACTCTATTTGCTTTTGAAGGCCTGTTTTTGGCACATCTGATATATGCTAGGGGTGTCATCTGACCCTGATCATACAGGTATGACACATGGCACAATGTTTTGTGACTTTGCACCCTGTTGAAAGCTGTTCACAGATCTAGATTAGGACCTAATTAAACTCCCAGCTGGAGTGATAATTGAAGTGAGGATAGTGAGCAGATCAGAGAGGATCTGCTGAGAGATCAGGGGCACAGAGAGCGTGCCTTGAGCTTCACTTCACATTCAGCTCTGTACTGCGGTTATATCCAGTATGCCAATTTACTCTGTTCCTTTGACACGGAACGAGCATGCATACTTCACCTTGAAAAGGACAATGGGCTCAGCCACTGCAGCATCTCTTGCCACATCTCAAGGCAGTGATGCTTTAACATCTTAATAATTTCTATATATATGTAGACCAGCACAGACATCAGTGCACATAAATCTGTGCAAGCTTTTGATATTTTGTCGAGACATCACCTGTATGTTAAGGTTGTGATCATCATTGCTATGATGACAGCAGTGCATGTAGATGCAGCAGCCAGTAGCTCCTCAAATCCATGCTACTTTTTTGCTAGAATTTTCTATTTTACCATATCCATGGCCCCTTCTGTTAAAGCATAACTGTTCTACGATAGAGAAGCACTTATCAACATTGAGAAAAGTTGTGTGGGCTTTGAAATGAAGGCAGCGAACCCAAGAGGATCCCCACCAACAGCATATGCCCCGCTGCGAGTCAGACCAGAGGCGAGAAATGAAACCAAAGGCGCCGGACAAAGAGAGGGAGGAGAGCTGGCATCAGGGTGTGACTGACCTGACTTGGACCAAGAGCTGTTCCTCTACCAAGCCTTCTTCCGGCTAATGTCCACTTGCAAGAGAATAAAGTGGATGAGATGTGATTGAGGCTCACTCAACAACGGGAGATCAGAGACTGCTCACATTTGCGCACACAAGACAAGGACACAAGACTCTGATGCAAATTCAAAAAATGCACTGCAGGAATTGAATGATACCATCAGCAGCAACATGCCTGAGCAACCAGATGGAATTTTCATAGCAGATTTTAATCAACTCATCCTTCAACTCCAAAGATGTAGCAGGATCATGGATGAATTATAATTAATAAATCTAACTTGTACCTTAAAACACAACCTTATATGTTATCAAATGTAGAAACTGGAATAGCTATTAAACAGATCAGCCCCAACATCAAAAAACTGATAGGTGGAATGACTAACAACTAACTAACTAATATTGTTACAATTCAACGTTATGCTCACCTAAGGTCCTGTCAAACATTGTCTCAATCTACTTGATCACCTGTTGCGACCTCCAGGTACCCATGAAGTCCTGTGTCCATGCCCCGACAAAGCCAAGTCTGATCTAATTTGTGGGGCCTGCCTGGTCAAGGCATGTAAACAGGACCTCTAGGGGTATCCTGTGGTGTCTGGTAGTAGCAAATGATCCTTTGACATGTCCTGGGGGTTGCAAGTTTGGGTAGCAGGCAGGGAACGTCCCACAGATGAGATCTGAGGAAGTTGGAGGCCTTAAACTCTTAATCACGTTCCTCAGGCCACTCCTGAGCAGTTTTTGCAGTGCACAGAACTCCAAATCTTTAACAGTGAAAGTATCAGGTGCACGGCAGTGGCAAAGATCAAAACAGAACTGTGAGACACACAGATAATTGTTGTTAATCCCATCGGTCACAATAGTGGCCGCAAAAAATGTTTTCAGTTTTAAGGCACTAAAAGTGTTACTGAATGATTTATCAATACATTTACAGCAAACACTGAAATCATAAAGGGTCTCAATGATGTGCCTCTGCCATTGAGGAGAACAGTTGCCATGAGGGGATGTATGCCATCAGTAACCAAAGGTTTCCCAGCAGCACTTTGCATCACAAAGGTGGGATCAGTGTTGGTAATTTTTACCTGTCAGTGCTTTTAATGTTGTGGCTGGTCAGTGTATATTTGATAAAGTGTAATACTCTATCTACACACTTCAGCACTTTCTAAAATTCTTGATATAAGTAAGTACAAGTTGTGTCTTTTCAGTTTTCTTCTTCAATCTTCTTTTTTTCATACACAATACAGTATAAATACATTGATATTGATTGATATTTTGTAACTTAGTTTATACTGAACATTTCTCTTTTAGTGTCATACCCTATGTTCATGCCTCCGAGGCTATAATTTCTCCTTACACATCTCGCCAAGTTCACTCATTTGTGAAGTTTGAGAAGAAGTGATTTATTACATGCTCCTACATAAGCGTAGAAAAATTCTCTAGTGCTTTGCACACATAAAATCCTTTCACTACTTATACAATGATCTAAAAAAAAAGTCAGTTCCTGATATGTTGGCTGTTTTAAAGTACAAGCTTTTCTTCTTCTTTTTCTGATTTACGAACTACAGTGATGAAATCAGTTTGACTGTGGTCATTAATGAATTATCCCATCAGATCTGGCCTCAGTATAACGTCTGTAGCTCCTGCAATAAATGACACTGTAAGGTTGTTACAGTACATCTCTTTCAAGGCTTTAAGCTAATCATATATGGCTTCTATAGAGGCTACTTGCTGTTAATGGTGAGAAAGAACAATACACCAGACAGATGTCAAGGTTTATTGAGTTGAGAAACTTCTTACAGTTCCCAAACACTTCACATCCATTATTCAGGTGAGACCTTGCTGAAACCTCTCACACTGATTCTGGTGTGAAACTTGTCCATGTTGTTAAAAGAATGAATGGCAGATCTATTGTGCAACTTACACGAGGCCATTTAACATGAATATTGATGTATCAAGGCTGTTCATATTGCGAAGTTGTGAAATACTGCTGCTTTTGCAGTGATTGTGGCATAAGATCCCAATGCCAAAAGTCTCCTTTCGGAACCATTTGCGGTGCTATTATAAGCCGCCAGACAGTACCTGCCATGCCAGCAATGAGACATGGACGGGCCGTGTCATTTGAGAGTGTGGCCAATAAAAACATAATATAAAGAGCATAAAGGTCCCTATAGTGCAGGCAGGCAGGAAGGAGGGTGATAGATCAAACAAACCCCACACTTTCATGGGCGAGTCCAGTGTTTGCCTACTGTCTGAATGTGATGTTTTTCTACACCTTACCATGTGCCTCTTTTGCCTACTCCTAACCCCAGATGCCCTGGTTGCATGATCCTAACCCCACGTGCCAGCATGTGCTTTTGATGACACCCCAGCGTTGGCTGCCATGTGCTTGTGTTGCGTAAACATAATCACATACAACATAATCCTACCACGTGCTTGTGTTGATATCACCGCAGTGCCATCCCGGAATGTAAAGAGCAGACACAGAAGGATACCTAGAGCCTTAGTGTAGACATGGAATTCTACTGCAAAGCAGCAAGATGTGACGGCTTGGGATGAAAACATGACATTACCCCTAATTTTTGACTGATGACTGACTGTTGACATTTCATACAGGTCAAACGACACTGGTGAGTGAACTGATGGTGTGTGAACAGTGTCAAATTCCAAACAAACAAACAGTTCAGCTTATTGCTTATTGCAATTGTAGAGCTGCATATAGTGTATTGCTTTACTCAGCATCTCCTTGCCCATGTGTCACTCTCTCTTTCTCTTTCATAATAATGCTACTACTGCTGTGCTCCGCACCAGGGATGTTAAGAGTCTGCCCACCCTGCACCCAGTGACAGGGCTAACTGTGAACAACAAACCGCTAACCACCCTGCATCCAGTGAAAGGGCTAACTGTGACCACACACTGTAAACCACCCTGCACCAGTGACAGGGGTAACTGTGAACAACACACCGCACTGCACCCAGTGACAGGGCTAACTGTGAACAACACACAGCTACCTGATGGGTTTAATAACAGAGTCAGGTTGGTGAGTTTGTTTGGACTGTTTCACAGCTCTGTTTCTGATGTTTGCAGCTGACGCTGTGTTAGCTTGTGCTAACCGGACAGATGTTAAACCATTTTGATGGTATGTATGGCATTAGCTTGGTGAGGGGCGTAGTTGTCTCATCATCTCTCTCCTGTAGTGTCAGCCATGTATTTCTATGTTTAACTGGTAATACTAATGGTCACTATTCTTAATGTATGTTTATGACTAAATGGCTAATTATCAAAATCCCTAACAGTAATTATTAATGCAAACAACTGTGATGGTGAGAGATCTGATTCATGTGCTCTTCTCTTGCAGACTGCCTGGTGTGTCACTGTGAGTGCTCTCAAAGTGTGGATGTATTTTGTGCCTTTTCTTTGGTTTAAGAAATAAATAGAATTTCAACAACTCTGAGCTTTAGTAACAACACTGCAAGCTGCAGTGGGATAAAAATGATGACAGTTTTGAGAATGGGGCCAAAGTTTGTGTTGCTGCCACTTCCGCCGGGCCAAACAAAGCTCAGAAGTTAAGCTTACTTTGGACAAGGTTAAGCTCAGATAAACAGAAATGTTTCAAGTTACAGCATCTGACAAGTGTTTCAATACAAACATGAGGTCAGACCCTGTTTCAAAGAGGAACCCCCACTCTCATTTTTGTTTTCATTCTGTGCACATAAGCAGAGAGATTCCTGCTGGCATGTGATGTTAAAGGAATAGTTCAACCAAAAATAATATAAATTGTCTTTGGTCCCTGAAAACGTTTCAGTCGAATGGGGTTAAGGAGAGTGGAGCACCCGAAAAATCAGTGCAAAGAGGTTTCTACGTAGGCCTTATGAAAATTCCTGTGCAGCATTATTCAGCTGTCTTTTATCCATCTGTCTGACCCCTACATGTTAAGACCATCAAGGTGTTTTCAGACATTTTTTCAGCCCACAAGACTAACAAGTAGATTTTAACTGATACTGGAGGCCAATGATGATAACATTAATTGAAAGTCATAAAATTTAGATATTTAAAATGTGCATTTCATTAATATTTCATGGTTGTTTTTCATATAAAATATTCAAATTATAAAAAAAAAAAAACATAACATAAGAATAATGCTGGCATTGAATGTTTCTGCAAATCATGAATATGTTACATTTCCGTATATGTGCTGGCTTTGTCAATGGAAGGTGGAATTTCTTTTTTGTTTTGTTTTTAACAGAGCACCTGCTGCTTTTGTTGCAAAAATAGTATTTAAGTCAAAATATGATCTTTTCCTAACCATAACCAAGTAGTTTTTGTGTCAACCATACATTAATGTTGAAATAAAATGTAGTGTATCTGTGGTCTGCACAAATGACAATGTCACATTTATTCTGGGGATTGGGTTGCAAGCAAGGTACGAAATTAACACTCGGCAGTAATATAATATTAATACTCTTTAAGAAGGAAGCAAATGATTATGATTATTATTAATATTATTATTGTTGTCATTGTTATTATCTTAATTAGGCCTAATTTGCTCTATGCGTACTCACCTTTTGTTTCATGCACATTAAAAAGGGACAACTCTGTGAAAATAAAAGGTAATAAAGGCTCCCAGTCACAGAAGAGAAATGTAATAGTGTCACAGAAGATGGTTGCTCACACTCACTCTCTTTCCCCTCATATTTATTGCCATGTATGTATAGTTGATTTCCCAGAGCGGCTGAGGTGGTGCTTCACTTTAAATGTTGCCGGCGCAAGGAATTGTGGGTTGCAATTACTTTCTTTCCTTCAGGAAAGGATGGTCCAGTGTATCCTATGCTGAAAGAGATTATAAAGGAGGCATTGATGCACCTTTCCTTAATATTAAGGAAACTCAAACAGCTTTTATCATGGCAGCCGCTCAGATACTTCCGGGTCATTTCACTCAGTTGGGAACCTTCCTAAGCAAAAAGGGGTATTCAGCCACAGCCGTGGTTTGTTTCCCTCCTGATTTTTATTAAACCTTTGATTGTTAGCCAATCCCTGTGTGCCCCTCCTTTTCCCTGAGTCCTCCTCCCCAGCTGTGTCTCGTTCTCCTGATTAGCTCTTTCTGTGTATTTATACCTGTGTGTCTCTCTTTGTTCATGTCAGTTTGTCTGTGATCCTCTCTGTTGTCCCCATTGTGTTTGCTCCTGTCTTTTCCCCTGTGTTCTTCCTTGTGATCCTGGTTGCTTTCAGTTTAGTTATTGATTTGTGCTTCATTTGTACTTTTGTGTTTTGGTTACCTGCTTGGTTTTTTTTAATATTTTCATCAGAATTAAAGCTCACTTTTCATTTGTACACCTGTCTGCCTCTTATGTTCCGCATTTCAGCATACTCATGACATTACCATTTTATCACCAAATGTACTAAAATTGCATCATAAATAATTGTATCTATGTCACTTGCTCTTACTGACCCTTTGCTGTCTTTTTTTTGGCGATACAAGGGATATCATCAAAATATGAATTTTTAAAAATGGAATATTTGAGTGGTGTACAGTAGCAATCAAATCCTCACAATTTATTGGTCTGCTAAAAAAGGGGCGGCCTTAGAGTTTAGCCTGATACAGAGCTACGTAGGTTTGAGTCTGGACTCCACAAACACCTCCCTCACTGTTCCTCGAAGTATGCATCAGTGTGCAAACAAGCTTTGAGCTACATTTCCTCGTGGGTATGGTGTGTGTCAGAGGTGCAACCTCATCAGTGGCGACATGTAGTTGAACCCGCTGTATGAAAAGGCAGTGAGTTTTCATAACACAACTTCAGTGAACCACCATTTCCATATCAAATCCCTTTGGCTACATGTCGTCAGGGCTGAACTCGCCTGAACTTGTTGTCACATCAGTAGGAGGAGGAGGAGGGAGAGATGAATGAATTCCACTTCAGCAATATTGTTGCAGGAATTTAAAAAAAGGGTGTTTCTTTCTGATATGCAAACACTTATCTCTTCTTTTCTTTCTCTGTATTGCTCTGTTAACTACTACAACCAGCAACCAGTGAAGTGTATGTGTGTCATAAGTGTGTTTTAAATGACCAGTGTGGCAGTGCCCTTTATTTGGAGTCATGTTAGTGTTCACCTGATGAAGTACAGTGTTCACTCTCCTTTGATCTTAAAATATAAAAGCGAAACTATACAACCATGGAAACTAAAAAGAGTGTCAATGGTGCATTCACATCAGATAATTTAGAAAACTGATTGATAAACCTTGTTTGTCAATTAAATTCAAAGGGAAGTTAAAATCAACAACTCTCTAACATCTCTCAAACACGTGTCCAATGTATCGCATAGCCTTATAGCAGGTGGTATAACAGAGTACATACTGTATTTTTTTTTCAGCTGGTAAATTATTGTTGGAATATTACACAGCATGTGTTGTACTAAAAGAATTTATTTATTTTCATCTTCAGATGAAAGCAAAACTAGAATTACTGCCTCACAGATGTATGCCTCCAAAAACCAGTGATGTTTCACATACAGCTTATATGCAGTCTAGTCTGTGAAAACATGGATGCTTCATACACAGAAGATCTCTACAATCAGCACACTTTACAGATTCATGTCACCAATTCAGCATCTGACTAAATGTCTCCTCTGTTGAGATATGAAATTCAGTAATAGCCAAAGAAGTGTTTTTGCAGAACATTATGATGTCACCGTTGACCTTTGGCCTCTTGGGTATAAAATGTAATCACTTCATTGTTATGTCTTTATAAACATTTCTGTGAAAATTTAGAATATGAATTCTTGAGTTACAGCCACTAGCATGTTTAATAAGGTGACAGTGACCTTTAAATGTTTTGTGCCGAATTTGAGCAAAGTCCTTCAAAGCCTTTCTCAGAGATTGTGTTAACGCAAAGTCACATTGACCTTGACCTTCAAATTGTTATCAGTTCATCGTTCAGACAAAGTGGACATTTGTGGCAAATTTTTTAAAAAATCACCAAGGTGTTTTCTGAGATATCAAGTTCACAAGAATGAGAAGGATGCAAGGTCAAAATTGAACTTTGAGTACCAAAATCTAAGCAGTTTATCCTTGAGTGGACATCTGTGCCAATTTAAAAAAAAAATCTCTCAACCCCTTCTTGAGATATTGCATTCACAGAAATGGGATGAACAGACATATGCATGACCACCCCAAAAAGATCATTCCTCCAGCCACAGCTATCGTTGTCATGGAGACATATATATGACCAGCATTAATACTGTTGACCACCCAAAATGAATCAATTCTTGAAAGACTATTTCTAAAGTATCTGCAACAATGTTTTGTGACATTCCAGAACTTTAAAATGGTTTGCAGAGAGTGTCTCTTGGCTTACCCATAGATGCAGGAGATGTCAATGACCACATCGATCATGTCACAGCACAGTTCATAGGTCTGCATATCCACTGGACTGCTGTCTGTGGCGATGTAAATCTTACTGACCACATCGAACAGGAAGGCCTTCTCAATACCTGAGTTCTGAAAACAGAGACAAAGACGAGCATCACTCACTGCAAACCACTTCTATTACAACAAATGAGCTCTAGTGGCCATTAAGAGCTTCACATAACCAAGATGAGGCAAAGATTATCTCTACAATAGTGGTTCCCAACCTTTTTTCTTGAGGGACCCCTTTTCTATCACTAGGTGGGTTTCCATCAAAGATTTGCACAAAACTAAAGCGATATTTTCAAAATGTCGATAAAACACAATTGTGAGATGACTGAGTTTCCACTGAGTGATGTTCTGCGACTTCTCCGGTGATAACATTCCAATAAACATGGTGATAGATGTTCAAAACATTAGCAGCTTTATTTCTATTGCAGCCACCTCACTAGCTATCATTATTTCCAATTGCAGATGATGCATAGGCGTGTTATGGAGCAATAATGGAAAGGCAAGCGAGGCAGCCACGTATGAGGGATTTCTGGGAGGTGATAGTTCAGGATTTCATAGAGAAATTGTGGATTCAAAACTTCCGGATGATCCACTCAACCTTTGAAGAGTTATGTGATGCAATAACAGCTCTTGTAGCTCCTCCTGCATCATGAGGGAGCCAGTTCCTACTGATAAGCACATAGCCATAGCATCATGTGACCTAGAAAAGCCAAAAAAGTGTTTCCATTGCAGTTTTGCAAAATATGGCAAGTGTCTAAATCCCACCTCATGTGAGCATAAAAACTTTTTTGCAATAAATGGGATTTTTTTGTTGTTGTTTTTTTCTTGAAATTGATGTGTTTCTTTTTTGAGGGGTACCCGCCGATTGAGTGAACTGACGACCCCTGACAAAGAGACATATTTTATGGATATTTCATATCCCACTCAATGCATAAAACAGATAAACTGTTACCCAAAAAGTGACACTTGTGTAAAATGAGAAATTTAGGTGAATTTTGATCAGATATCAGTTTTTTTAATTTACTTTGTATATCAATCATGCATACGAATCCCATCTGCAAAAAAAGGTGTGATGAAGATCAATCAATGTTTACAGACCTAAGCGTGCAGATGTTGCTGTATGAAGTCATGCACCAATTTATAAAAATATCATAACATACCATATATTCAAGATTTTTTAAATGAAAGTTTAAAAAAAAGTCAAGCTAAATTTTTCAAACTTCAGGCAGCAACCTACTCATTGCCAATCCTCCCGGATGTCCAGGCCCTATTAATATTCACTTTAAACTTTTAGAACTTATAAAGGCTCTATCAAGACTGGCAATTTTTATATAGCAAAAATAGTATGTCTGGCAATGAATGATCTGAAAAATTAAATCTGACAGTTAAAATAAACTGCAAATATTAAATTATGGGAAACTACAAATATTTTTACTTCTGTTATAATATATGCAGATTTACGAAGGAACACAATGTCCAGCTCCAGTCAGCTAAACTAAACACATTAAGAACAAATTTTGAAAGTTGTCGCCTGTTTTGTTTTTGCATCACTTTATTTTAATATCACAGTGTGCTTAAGATGAGTACTTTTTAAGTATAAAATTGCTTTGCTCTTGTAATGGCATTCTAATTTATTCCAGAGAGACGAGTCGTAAATACCAGCGTCTCTCAAGTGACAGCGTACCCAACTGTTCCTACAAAGAACAATGTGAACAAATTGAAATTGTCAGATCTGAAAAATGTCTGCAAAGTAAATTGTTCTAAATAGATTTACCAGGGGAATAACATTTAAGTGTACCTCAGTAATAACCCTCAAAAAACATTTGCTCCACAGGACAATAAGAGTAAGTGGACAGTAAGTGAACCCTGAGTTTAGATGATTTTTAAACCTTTCACTGTAGGTGATACTTTAAATGTACATGGCACAAGAGGTAATGTTAAGGCTGTTAATCTAGGTAATAGAGCTAACATGGAGGGAGTAATGAAAAGGTTCCAAATAAGTAAACTAGGCTGCTTTGCGCACATTAACAAAATAGAGTACACTGTCGACTAATGCTGAGAGAGTTGGCAAAAAGTTGCTAAAATGATTGTTTGGATAAAAGCATCATCAAAAATGATGATCAAAGAGGCCACAGAAAATTTGCTTTCGGGCTTTTTTTTATCATAATTACAGAGTTCATACCCCACAGCAGTAATCTCATGATAAACAGAGAGAGTGAGTGAATTAATACACTTCACATAGCTCTACAATAAAATTAGGTTTTCCCATTTCAAATAGTCACATTTACAGTTCAGTTGCAGTGACTGGACAAAATTGCAATGCTGCGCAGAATTCACAGCTAATGGCTGAATTTGCGTTCATTGTTGCGATAACAAAATCCCCTTTCTTTCTCACACTTATTTATTTTCAAGGCTTATTTGTGTGTTAAGAGGATAAACAGTAAAAAATCATACCTGAACCAAACTTTCAAGATTTAAGAAGATACATGCAAGCAGGTTAACCCTTTGAAACCGGTACATACATGGCTTTTTTTCTTTCAAAAACACAGAAAGAAGTTAATTAGATACAGCTTCTGCTCATTACATGCAGACAGTCCTTTTTAAAATAAATGTACAATGTCAGAGCAACACCTCATATTCACATTATTTCCTTGTGCAACAAAAGCACGTGGTTAGGTTT
Organism: Plectropomus leopardus; assembly: GCF_008729295.1. Classification (NCBI taxonomy): domain Eukaryota; kingdom Metazoa; phylum Chordata; class Actinopteri; order Perciformes; family Serranidae; genus Plectropomus; species Plectropomus leopardus. The sequence goes on along the minus strand of NC_056476.1, from coordinate 29,646,382 downwards.
AGAAAGAAAGACAACACCATGGTTTGGCAGGAAGCCTGTAGGGACTTTCCAGTTTCTTTTATTAAATCGTTACCTGCACTGATTCTAATTAACACCGTCTGCCAGCAAATCATGCAGCTGCATAGGGTGCTTTTTGCATCTATGTCTGATGCTGATATCATTGACCAAACAGCTGTATTTGACGAGTTTGGAATGAGAACGATCTGGAGAGGACATCAGTTAGAAAGCTAATGCAGCTTCACAATGTCAGCTTATTTCATCTTTTGTTGCTGCAGTTGTCATGTTGCCTGTGTCCAAACTGAGCAACATGGCTGAAATCATTAACAAAACATTTATCTGAATATTGATCACATTTCTCAATAATACCAAAAAAGTAAAATTGCATGAAACCAAATGTGTATATACTTTAAAGAAAGAACCACTATTTATTACTCATTTTGTTGTTAGTTCGTCATTACAAAATGCTCCAAAGCATTAAGTTTGACTTTAGAATTTTGTAGAAGTACAACATCAAATTCCAATAAAAACAAATTTCACGTCATCTTCACGTCAGCTTTCAGTTCATTTCAACATTTTCCCTTACAGCTATCACACAGAAAATCAACATTAAAGAGAGTCTTAAATAGAGATCTGGACCTTTGTGCATCAACAGCACATAGTTATAGAGGGAGAAATACTCAAAGACAGAAGCCTTACTTGCTCTAGGTGGGTTTAAAGGTAACAGAAGATCACAGAAGGGAAAATCTTTATTTGATTAATTACCGCATCTTAATTCACTGCTTTTTTAATTAAATTTACCTTGAGGAAAGACTAAAATATCTACTGTTGTTTTAAAGGGTCCATATTCAATTAGAAAGATAAAATCTCTCATTTTTCAGCCTGTCATAACACCATGCAACGTTTAAAACATTTAAATGTCAAGTTTAAAATGTTAAATACGACAGCTTCGACAATGCTCACAGTAAGCGTGGGAGATGTGACTGAATAATATCAGCGAACGTACAGCCTTCAAAAGCTGAAGATTTAATTAACACTTCAACTCTGAACTATAAATTGTGTCAAGCATCATAATGAATAAAAGCAAAACCTACAGTTTGTTGGCAGAACCTTTCAGCTCTGAAACATATTGAAGCAACTTGTATGTACAGGGCAACTTAATACATTATGAAGGGTCCATATTTGTTTTCCAGTATTCCAGGTCTACTTGCAAAAATTTGATTAATTTGATATATCTAACAATCCGTCAGAAAACATGTCAAAAATTGATAAAAGAATGATCATCTTAGATTTCTTGGGCAAAAATGCCAAATTTGCTGATTCCAGCTTCTCAAATTTGTGGATTAGTAAATTTTCATTGCCATACATGATAATTAACTGCATACTTTTGGGTTTTGGACTGTAGTTAATGACTCTAGTTAATGGCATATTAAAACATTAATATGCCATTAACTAAACAAAAATAATAATATTAAAATAATGATAAATGATAAAATGTGAAATATTTATTGTTGTTTTAAATTGCTTCTGTATTTATTTCACCTTGTATTAATTCCTGTATTTATTTACTTCCCTTTAAAGTCTTGTATTTTATTCATTTTAACATAAATTTTTATATTTTTAAATCAATCTATTTATTCTTTGATGTATTTTCTTTCAAATTCAAATTAGCTTTAATGGCAACACCAATATGTCATTGTCGAAGCTTTGAGGAAGCTTGTTAATGTTATTCATTTATTTATGGAGAGGGGGTTGGAAGCAAATAAGTTTTACTTCTTCTCACTCCCTTTCCAATATGTATGTCTTTCCTTATGTTTCTTTTTATTTTGCTTCACTATGCTTTTGTGCCATTTTTTTCTCAATTCTTTTTTTTTTTTTTTTATTGCTTGGTTCATTGCATATTAAAAATAAACGTTTCAATTAAAATCTAATCAATCAAATGAATCAATCAATCAAAGCAGTTTACCAAAGAAACATATTTTGCACATATTATATTCATTCATTTCATATTAAATATGGAGGTGCCATGCATAGGTTCTGCATATGTGGGTGTTGGACAGTTGATTGGACAAAACAAGACATCTGAAAACTATAGTGATGGTGGACAAAAGCTTCCGAAATCCAAAATAAAATAAATGAATACATATTCCATTAAATCTAACTAAAATTAAATTTAAAATAAATAAATATTTATTTATTGAATAATTAATTGACAAAATGTAAAATACATTTATATTTGTTTTAATATATTTCTGTATTATTTTAGTTTTTTTTCAATTGATTGCCCTCTGTACTTACTTTCTATGCTATCTACTTTTCATTTCATTGATTATTTTATTCATCAGTCTCTCTTTATTTATATATTTCTTGTTTTCCCTTTGTAAATATGAAAAAAGTTAAGTATTTATAATTTTGAGCAAGTGGATGTAATATGAAAAGTTTCATGGACCAGTGCATGTACGTCAAAAGGTATTTGAAGCCCTGCTTAAAACATAAATGTGGCTTCTTTTTTTTAAAGCAATACAGTTATGCACTGCAGTCAGTGATATTTTGAAAACTAAGTGTAACAGAACCACAGGGGTGTGGGCATCTTAATGACATTGTGGCCGATGCCATGTAGCAGTCAGCGGGGCTCATCTATTGATTTATTCATTGTTTATTTGTATATGGGGACAAGTATGCAGCATTAATCAATGCCACACACACACACACACAGCATTTATAGCTGGAGCTAATTAGCGATGCTTGTCCCTGGACATCACATAAAAATACATAAAACTCAACAACAAATACACACAGTACAAAACATAAACTCAGCAATAAATCTGTATATTAACCCTTAGGGCGCCCTTTAATATTACACACACTTGTGTTGCACTGCGCACAAAATTAGCTTTTCAAAATCCAGCTTTAAAAAAATATTGTACAATAATATTATTTTTTACTTTCATTGAGTTTTTTTTAACCAAAATCAGTCCCAATCAAAAATATCCATATTCTTTCATTTTCTGAATTTTATCCTTTTCAATGCTAGGTTTTTGACATGATGCAACTATGTTTTAGATGATATATATATATCATATCATATATATTGCATCATATACATATATATATATATATATGTATTTCAATATAGTACATGCTAAGAATATTAATATTCTTTTGATTATCACAGTGCAGGATACGTCAATGATTAGGAGCAACATTGATTTCTCAAAATCAGGCAAAAAAATACTACATATTAATATGATTTTCCATTTTCATTGAGTTATTTTTTTAACCAACATCAGTCCTAATCATAAATATCAAATATTCATTACTTTTCAGAATTGTTATTATGTCGCTATGTTTTAAGATGAAAAACAAAAAATCTAAAAAAAATAATAATAATTTTTCAATTTACTACATGCGAAGTAACAATTCTTATCATTATTATTAGTTTATCACAGCCTGGGATATTTCATTGATTAGCAGCAGCACTGACTGTGACAGTGCACCTCGGGAGTATTCCATGAAGCTCACATAGCATAAAGTCTAGCTTAAAGTGCCAAATCCCACTTATTTTAGCGGGCATTCTGTTCCATCAACGTGGTTTACGTGAGTTCTCTCTGAGTAATCATAGCAACTTGTATGGGCAAACAAGTCTGCTCCCAACCAGGCTAAAAGTCAAGCTAAGCTTAAACGTGTGTCAAAGAATGTCCGACGGCCAGAGACCGAGACACCCAAAGGACCGTTCCGCCAGATAAATGTCCACGCTTATGTCACTCATGTCATGTCAGAAAAATAAATAGAATAGAAACTCACATCTCAGGACTTTGTCTCCGAAATAAATCAGTAAATAAAAACCTTAATCACATTGTAAAGGTCACACATTATATGCAACTAAAAGTGAATATAAGGCAAAAAGAATATGATTACATTAAAAAGCCTTCTGGCATTTCAGCATCTGTAGATGCAGTGTCCTCATCAAAGGCCCTAGATGCACTGGGGCCCTCTAACTGTAAAAAGAGAGGCCCTGATGTTACTGAAGCAAGGGAGGACAGGACTGGATGACAATACAATACAAAGAAATAGGACCTACTTACACATGGCTCAGGTGTGCTGGGCCAGCTGTGGCTGGGGGATCCAGCAGACATATGGTGTCTCCTCTCACTGACAGGCATACCATTAGTTATTAAAACTGAGAGACTGACGCATGGAGGGAAAGTAGTGGACAAAAGCCTAGCTTCAACATATTTCTGCCAGTCACCTGGGGGAATAATTTCTATTGATGCCCCCCATCCCTTCAACCTGGGGCCATCCTAGATTGAGGATCAGTGCCAGCTCCTCTGTGGTGAGCTCCTCAGGTGGGGGCCCCCAACCTCTAGCGTGGCCTGGGCCTTTTTTTGTGGCTGCAAATGCACATATTAATTATTTTCTGAGTTAATGTGGGAGAAGTATTTACATTTTACTGAAGGCTACTAACCACTGTGAAAGATATTTTTATATTTTATCTTGACCTGTTGCCAGGTTGCATTTGGCTGCTGAGTTGGCTTCTGTTAAGATGTAAGGAAGGACGAATGGTAAGGTCAAGGGTTATGAGGTTAGTGGGGTTCATACACTCACTCAAGATTATTCGTGCAACAGCATTATAAACAGATACACCTTAATGTGCTTTACGGAGGAGCACAGAATAAATCACAGTCCAGTCATTGTCTGTACCATCACCCAGAACAGATCGCCAGTCTACAGAATAATATTATGAAGTGAAATACACATGTAACATGAAACAGTTGTAACACTCGCATCACTTACGCATTTAGTCTGGTGCGATTTTCTGCCAATTTCTGCCTCCCAGGCCTTATTAATAGCGGCAGTGTTTCCTTTTTTGGTTATGATGTCCTTGTAATCTTCATAGAGCTCCATGAAGAGCGTCTGTTCCGATGCTGAAAACAGCGGCGCTCTGACTTTCCCCTCTTTCTGACGCCTTAGCTGAAAGCGACACTTTGCAGGTCTGGCTTGGGTTAGCCTTGATAGATGCGGCTGAACCTCGTTAGTGGAACAACTTTAGCCTTAAATCAGAGATGGCGCTAATCTGAGTCTGATTTTACCCCGTAAATCTCACTTTCATAAGTGACTTTGATGAAATACGCCCCTTGTGGAAAGAGCATGTGTTGTCTCCATTTGCCAAATATGGTTAAAAAAAGGACATCATCATGTAGAAAATAGTAAAAATGACAAATGTCAAGGCAAAAGCACAGAATGACACCCAGAAATAAATAAATGTATGTTTTATGCTTTGATGACTGTGGGATCAAATATGTAAGTTTGAATGGGTGTCACTGGAGCATTTTTTGCACTTAACAGTCTGAATGGAACTATTTAGTTTCCACAGTGTATTTTAGACTTATTGTCGGAGCTGAACTGAAAATTCACAGATTAAACAAAAATACGCAATCTTTCCAAGATTTATGCCATATGCATGAACACAAATCATCAAAAATTAAAGAATGAAAAGCAACTAAAATGCACCAAACAGTCTCTTAGGGTTAAGAACATGAACCCAGAACACAACTTGAAGGTACAGACAGAAAAAAAAACAAAACGCTATGATACAATAAAGCAGTGGTCCCAAACTGGTCTAGATTTCTCCATAGTCATTAGTTCATGTTCCACACATTAATTAATTACTTGTAATTGTATATGTGGTAATTAGTTAAATTACCACATATACAATTTTATTTCACAAAATGTAAACAAAACGTTGAATTAGAACACAAAGAAATAAAACATTCATTTATAAAAAAATAAATATATAATAAAAAAGAAACAAACAAAATGACACTTCAGAATAAAGCTTTGAGCTGGAATTCACTGTAATTTTAAAAAGTGTGTTTTTAACAAACTTAACATGTTTACAGTCCATTAAGAGTTGACCCGCGACCCACTTTTGGACCTCTACCCACCAGTTGGGAACCACTGCAATCAAGCCCATATAACTAGAAGCACCAGTTCATTCACGACTACATGACTGGTCCCTCTACAAAAAGTGTCTCTCTTTATTTGCTTTGGTTTCCTCATTAATGAATGCTTTTTTTTGGCAGAACTGAATTCAGTCACACACATATGATAAGAAGTGGTGCCATTCAATGAAATGTCTGTATTCATAAAATACAACCAGTAGATCTGTTGTGTATTACTACCACCTAGTGAGTGGATTGTAAAAAGACAAAGAGGACACACACATGCAGTGTAGTGTATTCCATCTTATATGCCCTTCCAGCAGCACACTGGATTAAGGTTTCCATAGAGATCGGACTAAAGGACGTCTTAGTTCCCAGATAAATTCAGTCCATTCAGTAGACTGCCTGACTTACAATAGAAGGTGTTGCAGTGCTGGAGTGCAGGGCCCATTTAAGTCACGTGTGTGTCACAGCAGCAGATTTACTCACAGATATGAAGATGTTGAGCAGGTTCTCCAGTGTGGGCAGCTGTGGAATGAGTTTCTGGACCACCTTACTGAAAGCCTCGAATATGGAGTGATCGTATATACTGGTTAAATAGAAGCTGTAGAAATCAGAGAAAAAAATCTGAATCAGAACAGATTTCAAAAACAACATGCTTCATAATTTGATGCTTCTTTGCTTTGCACAGATATGACAGGACACAGCAGAAGTCACAACTCCGAAGATGATCATTTCAAGGCCATCACACACATTTCTAGATATTTCAGTCCCAAGGAAATTTAAGGAAAAGCCCGATGAGAATATTTAGTCATATTCTGTGATGTTTTTCATCTTGTTAAGGGTTAGATGTCTTTTGGAGATGTCTGATTATCAATGCAGATATTATACCTAAGATTCGATACAGATACCAAAACAAGACTTTCCGCCTTGTTTTAAGGAATATAGACATATTTTTCTACAAAATGCTTTTGTTTTTTAACCCTTTGTAACCTGGATCGAAATAAATTTTCTTGTGCTGTGTCCAGATGCCTTCACAAATATTTAAACCTTGAAGGCCAAAGCAAATTGGCTTGCTTTCTTTTGGGGAAAAAGGCAATAAGCAGCTTATTGCAGGTGTCCCAGAAATTGTAAATTTGTAAATTTTGATTTTTCTTTTTTTTTAAGCTAGGGAAAAAATGTCCAAAAAACTTCACCTATAAGAATCTTTATTATATATTTAAAATTATTTCACAAATCATTATTTAAGCATATTTATCCAGAACATTTCCTTGTTTGCTCATTTTTTGTAGTTGAATTTTTGTAGTTTATATTTCTTTTTATTTCATTTTATTTTGTTGTGTTTTTTTATTGTATTTTATTTAGTTTAGTTTAGTTTTGTTCTGTTTTGTTTTGGCTATGTTTTTTATGTGAAATAAAAAAAACATAATAGCACTTACATTCTGATCACTCTGCAGCAATATTCAACAAGTTAAATTTAGCTAGAAATTATTTATCCAAAGAATATATGTAACAACATGTGGACTACAAGTCAGCAGGTACAGTGTAGAAAGTTATACATTGAATTGATCAGTATAGAATGTGTCCCAGTCCATGTGGGTCTCAAGGTCTAAAAATATATCAAATTTAGGTCCGATGAATCAGTTAGTCAGTTCAGACTGACTTACTTAGAGGAATGTGAAGATTTACAAACATCTGTACAAACAGTGAAACCAAAAACAACCCAAAAGCTGCAGGTCAAGCCCACCTCAGGTGAATTCGTTCCAGGCCGGCATCTGCAAGGTCATCGTTGGCTCGCTTGTGAATGTCCCGCTGCTTCTCGATCTTATGGTCATCGGACAGGCCGTCCACTTTGTGAATGAACACCTCGAAGTTGATTTCGGGGTTGACTTCGTAGGCCCTGGTCACGGTGAGATGCAGTCTACTCAGAGCCTCCACATAGTCATCCTATCACAAGGAAGAGAAAAGACTCACACAACAGTTCCATCTAGCCTTCAGCTTTTGGTCTGAACTACAATATGTTTTCTTGGATTCTTGCATCGGTGATTTGTTTGAGGTCATATTGAAACTGAAACTTAATAATTTTAGGGTAACGTTATAAAGGACTGTTTTTTGTCAGGTTTTGGGCTGACCTGCGAGTCGATGACAAAGATTAGCGCTCCGGTGCCTCTGAAGATCATTTCATAATCAAAGGTGGGGTCGAAGAAGTCGATCTGGCCCGGGAAGTCCCAGATCTGGAAGCTGACAAAGGAGCTGCTGGAGACGTCCTCTCTGCAGATCTTGTTGGTGCTTTCTAGGAACAGGGTCTCATTGGGAGACATTTTGTGGAAAACCACCTTCTGGATGGAAGACTTCCCACTCCTCCTCAGGCCCATCAGCAGTATTCGAGGTTTGACCTCTCCATTCAGAGAGTCACTGAAGCCCAGCACTACACAACAGCAAAGCAACACAGGCATAAGCTAGGTTGGTAAAACCTCTGGGGATCGACCGATATTGGTTTTTCAAGGCTGATACCAATACCAATTATTGGTAGCTAATGAGACTGATAACTGTTATCTGGAACTGCTATGCATTTACAATAAAAATTGAAATCTTTCTGCAAATATTTAGAATTTGGAATTACTGAACTCCAACACAAAATTCTGTTTAAATGCCTTTAGCAAATGCCTAATCTAAACTGAAACTTTTAACATCATGTACAGCAAGTTCCCAGCAACTTTTTTTCAAGTAAAAATTTAAATAAAAAAATGAATAAATTAAAATAGCTAGCCAAGGTGTTACAAAGTAAAAGTTCCTCCCATGCTGACACTTTCTTGCACTTTTTAATTAATTAATTGTATCCGGATCATTGACATAAAACGCAGATACAGATAATCATCAGATTGCCAAATACTGGTTCCAGTAATCGGCCAGGCCGATAATCTGTCGACCCCTGAAAACTACAAAAGGAAACCACTGCTAACAACACATTGGTTTAAAGATAACTTCCTGGGGTACTTCACTGGTTTTACATGTCAAGGTCAGTTTACTAGGTGTATATATCGCAAGTTTCATCATAATACAACATTAAAGGATTTCAATTTGATTCATTTCAGGGGCCACATATCCTTTTCTCATGGCTGCTTGTCATTTTGTGCCTGGCCCTGGCCCTAGGCTGCGAGCATTGTTTGAATGTTTAGGAAGGGTTGGATTTTGATAACAATGTGCCATGGGAATTTCAAAATAAAGGAAAATTCTAAAATGACAACATGTATCAATGTTTTCACTTTGCATCAATGGTATTGGACCATTGATAAACGATAATATATAAAAATCCAGATGGATGGTTACACCCCTACAATTTAATAGCCAATTCACAAATAAAACTCTGCAGAGGAGGGTGATATTAGGCTTGTTTCCATTACAGATTTATGCAAAACTTAAGCAAAATTTTTGAAATGGAAAAATAAAAATAAAACAATTGTGAGATGACTTCTCCTCTGGTGATAACATTCTAGGAAGCATGCTGATGGATGTTCAAAACATTAGCAGCTTTATTTCTATTGCAGCCACCACACTAGCCAACATATTTTCCAATCCAAGGCCACAGAGCAGAGGCGTGTTATGGAGCCATAATGGAAAGGCGAGCCACTTATACGTAGGAGCAGCCACGAATGAGGGATTTATGGGAGGTGATAGTCCACGATTTCACAGAGGAATTGTGGATTCAAAACTTCCGGATGATCTGTTTAACTTTTGAAGAGTTATGTGATGCAATAACAGCTCTTGTAGCTCCTGCTGCATCATGAGGGAGTCAGTTCCTGCTGACAAGCACATAGCCATAGCATCATGTGACCTAGAGAAGCCAAATAAGTGTTTCCATTGAAGTCTTGCAAATATGGCTTTTTAGAATTGTCTTAAATACCACCTTCTGAGTGTAAAAGCTTTTTTGCAATAAAGAGTGTTTTTCAAAACTGACGTGTTTCAAAAAGGCATATTTGATATTCGCAATTTTAATTTGCGCATTTTGAGGGTTAATGGAATCTCGTCTACTGACTCAAAACAACATCATGCACAGTAAGTCTAATCAGATTTTTCATGACAGTGTGATCAAATAGTGGCAAATAATTTAATGCTGTGCTGAAAGATCACATGAAACATAAGGAACTGTCTAGCAGAGTTGTGGTGTCTCCAGATCTCAAAAATAATGCTGTTCAGGATTTTGAGTTAAGAGGTAACATTAGGATGTTAGTTTAGGTGTTTAATTGTTATTTACGACATCTGTTGTATGTCTGTCCATCTTGGAAGAGGGATCCCTCCTCAGTCGCTCTTCCTGAGGTTTCTTCCATTTTTTTCCCCTTTACAGGGTTTTTTTGGGGGAGTTCTTCCTTAGGCGATATGAGGGTCTAGGGACAGAGGGATGTGGTATGCTGTAAAGCCCTCTGAAGCAAACTGTGTTTTGTGATAATGGGTTTTATAAATAAAATTGACTTGACTTGACTTGACTTAAAGGGGCTCTATGCCAACTTCAGAACTACAACATGTAGCTGTAAATATTACAAATGTAGCACAAGTGACTCCAAACAATATAACAGAAAACTAACCATTGTACTAATACACGTTTCACCCTGTAAGCATGAAGAAGTAAGAACTTGAGAGGATTGTGGGTAAAAATAGAGTGTATATGAGATTCATATTCCCCCACACACTGGAGGGATGAATATTCCCCCTTGGACACTGTGACCTTGATTGCTCCATGTTAAGGAATGTCATGTCCATTCTAACAAAGTCTTTCTGCTGTAAGACAGTGAGGAGGCCACACACTCTATCAAATGCTGAACCTTCAGTCAGTGTGCAGGGAGTCAATAACACAGTGTTTGGTAAAACAACTGCTCCCATTGTTTCTCAACTAAAACTGACTCTACCAATGCACTCTTCTCATTTTGTATTCCAGTGCGGACATCAAGAAGTGCAGAGCTGAAAGCCACTGGGTTTGCAACTGTTTATATACACACATAACAAAAACCACACCAATTTTCATGCCTCTCTCTCCCACTTAGCTCCTGAATGCAATTCACTTGAAGGAAGAAAGGGAGACGGAAAGGAGACAGAATCCAAACAGCTGTTTGCTTGTATCATGGTAAAATCTATGTCCATGGCACGTCTAAGTGGCTCTCTACCACACCACAATCCAGAAGTACTCGAAACTAATGTGTCAAAACCCAAGCAAATTTAACCTAAATACTCTGAACTCAAATTAACTTTTTTTTTATGAGGTACTTTGCAACGAAAATCATTTAGCACTTGGGAGTAGCAAAGAATATGTAGGCCTATATGTACACATATTTTCATGCAGATGCAGTGCATATGTTCATTATTGCATTAAAATCATCAACTAAACTGGGTTATTAATCTTTCTATGCTAATTACTCAGATTGGAATCTGTTATTTGGCTGAGACTTTCACCGTTTTCTGACATTGTAAATAGACTGAACAGTTATTTTAAAAAAACTAATAATAATAACTAGACAATGAGTCTATAGCCTGGCTAGAATTTCTGTGATGCTGTACTCATAGGTGCAGCAGTGCTTTAAGCTAAATGCTACAGTCAGCATGCTAATATGCTCACAATGACATTGTTATGCTACTGCTGAGCTGATTTAAGCAGGTATAATGTTTACCATGTTCACAGTTAGGGCTGCAACAGGACATCAATTTCAAGGTATAGCGTGGTATGAAAACAGAGTACTGTGTACATTAGCTTATCTATGACATTGGAAAAAAATATGAACCTTTATTTTATTTATTTAAAAAACTTCAGTGCAGGTTTCAAGTTCCGATTGAATTATGAACCCCCACCCCCCCCCCCCCCGGGAACGTTAAATGGATGATTACAGCCCTGTTTGTCATTGTTGCTGTGGACCTGCTGTGTACTCAGTTTTTTATGAAATCTTATTAAACTTAAGTTAGGTTATCTTTGTTTTTTAACCCGTACAAATAAAAAAAAAGACTATAAGAGGCTATACTTATCCAAATATCCAAACTCAGAGATAAAACACAGGAAAAGATTTGGCATATACACCAAATATCTATTTAACTGAAACACTGATGTGTGTCAGCTTTCACACCAGTTTAAAACTCAAACACAGCAGGTCTATTTTAACTCTGACACATTCTGAAAAGCTGTTATCTAATACACTAATGTTACAGCGGTCAGATGAGTGTAGTCAGTGTCTAACATGACGCCCACTGACAGTGAAGTTGCAGCTGACGCAGAGGGAAATGTTGGAAACAGCCTCTGATAGCTAACGGAAGGACGGGCTAGCTGAAGTTAGGAGCACTACTGTCCTCTGAGGCGTCTCTGTGAGTGAGCAGAGTCGAGAAGACAGAGTCCTGTCTCCCCTCTGTGTCTGTCTGTGTGTGACCTTCCTCAGCAGCGGTAATATCCGCCTACCTCCGTCCTCACAGCCCAGCTCGCCGTCTGAAAACGCCTCCAGCTCGTCTTCGTCGTCGTCGTAATATCTCAGCGCGGAGTCCTCCTCCTGCTCCCCGCTCACTGCTGAAGCCCTCTCACTCGTCATGCCCTCTCCTGCTGCTTGTCGCCCTGTTTTTGCTTCGGACTTAAGCCGCTGCTTGTGTCCAACTTTCCCACATTGTCACCTGATACTGTAGAGCCATGCTGGTGAACTTTCACCCCCCTTGCTTCCAGTCCTCCAGTCCTCCAGTCCCACAGACTGCAGCCGGACACAGAGACTCCATTCTGCTGGATATGAAGTCAGTGGGCGGCCAAGGCAACCCATGGTCTGTAATAGATTTATATTAAAATAATATTAATAGCAGAAGTATAATAGTTGCTACCAATAATGAAAATAATAACGACAACATATAACATGTACCTAACAAGACTTTATATGAATAAATATTGGCTACTCCATCCACCAAATAGGCTGTTTAAAACATTTAAAGGTGAACATATGGTTAAATTTCTGAAAAAGAACGTTTCATTTTGGTGAAGAGGAAAAAAATGTAGTCAATACTACATAGCCCCTAAAGTCCTGAAAGCTATATTATTATTTCATTTTATTTATTTATTTATTTATTTATTGATTTTTTGTAGCAGTAGTAGTAGTGGTAGCAGTAATCCCTTTAAAGTCCAAAAAAAAAAAGAAATAAGGCTAAAAAATTAGACTTTGCTTTTTTATTTCCTTGGGGCTATAATAACAAAACTTTATATGAAACTTTATTGAATGCCGAAGGATCTCGATATAATTTTCATAGCAGCTGCTGATTTTAATCACCTTATCCTTAAACTCCAAAGATGTAGCAGGATCAAGTACAAACAGTAATTTAAAAAAAATGACAACTAAATCTACTTTCTACCTGCTATATTAATGAATAATAGCAACTCCATCCATTGAATAGGCTATTTAGAAAAGGTGTCTGTACATAAGGTTACATTTCTGGAAAGAGTCTTACATTTTGGTACAGACAGAAGAAAAAAATGCAAGACCATAAACATACAAACCATCAAAAGAATAGTGAATAAAAAGTAAAAAAGACACAGTGAAATCCAATGTTCGAAAAGGAGCAGGAATAACTGTAAACTTATATGATCCCAGCCCCTCGCCATTGTTCATTAACTAATAAATCTACACATGCTTCCTTACTTAAAAACTTAACTCATGAATACAAAACAGATAGAGATGAAATATACATGCACACACACATACACACATATATAATTAAAATAATAAGAATTATTATTATTATTATTGTTGTTGTTTTATTGTTGTTATTATTATAATTATTAGTATTATTATGCCTTTAAAGGCCTCACCAAAAACCAAAACAATAACAATGGAAAAAATATTTTGTTGTATTTTTATGCCTGTTGGACTATGATAACAAAAATCTTACTTGTTTTGTTTTTTTTTAACAGCAACCATTAAATTTTAAATATTGGCCTTTACCAAATGAGATGGCCGCTCGTGGTAAAAGTAAAACACAAAGAAAAAAATCCAAATTACAAATAAATTAGTTATAATGCTTGTAATATGTTAGTATATCAACATATATCAATTTTTAACCATGAAATAAGTAGTAATACTACGACTAGTGTTATTTCCATGCATATTTACCATAACAATACTTTGAAAACGTCTGAGAAATAGTGAAAAAATCATACTAACATACTTGCTTTCACCAAATATAGAATGTAATAACACTTAATATATGATTTAAAAACAGTGTGAATATTTATACTTTTTTGTTATAAAAACTGCAAATTTATTATCAAAGCACACTACTTTTGCCATAAAGGTAAAGGTGTTCTTTGGATATCACGTTCACAATAATGAGACGGACAAGGTCACTGTGACCTTCACCTTTGATCTTTGACCACAACAATCTAATCAGTTCATTCTTGGGTCTAAGTGAATGTATGTGCCAAATCTGAATTATTTCCCTCAAGGTGCTCATGAGATAACGTGTTCACAAGAATGAGACAGATGCAAGATCATAGTAACTTTGACCTTTGACCTATGACCACCATAAATCAAATCAGTTCATCCTTAAGTCCAAGTGAACCTGTATGAAAAAACCCTCAACATTTTCTATATCATGTTCACAAGAATGACACAGGCGAGGTCACAGTCACCTTGACCTTTGACCTATGACTAATGAAGTCTATGTTTGTGCTAAAAAATTGAAATGTTGAAAGGCAATAATGTGCCAGAGTAATTTCTAACATGACTAATTTTACAAACAAACAAACTGATATAACTATTAAAAAGTTTGCTCTCATAGGATTTTTTATTTTCGTATCTTTTGGCACTTTGTGTATCATTATAGTATAATCAGACTAGAGGTAAAAACAACACAAGCCATCACAACCTTGTCACGGCTTGTATGTTATTATATTAGGTAAACTCTAGAGGCAAGTTAGCTATGTCATTGTGAGCATGCTTGAAAGTATTTTGTTTTATTGGAAGTCAGGAGCAAAGGTGAAAGTAGCTGCTCATCAGTAGATGCTGTGACCCCTTTACCCCTTGGTCTTTGATATTTGTCTCTCTGAAGAGCTACATATATTTGCCAAGCTCACTAACAATGCAGCCCAGCTACTGCTGAACTGCTGAGGTGACGTGTGATGACAAATCAGTGAGCTCAGTGCATCTGATTGGAGATGGGGCTTCAAAAGCCAGATGGATCAATGTAACTGGACCAGGGCCCTCTGGAGACGGATCTGTGATCCTCAGACTGACAGCTCGGATTTTCCAGAGCCAAACCACCAACACATTCGGCTGCACAGTACAAACAGGAGATCACAACATCACTTTCTATTGAGGTGAGTTCTTTTTTTGAGATAGGGCAACTGATAGGGTTTGAAAATAAAATGAAATTCTAAGGTAAAGCTTTAGTTAGTACTATTCCATAATACTTCCTTATATACCCAAGGACTGGCCAGCTCCAATTTATGTCCAATGCTAACTTTCAGTTTCTGTGTGCTATAGATGGTTGAAATAGCACTCGTTCATTTTATAGTCACATTTTTTATATGCCCAGTTTAAAACAAAGTGGACAGAATGGACTACTTTGGTGGTCAGAATGGGTTTTCAGGATCTTGTTTCATTACAGGTGGCAACACTCTCGACGGCAAACACCTTCTTCACCAGTCGAATGTCCATTGGAAAATTCTGACAGTAATCTTGGGAATCTGCTGCATTGTGATTACAATCACTGTTCTGTCCTGTGCAACAATATTTCTGCTCACATGTGGTAAGACTTATTATTTCTGTCATCAGACTTTAGCAGAATCACTAGAGCTAAAGCAGCAAAGCATTTGGTGCCTCAATGAGTGATTTGTTAACATGAAAATCTGATTGTGCAGTTTGTGATTTGTGATTAACCTTCCACCAGGTTGACAGGGTTTTGGCAGTTACTGTGTTTTTAAAGCGGTTGTACAGTATTTATTAATAGTTTTACGAAGAAGGAAGCATCTTGGATTGCATTTATTGAGATTTGGTTTGTTCTGTATCCAGTCAAGAGTAATGATGTTGTTTTTTTTTTTTTTTTTTGGGCCTGTGTGGTAATATATTATTGGTGGCTGACTAGGAAATACAGTGGGAAGTTAGGGGCTTCATGCAACTTTTATTGTGTGTGTGTGTGTGTGTGTTTTTTTTTCCCAAAACATTTTTGAGATGTAGTATTTCAACTATGGTAAAACTGCAGTAAGATGTTTGGTTTGTTCAAGTTTATTAAATAGTTAGCAATAGTTAACAAGTTAGAATAGGCATTAATACTTTTTTAACAGGAAAAATATTATATCATCGGCGTAAAGAATGATTTGTGTGTTATGTAGTTTGTTGTGATGCCAGTTATGGTGTTATTTTGACATATTGTCACAACTAATTCTTCAACAAATGAGGCAAACAGTGATGGTGATGGAGGACATCTGTGCCTGAGTGTGAAGCTTTGTGAAGTTAGTCAGTTTGTAGTGACGGTTGCCATGGCTCTCAGTGTATGAGATGACACGGCCAATGTGTTCTTAATTTAAGTCCAGTTCTCTTTGTAGTGAAGATAAAGAAGTCCTCTCCACCTTCAAGAGTTGATCCAGAGCTGATGGAGAAGTTTTCCACAGTCATGCAGAGTGTTACTTCTCCAGATCTGCAGACCATTGTTGTGTCATTCACCCGGAGTACAGAGAGAAACAGAGAGTTCCAGGACCAGTGGGAGGTGAGCATTAGGTTAAGGGATCAACATTACTATGATACAGAGTACTTTGCTCATCAGGTCAATAATTAGCTTAGAGTTAAGCAGGAATTTGAAATTGGAGAAACAGAAAAATGTAAAATATCAAAAATAAGCATCAGGTTTTTACTGTCAGCCTCTTTCATTTTGCACTAATTCCAACAGAGTAAAATGACTGAATTTTCACCCTATTTGATTTTACCCAAATGTGCTTTTTTTTTAAAAAACAAAAAAAAAAAAATCTGGTTTCATCTTGGCAATTTTCAACAGCAGGGGTTGCTTCATAACACAGATTTAGGAAAAGTCACAGACTGGGGGACTTGAATCTTTATTGGAACAAAGTTACACCCAATTGAAAGCAACTGCAGGTAATTTAAACATATTGGCAGTTTTAGTTATATGGCCATGTGGCACAAGTGTGGATGAGGAATGAGGAATTTCTGTAAAAATACAGTGTATGAATGGGCTTCGTGCAAAAAAAAATGATGTATGAACAAATTGTGTTTGTTTTCATATTTTTGCTATAATTTTTGGGGTTTTTTTTTTCGAAGATTATTTTTTTGGCAAGAGAGAGAGAGGGGATGACATGCAGCAAAGGGCCATAAGCTGGACTCTAACCTGCGGCTGCTGTGGCAAGGACAATGCCATTATTCACGGGGTGCCTGCTTTATCCACTAAGCCACCGGACGCCCCTTTCTGCTGTAATTTTAATGCAAAAAAAAAAACATTTCATGGTTGCAGCCTCTCATAAATATTGTATGTAGGAGGAGGCTTTTCTTTTTAATTACTTTCATATGTATGTTGTCAAAAATACTGTTTTATGTGTAGCATATTTTGTGCAATAAAAACAAATGTAAAACAAACTCTTACTGTCCCCTCTTTAATTTAGTATGAGTTGTAATGGAGTTTACATGAATTCATTTTCACATTGACACTGAATTACATCTCATTCTGGGTGTTTAATACTTTATGTTTCAGTATTTCAGATATTTTAGATGATTTTTCTCTTCTTAAAGACATTAATCAAAATGGCATATTGACCTCTGTGTTTGTAAGTCTGTTTATTATTAAAAAAAAAAACTCAAAGTCAGTCCATGAGTTGCTCTTATTACAACAACCACGAGAGGGAGACAGAACACACAGCATCAGTGTGCATTACAGTCAGATACGTCACTGACTCAACTTCAACTTGTGTTTGTTGGCACAGCTGCCAGATAGTGTGTCTGAAATATCTGTTTGTTTTATAATCTCAGGGATTTAATATTGTTTGTTTTTATTGTATTGATGCTGTTTTTAGTATATTAATGTTTTTAGTATATGTATTATTGCCTTTTCAACAGCACAGAACTCAAATACACTGTTGTGAGCTAGTGAGGGTTAGGGTTAGGTATTTTATTTGATTCTATGTATGCAAATACTCAATAAAATGAATCTTGAAAATAAATTAATACTGTATATATTTTTGATAATTATTTATATATTTTTTATTTTTTACATGCTTTTTAAAAACTAATTTTCCAAATCTAGTAATTTCCTCTAAAACATTTTTTTTTTGTTGTTGTTGCTAAATTGCTCATTGCCTTTCCATTGTTAGATTATCCCATAGGCTGGACTTTTAACATGATAGCTGTAGAAAATCATCCTTCCTGGCCAGTTCTAGAGGGACTTAATCTCAACCTGGAAGTCCACATCTGGGGCACGTTCTATATCTAAACAGTGTGCATCATTTTGCTACAGTTTCCAGGTTGAACAACATGTTTCCTCAAAACAGTGTGAAAGGAGCTTTGAGGTGTGTCCTCTCTCAGTTGGTGAGTGTGTCAGAGGTGTTCCCAGTCAGCAGACAACTGCATATTGACCAAGATCTTTACCCATTACAATTTTTTTTTTTTCACAGTTGTTTTGGTATAGTAAATGTGTGTTTCCCAAACCAATAAAGCCCCTCGGAAAGAACTGAATTAAACCCTGCCTCATTAAAAGGTAGCACACTTGCGTAGCACCACAGGGTGTTCAGCGCTCCTCTGTTTCTGTTTGAAGTCACATTTTGCTACGTTTTGTCGGGGCTGAACGCAGCCCTGCACTGATAAGAGGCCTGAATCCTAGGTCCATGTCTGAATCACGGCTTGCTCAGGCTTTGCCTTTTTGCTGCAGCATGTTGCTCTGCGTGTGGTCCATCTTCTCCAGCTGACCATGTGCCTGATGCTTTATTTTAGTAAGTTATTAATATTTGTTCTAGTTAATGCTCTTTCTGTGTTTAATGGTCAGCAAGTGCTTTGATTTGAACACCTCACATCCCAAAAATAAAAAGATGGGGCCAAATTTTATTCCCAGTCTGACCCTTCTGTCTTTAGGTATCCTTCTGCATCTGCAGATGAGATTACTGACACCGGGATGTCAACAAAAGCACATGGTGGGATTACAATACAAAAGCTTATGGTTATATTTAGGAGAAAAAAGCAGTCCCAACCATACATTCCAAATGATAAACTCGATGAGTCGTATCATTTTGTTCTCAGCCTTGTTCACATGTTGCAATGTTCATAGAGAGAGGAGGCAACAGGCAAAATTTGAATTATTAACCCCTCTACACAAGCTCGACAAAGCCACAGCCCAGCACTGGCCATTGGGCCATTGAAAATTCCAATAAATAAGGAGACAAAAAACAAAATAACTAGTCAAATTTACGTTGTTCTTTATTTTTATTTATTTCTTTTCTTATTTCCCATGGTGTACTTCTGCTGCAGCTCCACGTTTTGGGCATGCACCGCCAGAAGAGTGACACTCAGAGTGGAGCACATGACAGTGGAGAAGATATCAAAAAATATTTCAGGTCGTATGGTCGTCAGAGCCGAGGTCACCAACCAAACTTATGCCTGGCTGTAAAGTCCGACTTGGAGCTAAGAGTTGCGACCAACTTAATGTTAAGACATTTTGGAAAAGAAAGGAAAAAATAGAAAGCTAAGGTCAATACTGTGGAGCCCCAAAAGTCTTAAAGGGTGATTTGTTACTATTATTATTATTATTATTATTATTATTATTATTATTATTTATTATTAATTTCAATTTAACATCCTCACCAAGAAAAAGCAATGTAAAAATATGTTTTCTATATATATATATATTTATATTTAATGAAGAATGCAAATTTATTATTTTGTCATTAAAGGTGAAAGTGTTCTTTAGATGAGACAGACAAGGTCACCATGACCGTCTCAGATATCCTATAACCAATGACAACTTATCAGAACATTTTTGAGTCTAAGTGGATATTTGTGCTAAATTTTTAAAAAATTCCTCAAGGCGCTCTTTAGATATCATGTTCACAAAAATAAGACAGACAAGGTCACAGTGACCTTGACCTTTGACCTATGACTGATAAAATCTAATCAGTTCATACTTGAGTCCAAGTCTATGTTTGTGCTAAATCTAAAGAAATTCCCTCAAGGTGTTCTTAAAATATTGTGTTCTTAAGAATGGGCCAGTCAGATGTTAGGACAGACAACCCAAAAACATAATGCCATAAACATAAACACTGAATTCATTTATCTAGTTTCAAAATTTTCATGTTCTTTAGGCCCATGGAAAAGTGAACCAATAAGCATTTCACAGACCCTTAGTAACACAGGTACTTTGGTAATGTATTTATTTAACATGAAGTGGCATACTGTAATTCAACAGATGAAAAGTGAAATGGTTCTATGGTAAACACAGCAGCTGTCTGCCTTCTACTAATTTCTCACCCAAAACACCAACCCTTTCTCTTTCATCGACTTTACTGTGCAACTCATGAACATGTCCTTGTTTGACTGTCAATGGAAAATTCAAATACACTCATATCAGCACAGCACATCTAAGTCACCATTAAACTAGCTGGCCCCATTTCCCTAAAGAAGATCATCACCATCTCCTTACAGTAATGGTGATGTCTTTATCATAGTTTAAACTTCGCACCTGTATTTGCGTATGTGAATGAGGCTACAGTGAGAATGCAGATCTGTCTTTAATCACATATTAAGAAACATTACATGCGATGGAATTATGCCTTTGTGTTATAATTTTTGAGGAAATGTCTATACTAGGCAATATCTCTTTTTGCAATCGAACAAATGGCAAAATGTTTAGATGTGTGATTTGTAACTCGTATATTGTGATCGCATTTTAGGTGGTTGAAAACATGGTGAAAAGAGATGTATATTCATTCTGAATTCAGATATATTGAATAGGCTATTCATATTTAATATCAGCCAGTTTTCAACCAGAAAATCGTTTCTTGGTTCTTATGAGAAATGAGACACACGTGTTGACGACTTGCCATCATTTTGTGAAAGTGATTGATCAATTGAACGAATGAATTAGTGGACTTAATAAACTAGTAGTATTTAAAGCTATGCATTTTTTCCCATGCTATCTCATGTTGTTAGGCTGAAGCTGCCATATTATCTTTTTAATTTTTTATTTTTTGAAAATATTTTCATGTTCCACATACGTGATCATTAAAATCTCTATTTTAGATAGGGGGAAATAAGTAGCTGTGCTTTTAACTCCTAACTGATGGCTCTCTGTGCTCACCGTGAATGCGCCTCTCACAGGCTGAACACATTTAGAGTTGACTGATCTTATTCTGATCAGCTGTTCTAAAACCAAAAAACTCAGAGTTTCTCTGCTCAGTCTCAGCCAACTCAGAGGTCGGGATCAGGCTCAGAGATTGTTGAGCCTGCTTTTAGAGAAAGGGGCCCTGGTTTTATCAGACCTATGAAGTGCAGCTGCTCTGGGCCTAACATTTGCTGAACTTCATGCCCAAGTTCAAGTGAATGAAGCTCCAACAGAACACATTGTTACTGCTGAATACTAAAGAGCAACCAGCAGTGATCAAAGGTTTTAAAGCTGAAATTTAGTACACAGAACAACAAAAAACATCACTTTTTAACAGGGAGAAATTTTTAACAAATCCAGCTGTCTGAAGCCACTTTCAAACATTTGTCCTTTATCTTCATGGTGTACAGGAATAATTACATATTCATGCCTTTATTTAAAACTGAAAAGACCTATTATTAGATCTGCAGAGTAATATCATTCCTACAGAGCTTCTCTAAAAGACAAAAAAACAGAGCTTCATTTGTTTGTGAGATATGCCAGTGTGATAAAGGGAAGCTAAATATTCATTTCCCTCACTAGCTTATTCAAACTTGTCCATCCAGTTAGTTCATTGAATCTCACAGATGAGCACTGCTTTTTAACTGCAGCAACGCTGACAGGATTGTTAGTGCAATCTTACACTCGTGGTGACGATGGTACTGCAAGATGAGGATGAAATGGATTGAACTTTTTATTGCATGTTTACTGCTGTCAGCTGCTGAATGTAGTAAGTGACATTTCAACAGTGCTACCACTGAATTTTGAGCCATTCTGTGACTGAACTGTAGCTGCAAAGCCAAGAGTGTGTCTGTTGTAACAGATTAATCTTTTTTCTTTATGGTGATATTGTGAACAGGAGTTTACTGGACAATATCTCCATTTTGGCATTTATTAGTTAAGGTAGAACGACTAAATACCAGGTATTTACTCAAGTGATGTGTTTGTTCCACACTAAGCAAAAACTTAAATGCACCAGTTTTGTTTCAGGATTTTTAAAATTTTATTTAAAGTGAATTTTTTTTTTGTAGACAACTTATCTCAAACTTTGGTCACAATTTTCTTAATATCACTGCCTCCATCAGTATGTGTTATGACAGCTGAACCTGAACCTTTTTCTGCATTTACAAGTTAAGGTAGAACATAACTGCATACTCTATATTAAGTGAAATAGCACATCTATTGTAGTTTTGCATAATTACATTTGAGAAGGGGTGTGTTTTTATGATTACAGCATTTTTTGATGGCTTAAGATGACAATAATGCAGGATAAAATTTTAGAGATAAAACTGCTTCTCCCCTCAAAGCAAGACATTTACATTTCAAAAGCAGGACTTTGTCTTGTAATTGAGTACTTAGATGCAGATTTTTTTCTTTTACTGAAGTAAATGTAAATGACACAGCCAGTGGCATACATCAACTCTGATGGGGGACGCCATTGAGCCAAGAAATAAAAAAACAAAACTATTACCATGACACTATTTAAATGCAGTTACATGTTCACCTTTGTAAGAATGCAGAACAAAAATCCTGAATTATTTTGGTTTGATGATAATGAGAAAGTTTGGGCTCCCTTATTTCTAAAGCTCCAAAAATTTAACAAACTAGACTGAATAATACACTCATGCTCTACAATACACAGTCAGTATAGATTCAGGGTGAATGTGTCAGCATCCATGGAATTAATTGAACTGATAGAAGAAATAATCAGCTGTATAAACAAAAACAAATATGCAGTGGGAGTATTTATACATTTAAAAAAAGCATTTGATAGGTATGGAATCACAGGGATTGCTCTAAACTGGCTGAAAGCCCAAAGGTAACTAACAGCAATTTGTGCAGATTGGCAATTAAAAATCAAAATGTCTGGATAATACAAGTGGGGTCCCACAGGGTTTGACACTATTAGTTCTATACAGAAATGACATATGTAAAGTAGCAAAAATATTGAGATTTGTTTTGTTGGCAGACAATCCTTATATTTTCTGTTCTGTGAAAAAAAAATTGGAGATAGTTACAATAAATTAAATTCTAAATTAGTCAATTTACAATGTGGTTTGACACAAATCAATTATAACTAAATTTGAACAAAAACAAACACCTTGTTTGGGTATTGTAAAATAAATACACAAAAACAAGTTGAGACTGACAATGTTTATTTTAGAAACAGTAAATGAAAATACATTTTTGGGTGCGACACTAGACCACAAATTCACTTTAACCACCATATGAAGTATATTTGAGCAATGTTAGCTCGAAGCATTGCAGTTCTGGGGAAAAAAAAGGAAGCACTCTGGATCATAAAACATTGTACACTGTATTTTTCACTTGTTTTACCATATTTAAATCACTGTGTGGAGGTCTGACGCAAGAGCAAAACAAAAGCACCCTACAATCAATATGCATATTACAAAAAAGAGCCAAAAGGAAAATAAACAATGCAGGATACCGAGGAACATACTGCTAATCTGGGTTATTTTTTAAATTCACATTCATTGAAATTCATGGATCTGGTAGAATTTAAGATGGGACCAAAAAAAGTACAAAACAAGAAATAATTTATCCCTGCCAATAAACAAAAATGCTCTTGGACAAAGAAGGAGGTTATGATTTAAACTTTTTTTTTTTGGTCCATGCAGAACAACAGCTTCAACAACCAATCACAGTATTGTTAATAGACAGGCAGCAGTGATACTGAAGCAAGAATGTATTGTAAAAGCAGCATCTCTGCAGGATGAACCTTTACATAAGCTCAGAGCAGCCTCTAATGATAATCATATTTCCATTAGTAATAATATCATGTGCAAGCTCACTGCCTTTCTCCAGGAGTGCACAGTGAGCATCCAGCCTTTCCTTCTGTCTGGAAGTCGTGACTGTGTTTCTACATTCACGACTTTCTAATGTTATTTATGCTATTGTGTTTCTTTGCAGCTTAGTTTGCCTTTTCATTGTTTATCATGCTGGATTTGATTTGCATTGCTTTATAGCTAGAATGCTATAAATGTAATGTATTTTTCTATACAGTTTTTTTTTTCAAACAATTATGCGTAGCATTGATGATGTTGTATAATACTGTGAATCTTGTCTGAGACCGTTGGTGCAGATTTACATGACATATGAACAAATTTTCTCTTATTTCTGTTCGCATCCACAATTTGTTCTTGTTTTGTTGGGTTTAGGGATTCACCACTGTTTTCTTATTTTTTACTTTTTTCTGAGATAAGTAAAAATTGTGGTCAAGAGCACTTTTATTAACCGAGATGTTTTATTAACTTTTATTAACCGAGACATTTTGTTTTCACAAAATGTTGCCAAGCAAGAAAAAATAAGTTTAACATTTGAGGAACATTTCTGAATTACATAAATATAATAGAATTATATTTAGATTTTTATGTTTTAGAGGAATTATAATAATTTGATTTTTATACTTGTCCCACTGATTCAGATTATTAGAGTCGCTCTGCTGACCTATGCTGGAATGTAACATTCCTCAAGTACTGTACTTAAGTACAAATCTGAGAAACTTTTATTATTTATGAGTATTTTAATCTCATGCTACTTCCCACATTTCATTGTTCATGGTCATATAGTATATGTATGAGGACCTGCTGCTTTTCCTTTTAATTTTATTATTTTTGTTTTGTTATTATTATTATTATTTTGATTGTTTAAATTTACGTAAACCTTTTTCCATGACTACTTATACTTTTAATACTACTACTACTATTTACTAATATTTACTTATATAAATGCATCATCATTTTAAATGCAGGGCTTTCACTAGGAACAGAGTATTTTTACAGTGTGGTATTAGTACTTTTTCAAAGGCTTAGGCCTAGTGAAGGAGCGAAGAGTTCCTGCTGCTGAGAGCAAATATTTTGTCATCGCTGAATTTTTGATTTTCCTGTGTCACCAGTATGGACACTGTGGATAATCACATTTACACTGTTATTGTTTATTTAACTGTAGACCTACCTTTTTCACCGGTGACACATGTCTGCACCAACCCAAGAATCAATATCTAATCACCTATTAGGATAAATAAGCAGAGTTAAATCAATTTCTGTTGCCGTTAATGATGTTTCCATCAATATTTTCTTTAAAAGCTGCAGTTAACATTGTGATATTTCATTTCATTTCATTATGATACGTTGAGAAGCCAGTTATGGATTTGAATTTACATCAAATATGTTGTCAAAAATCAGATGAAATACATTACAGACTAGGCCTTTATCGGTCTACATTTCAGCTAAAATTGTCATCACAGCTTTGTTTTTCTGTTATGATATGCTGTATGTTAGTTCATATCTGATTTATTTCATGTAAAATAAAAAGCAAAATAAACTCTTACTGTAACTTCTGTCATTTTGTCAAATTTCTTATGGAGGTTATATGAATGCATTTTCATGTTGACACTTAATTACATCTCTCTTTTTGTTTCAGTATATCAGATATTGCAGATATTTTTTTTTCTGTTCTTAAAGCCATTCATCAAAATGTTACATAGATCTTTGTGTTTCTAAGTCACTCGGTTTATTATTAAAAACTCTGTGAGCTGCTCTTATTACAAAGACCACAAGAGGGAGACAGATCGTACAGCATGAGTGTGCATCACTGTACATCACTTTTACTGTGAGATCAAGCCTAATCTCTATTGAGCAGTAGTAAAGGAAAACTATAAATAATAGGAGGTACATAAAAACCCTGCACAAATTGGTTTGATTTCTTAAAAAAAAAAAAAAACCCTAAAAATAAAATTAAAAAATTAAAAATTAATTTCAGTGTTTAAAATTAAAATATTTTTAAACACTGAATGTAATTATTGGGGTGGAACGATCCATCGATCTGCATCAATATATCGATTAAATGAGTAATGATCAAGTAACATCAATGCAAAGTGTAAACATCGATCCATATCATCCTCTTTTAGATGCGCTCTTATTTTGAAATTCTGTGTCACCGTCACACAGCTTCTGGCAAATAATGGCAAGTAACCAAGAGAAAGATGATGAAGAGAAATGCTGTTTACTTGGGAAAAATCATCAGTGTGGAAATGTGTTGTTTTTCGGAGAAACTGCGAGTCAACCGGCAGCGCACGTCATATGTAAACAGTATGTAGACTGAAAGTCATCTGCTCTGTTGGGAGATGCAGAGACTTAAGCCAGCAGTGAGTAAGAGAAAGCATAAATAATAGTAAATTAGTTAGGTTATAAATAGAGGAAAAGTTCACAAGCCACTAAGCTAATTTCTGCAATGTAAAACGCCATAGGCTTATGCTAACAACATTAGCATGTTGTATATGTGGGGGAAATGTGACCTACAAAAGACAGTTGTTTTGTCTATGATTGTCGACAGTTATTATTGAGTTTTATACTTTAGTGTTGTTAATCCAGGCTTTGAGGATGTAGGTAGATGTCTGGTCTTCAACCAGCCCAAAAGAGCACATGTCACCCCGCTGCTAATTTCTCTTCACTGGCTTCCAGTGACAGCCAGAATCAAATTCAAAGCACTTCTCTTGGCTTACAAAACAATCACAAGAACTGCTCCAGCCTACCTGGAATCCCTGATGCAGGTCTACTCTCCTTCTCGCCCACTACGCTCTGCATGCGAAAGACGCCTGGTGCTTCCAGCCCAGCACGGCTCTAAATCTCTAGCCAGACTCTTCTCCTCTGTTGTTCCCAAATGGTGGAACAAACTTCCAAACTCTGTGCGTTCTGCTGTGTCCCTTTCTACTTTTAAGAGACAATTGAAAACTCATTTGTTCCGAGAACACCTAGGCACTTAACCTGACTCCTCTCCGCTTTGCCCTTTGGGGTAAATTAAGTCAGAAGGTCCAAAACCCAGCACCTAATGATTATCTAGCACTGACAAAGTTGTGTGATGTTGTATGTTGACTCTCATCGTAAGTAGTGATACTGAGATTGTTGAATCTCAGATGCTGAGATTGCTACTGGTTATTACTTTGGTTTCAAAAAAAAAAAAAACTTCTAGTGGCACTTCTTCTGCCACTAGACGGCAATACCTGTGACCAATCACACCTGAAACACTTTTTGCACTTACTAAGGGTTTTTTCCTTAAGTCTAAATTCTTGCTTGTGTTGTACGTCGCTTTGGATAAAAGCGTCTGCTAAATGAAATTGTAGAATTGTAGAATTGTTGGTAGAAGTTTGTCTTCAAGTCGGATAGCCCTAAAGTTTTAGGAAAAAAGATCATGGTTTGAATTAAAATGAAAACATTTTTTCCAGAAAGCGTTTTAAAACAGAATGAACCAGTTTTAATAATTTCCAATTATGTACATGTTGTTTTTATCTCTTCTGGCCTAAAGCAAAGAAAGGGGTGGCAGCTTGTCCTGTAACCGACTGTGTTCAATGAGCAGATATTATCAGCCCATAATGATTGCAGGCTACTCTCTACCTTCTACCCTCTAAATCGAATCGAATCGAAATCGTATCGTGGTACGAAAATACGAAATTTAAAAGTACGAAAGTACAAAATTTTGGTAGATCTTTACCCATTTCACATACTTTTTTTGTTTTTATTTCACATTTGTTTTGGCAAAGTAAATGTGTGTTTCCCACACTACTAAAGCACCTTGGAATTGAATTGAATTGAACTGCATCTTATTCAAAGGTAGTGCTGTTCAACACCACACAGTTTCTGTTTAAAGTCATGTTTTGTTACGATTTATCTGTGCTGAACGTTTGTTTGCTGCAGCATGTTGCTCTACATGTGGTCCATCTTCTCCAGTAGACCATGTGCCTGAGGCATTAATTGTGTAAATTCTGCATATTTGTTACATTTAATACTGTTTCTATGTTTTAAGGTGAATAAGTGCTTTGATTTGATGGATTTTGATGTTTCAATTTCAATGCTCACAGTATTCTGAACACACACACAGACAAGTAGTCAAAGTCAGATCACTTCAGAGTGACTGTCACCCAGTGTGTCATGTGATTAAAATCTCTGCTGATCTCTCAAGTCTGACCAGATGATTTTTATGTTTGATACGGACTACACAGTGCAAAATCCAGCTGTCATCACATTATGACCTTACTCGAATTTCACTTCAGCTGGAGATTATTATTCTCTATCCTATTTTGATATCATGTGCAACAGAAGCTTAGATTAAAATGACAATTCCCCGGCAGAGCAGAGACATCATCTGGCCTTTCTGATCCTAATCCACACAGAATGCATTTCACAAAGATTCACCAAAGACATGCAGGCCTGTGCTAATACTGCGTGTGTGTGTGTGTGTGTGTGTGTGTGTGTGTGTGTGTGTGTGTGAGAGAGAGATGGAGATTCAAGCACACTATTCTGTTGTTGTAATTTCACATCACAGATGAAGCGGTCATAAACACGATTAAACCTTTTCCATGACTGTGTGCATGTGCAGATGGAGGGTTGAAGGTATTACTGTGGATGGATGTGCTGCTGCCTCTCTCTCTTTCTCTCTCTCTCTCTGCTGTAATGCACTACAACAGCTGGCGTCTCTCTGCACACATCTTCACACATTGAGTAGCCAGTCTGTTGCAGCAGCATCATCCTCTTACATACCCCAAACACACACAGAGTGACTTTTTGAAGGGGCTTGTTTGGATTTTGCATCGATGCTCCTTTTTGCCACAGCAGGGAGTGACACAAGTCTGCAGCAGCTATGGAGAGCAAGGTAAAACACATTTGACTGGATCATACACTTCTTCTCTGTAAGAACCTAACTGACAAAACATTAGAACAAAAGCCAGCCTCATGTAGAAAGTAAAAATGTTTTTAAGAGAAGCAAATGCCATGACCTCTCTTTGAGATCTACCGAACATGTGTTGTTATATCTGTTAACAGAAGGCCTTTAGTATTTGTTCAATCTTCAGCCATTAGACATCCATTTAAACTATTATTAAACTAGACTTGCTTGCTTTATGTTTCTGATATCACAATCTAAACATTATTCAAAGTGATTCAAGATTAGTGTAAGTGCTATGTGTCAACCTTTTAGTATGGTTTAGCAGTATGAAATAACTGGGCTGGAAGTAGGAAGACCAGTCAGACAACAATGCAAAAAGACACCTTCTGAGGCAGTGTGCTACACTGCCAGGCTGCATCCCTGTGAACCCTGAGCTGGAAATTCCCTACAGGGCAGGTGGGAGGGTGGGCAACTTTCAGCTTGAAATAAACTATTTGTATAAACTAAAAAAAAAAGTTAGTTCCCAGGTTGTCTTGAATTGCTAAGTTGACAAAATTTGATAAGATAAGATGAATTATTTTTTAAGCTAATAATTTATTTTTACTCTGTCGTATAGGACTGGTTTTGGTCTCTGTACAGACACTATGGTACCAAAGTTGACAACCTTACTATGACGGTAAGACTCAAGGAAGCTGCACAAAGTCACAGCACTGACTGTTCATGAAGATGTACCATAAAACTTCTGATATAAGCTCAGCCCCGATTACACGGCCAGTCTGTTTTAGTAGCCTGGTGTAGTTACACATTTTGACAAAAAAAGCCCTGTCTCAAATAGAAGCCATGCTGTTCATTTTTATAGAAATTCTTTGGATGTGTAAAACAGGGTTGATGGCTAATGATACAAGTATAAATGTCAGTTTTAGCATGCTAAATACATGGTTAGCTTAAGATTCTCCACAATTCAAGTAATACCGGCAGAGTAAACAAGAGAGATGCAAAAAGTGGTTTAAAGAAACAATCAGATT
Organism: Plectropomus leopardus; assembly: GCF_008729295.1. Taxonomy (NCBI): domain Eukaryota; kingdom Metazoa; phylum Chordata; class Actinopteri; order Perciformes; family Serranidae; genus Plectropomus; species Plectropomus leopardus. The sequence continues at coordinate 29,616,384 of NC_056476.1, read as the reverse complement.
GTGTGTGTGTGTGTGTGTGTGTGTGTGTGTGTGTGTGTTGTGTTTTAGTGACCTACTAAAACACAACAGTTTTTGTTGCCAGCTTATATACTACATCACTTCGGAAACATTTAAATGACACGTATGAAATTTGCAAATGTGACATTCTTGGTTTGCAGAAATGTACAGTGCTAATGTTATTTTGGTGACTATAGGCTGGATGCATTCCTCTCATACAGTAGTCAGTGTGGTGTAATAAATATACAGAACCAGAACACCAAACATGTTTTATATAGAAAAAAATAGAACACTTGTATGAGTTACAGGTGGAATTCCTGAAGAGAACAGATTGAGCGTGAATGATGCGCCCAAGTGTTTCAGTGCTTACATGCTTTGGGTTCCACGCTGCTCCTAATCAGCATCAAAGATTAAAGCTCCACACTTGGCATAGAGCATAATCTGACTATCAGCTCAAATACCGCAGCGCTGACATGAAATCCTTTGTCATTTGGGTCACATGCAGATGCTGTCTTTAGCTAAATGATCCGCTGTGTGCCTAACTATGTCTGTTTGCTGCTGAGCAGGTTGTGCATGGTGGCTTTATTAGACTTTTCTCACTGAAAATATTTGCTGCTGGAAGCAAGAATGATGAGAGACTGAAAAACCATAAAGTTTCAGGCTGTAAAAAACAAAATGAATAGCTATTGACTGTTTTATTTTTAAAGTTTTAGTATGTCAGAAGAAAAGATCATAAAAAGTCATATTGTGATTGGGAATCACCCTTAGATCCCCCTGGAGGTCTAGGTCAGAGAGGGTGTATATATAAATGCCCCCCCAACCAATATAAAAAAGGTGATAAAGGTGCTTGATTGTTGTCAAGAGCAAAATTTCGAGTTATGTTCAAAATATTCTTATCCAAACTCATCAGTTAACCCATTGCCGCCTGGTCAGGGTCAGGTCAAAATACACAGTATAGTTTCTGCTCCTTAGATGCATACAGTCGCTTTCAAAATAAACTTACAATAGCAACAATTTGTAACAGTCGTATTTATATTTATTTCCTTGTGCATCACAAGCACATGGTTAGGTTTAGGCAACAAAAGCATGTGTTTGTGTTTTGAAAAACATCATGACTTGGTTCAACATGCATATGGGAAGCAAACAGCAGGTTCCCAAATGAAGGTCTGGGGTTTCTTGGACCCCACTTTTTCCTCCACCTGGCCTTTGGGGACTTTCCAGCCCCTTATATTAGGTCGTTACCAGCAGCGTTTCAAATTGGCGCCATCCAGTGGTCTATTGTTCTGCAGCAAAGGTGCCGTCAGGCCAACCGGCAGCATATCATACTGCTGTGATAGGCCACGGTACAAACTGACGCCGTCCACCGGTGTCTCATACTGCCGCTAAAGGTGGCTTTCTGCATCAATGTCTTACACCAAAATCACTGACCATGCAGCAGTTTTTGACAAGTTTTTGCCTTTTGATGCCTTTCAGAAGTATTTAAACCTTTGAACCCACAGTAAATTGGTTTGATTCTTTCAGAAACATGAGAAATAATGTCAGAATTTATATATAAATATGGGTCCAAGGAACCACAGACCTTCCTTGTGCATCACAAGCACATGGTTAGGTTTAGGCAACAAAAGCATGTGTTTGTGTTTTGAAAAATATAAAATATATATATATATATATATACACACACACACATATATATATATATATATATATAAATACATATTAAAAAATATATTTATAATTATCAGAATTACATATATAAAAATATGTTACTGAATTACTATTCTTTTTAAGCACTTTTTAAAGTTGTTTCCTTGTTTATTTGTGACTTTATTATTATTATTATTATTATCATTATGCTATTTTTCAGATACTCTTATCAATGATGTGCTATTTTTAAGTAATTTGCTTGACTTGATTTCTTTTAAAAACATGGGGAGAAGTGAATGAGCATATGAGCAGTTTCCTCAGGCTTCAAAAGGTTAATGTGTATTAAATATTGTTGGCTGTATTTAATTCAGCTTAACACATGCCCATGTAACTATACAGTCAACAAAAATACACACACGCGCGCGCGCATGCATGCACACACAAACACTTAAAACACAGGAGAGGTTCTTTGAGGTCAAACATTATTATTTTGTCCAAACAGGAAGTGCGAGACCCATCATGCCTGAGGACTGCAGGAATAACATTGTTCTTCTGAAAGTGGGTGGGAACAGCATAGTGATGGGTGAACAGGCGCCGGTGCCATTGCCATCATCACCATGCCAGGGCCCAGGTCATCAGACGGCCCTGCACAGAGCCGCCATGGTGGGGAACAGCGACACCATGGCTGCTCTGATCAAGGGAGGCTGTGCTGTGGACCTGCAGGACAGAGTGAGTGATGGACACGCTGCATATGTCTTCCACACACCTACAGCAACATTCACTCTTCTCAGATTGTGTGGTTGATGAAATGATTAGTTTGTAACAGGAATACTGTGTCCATTGTCTGTTTGAGGGACGGCAACACTGCGCTGCATGAGGTGTCCTGGCATGGTTTCTCTAACTGTGTCAAACTGCTGGTCAAGTCAGGAGCTGATGTACACATCAGGAACAAGGTAGGATAATAATACTTATAAATGAAGATAAAAATACTGCAAGACATAAAAAAAAGACACAACATAGATTCCTCCTCCTCGAAACTGGCAGCTTATTTTGTATTTTTGTAGAGCCTCTTGCAGATCTTTTCTAACTAATTCCAAGGATATGGAAATCTGCTTTTGTTTTTCCCTTTATTAAAAAGGAGGCGAACAAGTATTTTAAACAGCTATCGGCCAATATCTAATTTGTCAGTACTAGTTCAAGTTTTTGAATCTCTCTTGTGAGTAATCAACTAAAAGACTTTTTACACCAATGATATTTTATTAACAAATAATTCAGGTTTTAGAAAAAAAGCACAGCACTATCATAGCTGCACAGATGGCAGTAAATCACATTTCTGTAGCACTTGATAAGGTGCAACATTGCAAAGCACTATTGACTGATTTATCCAGGTGTTCGACAAAGTTGACCATGATGTTTTAACGCTTAGATTTCTGAGCTTAGGGCTCTCAGAGGAAGCAATTGCTTAGTTTCCAAACTATCTTAGTAATCAGTCTCAGTGCATTAGTTATGATGATCTATGCTCTGTTATTGTATCTGTCCACAAGGGTGTGCTGCAGGGCTCTGTATTAAGTCCACTTTTATTTACTTAATGTGAATAATCTAGGTCAAAATGTGTCAAATGCTACTTTCCATTTTTATGCTGATGACACTGTTGTATCCTGCTGCGCGGCAACACTTGTACAGGCCACTGAATACTTTCAAAATGCATTTGTGGCTGTTAGAAATATTCTGCATGAGCTAAAAATTTCACCTAAATATACCACTGTGATCAAAGAAGAACCCCCCCCCCCCCTTTTTTTGGTGAGATGAAATAAGATGAGATGATACTTTATTGTCCCTTTCACAGATATTTGTCTTGTATTCTCAAGCTCTCAGCAATCAAAAGAAAAGCATGAAACCAATAAAAAAAACATATTAAAAACATCTGTAAGGTCGCCCTCCAGCGCTCATCAGAAAGACGACACAATAAACGTCCAGATGCCCCTCTGACAAACACTATAGGAAACATGATCACATTATAGACATCATACATTTACAGAAACCTCTGTCAAGTCACAATTCCAATCTGTGCTGTGTTGCTGATTGCAAATCCATTAATAAAAATAGTTAATCGGAAAATCGTAAGTAATCGTTGCAGTTCATTGCAGTTCTTTACAGTGGCTCTGATGCTAGCATGGAGAGTTATTGTGAGTAGAAATAAGTACCAGCACAAGTATATAAAAATATTAAATAGAAATACAGTTAGAGTAAGCAATTAGCAAAGTATGTAAATATTCTAATATTTAAATGTTGACTCTTTGGACCGGTCTTTTGAAATTCTACACTATAAACTTCTTCAAAATGCTGTACCATAAGTTTAATCAACATCTGGAACAATGTCTTTTTTTGACTGTTTTTAACATATGCTATAGTATGACATTTTTCAGCATTTTAAATGTTAACTTTTTGGGCTGTTCTTTTGAAATTCTACACCAAATACTTCTTCAAAATGCTATTCTGACTTTTTTTGACATTTGGAATAATGAATCTTTCGACCATTTTTTCGACATACTATAGTATGACTTTTTTCAACATTTTAAATATAGACTTTTTGGACCATTCTTTTGGCGTTCTACATATAATATTCTTCTAAATGTCATACGATAAGTTTTATTGACATCTGGAACAAAGTCTTTTTCAGCCATTTTTTCCTACATGCTATAGTATGCCGTTTGCTCACATACCAAACTATAACTTTTTTTCAACTTTTTCTTTTCCTTTTTTTAAAGATATTTTTTGGGGGCATTTCCCTTTTATTTATAAGGCAGTTAAACAGAGAGATAGGTAAGTAGGGGGAGAGAAGGGGATATGACATGCAGCAAAGCATGCAAGCCGGACTCGAACCTGGGCCACTGCAGCGTCTTAGGCATGTGGGGTGCACACTGGACCTGATGAGCTAGAGGCTGTCCTGATCTTTCAGCACTTTGAGTGTTCCCTTTGTGGACCCTTTATTCCACATTGTATACTATAATGTTCTTCAAAGTGCTATACTATGCTATACTATATACAATTTTTTTTAACATTTGGAGCAATTCATTTTTCGACCATTTTTTCCACATGCTATAGTATGGCGTTTTGTGACACACTATAGTATGACTTTTTTTCAACATTTTAAAATTAATTATGTAAATATGCTGTGTATGTAAATGTGTAAACATATAAATGTAAGAAATACAATGATAGACAATTAGCACTAATATATGATTATACTGTATATAATGTGCTGAGTATGAAGTATGTAAAATATAAATCTGTGCCTTATCCCACAATGAATATTTGAAACTAGTATGTAAGTTTTATATGTATATATATATATATATATATATATATATATATGTGTGTGTGTGTGTGTGTGTGTGTATGTGTGTGTAAATATGTTTGCAATGAATAACAAGAATAACAATAACAGCATATACAATATATAGAATGTGTATATATAGATGTAAAATATAGACTACATTCAAGAGTTGGAAGAATATTGCACGAGTAACAGCACAAAGGGTTGCTGTCGTTGAAATAGAAATATTGCACCAAATATTGCAGCGTAGACAGTGATATAAAGAATTATTGCACCTCAAAAACCTTATTGCACATTGCAACACTGAGTTGTGATGTTATATGCTCTTCCCCCTGGCCTGTGTGTGTTGATTCAGGCAGGAAACACGGCACTCCACCTGGCTTGTCAAAATGCACACGCTCAGACCGCTCGCCTCCTGCTGCTCGGAGGATCTACACCAGACACCAAGAACCACGTGAGTCCCCCATCATCCCACAATGCACTGAGCTCTCTCCTTAGACACTAACACATGATTTTAAAAGTGGTAGACTCTTTGCTGTGTCAATATGATTCTACAAAGCTTTAGTCATGAACGCTGTTGAAAAGTAAGGGATGGTGTCATGATAAGAGCTGTGTTCTGGTTCCAGGTGGGTGACACCTGTCTGCATGTAGCGGCTCGCTACAACAACCTGACACTGGTCAAACTGTTGCTCAGTTCTCTGTGCTCAGTGACAGAGAGAAACCAGGTACTATGTGTCTGTGTTTTGAGAATCTCATGCAGGTGAAATCACTCACACACTAGGCGTCAATTGTGGATTTATGGAGTTATGTGGTGCAACAACACCTCTAAGGGTGTCTGCTGCATCATGACTGAGGGAGCCAGTTCCTACCGACAAACACATCGCCATAGCATCATGTGACCTAGAAAAGACAAAAAATTTGCACAATTTAAAGGCAAATGTAAACCTCCCTTTTGTTATAAATGTCCTATTCCATTTCCACCAATATGTCCCCCGAAATCCCACAATCCCTGCTCCTTCAAACTTAAGTTCATGTTCATTCATTATTTGTGTATTATTAGTTGAATTGTATGCTTGTCGATGGACAAATGATGTTTCATGTTCTCTTGATAGTATGAAGAATCTGCAGGCAAGCAAACACACTTACTGCACTGTGCGGTTTATGCATCTGTCTCTGTGTGTGTGTGTGTGTGTGTGTGTGTGTGTGTGTGTGCGGGCATGCGCGTGTGCATGTGTGTCTGTGCGTTTTCCTGTAGACGGGGGACACAGCTCTCCATGTGGCCACTGCTCTGAACCATAAGAAGACAGTCCAGCTCTTACTGGAGGCGGGGACTGATGGCAAAATCAGAAATCATGTAAGTTCCATCTACTCGATGACTGCTTAGTCACAGCTCCACAATGTATTCTGACATCACAAAATATCTCACTAACAATATACATCTCTGTCTACACGTTAACAAGTGAAGGTAATAGCAAGAGGTTACTATTATCGAAGCTTATGAGTTTTAGTCAAACGCCGTTGCCATGGTGACGCATTATTTGCCATAAAGAGGAAGCTCTGTTTGAGGGGCTAGAGATGCTTACAAGCTCATGAAAATTGGCACACACATTAGACACACACATCCTAAAATGTGATATCTGCTAAAAACTTTTTGTCCTGGAATTTGTTTTTTATTTTTTTTTAAGCGAATTCTTTTTTTAAAAATTTTTTTTCTTCATTTTTAGCCCTTGTATTTTAACAAACTCCTCCTACAGACTGACTTCAAATCCAGGTGTAGTATCTCCCGGCGGTGTTGATGCTAACCTGCAAAGCATTTTAGATTTCGTCAAACAGTATAGCAAATTTTGATATGCCAAAATCACACAGGAAGCCTTTGTAATATGACTTTGAATGGTCCAATCTGCCCTAAACTTCACATGCTGTGTGTTCAGGCCTACAATATGTCTACAGACAAAAGGCATACTCTGATCACAGCTCAAACTTGCAATATAGAGTCCCAAAATCCTTTATTTAAGGTCAACTCCACAAATCTGTTACCTGATATGAGTTCTGTGCATGGGTGTAGCAAGCAGCCATCACATAATATAAATTAACTTGATACATCCCAGCTCCACCGGACTGATAGCCGATGGGTTCTGGGATTGACTAAAAATCCCCACAACTGCACCTCTTGACTGCAAGCGTTCTGTTTACTAAACTTATGGATAAAATGTTCCTCTTTAAAGCACCTTCATTTAGACAGTGTAATATAGGATGAATATTACATTACTGTTGTGCTATGGCTCATATGAAACATCAGTGTGTTTTCTCATGTTTATGACTCCCTGTTCACTTCCAGGCAGGTAAAACAGCTCTTGACAAAGCCAGAGATAACAACCACAAAGATCTGGCACAGTTCCTGGCCAGAGCACCTCAGGTTTGTATCTGTATCAATAACTTCACTAAGATCTTATGACTTCTTCTATTATCGACAGACCAAAACATCAACACTAGAACGCCATGACTGTTTTCACATTCATATGTCATATAACTCTGTTGAATTTAAAATAACAGTGCTGCAGCGCCCATTATTAGCTGATAATTTTTATCATAGCTCTCAAATTTTGACACCAAGTTCTTTGGCAGAGGCTTCAACAAAGAGAAATGTTTGCAACTTTTTTGGTTTTATTTTTCGCAAAATTAAAACATACACACATGCACACACAAGAGTAACAAATACATGCAGTGCAGGGAGAGACAGAAAACCTGTTGGGCTTATTTGGAGCCTCCATCTAAATAATGTATTTTAAAAAAAGGAAAAATTAGGCTATACAGAACACACCATATGAAAAATAATATGATTAGATAGCACGTACAAAAAAAAAGCCAAAATAGAAAAAGTCTAAATGAACTTGTTAATATATTATAATGTACATTTTGTGTTTACATTATTATTATTATTATTATTATTATTATTATTATTTATTATTATTATTATTATTATTATTATTATTATTATTATTGTTGTTGTTGTTAATTTTTTAAAAGATAACCTACCACAATAAATGCATTACTCTCTATACTGGATATTTGTCATAAGAAATTTTGGCGTTAAATGACCATGCAAGGCCTCTCTAGCTGGCATGGCATTCTGGCCCTTCTAGTGTTAAAAAGTACAGTGTAATGAATATGATTAGCAGAGATATTATAATCAGCGTTTATGATTGCAGGAGCAAATTTGTTGCGTATTTAAGGCTTATTCCTAGAATAAAATGTATTACTGTAAACTGCAACAGGTCTTGTATTTGTCCTCAGGTGCATCGTTTCATGCGCGGAAGAACTATAAGGAAACGAAGAGAGAGACTCACAGCTGATCGCAGGAGCCAATCTGTCACCAGATTAGAAATTCTACCAAACAAAGTGAGAAAATACAAAAAACTATTTATACAGCATGTGGAGGTCTGCTGAGCTGTAGGGAGAATTCTTCTCAGGTTGCATTTGAATTTGATTTTACTGTGTACCTGTTATCTGTTTGTCCTGAGCAGGACAGCAGCTCTGCAGTGGAGGAAACCCCCAGCAGTGAAAAAATGGAGAACAGAACCATCACTAAAGTGGCTCCTCACCAGCAGCCGCCTCATCATCACAAAACCCCTGCAGCCGCCATCAGCAGCCCCAACAGCCACCGAAAGAGAAGGAGAGCCAGGGAACAGGTAGGACAGAGAGACCACAGCTGTCATGCTGAGCTGTCCACAATAGGCGGGTCATTACAAATTTAATATTTTTGAAATGTAAAATAAAACACAATTGCGAGATGAAATGTGTTTCCACTGAGTGACGTTATACGACATTCTCACAATATTATGCAACTTCTCCTCTGGAAACTGAAACTGTGAATATAAAATATGCCCAATAGAAACACAACAAGTTAAAAAACTCTTATTTATTGCAAAAAAGTTTTTGCGCTTGCATGAGGTGGTATTCCACACAAAACCATATTTTGCAGAACTGCAATGGAAACACTTTTTGGGGTTTTATAGGTCACATGACGCTATGACTATGTGCTTGTCAGTAGGAACTGGCTCCCTCATTATTTTTTTGCATCACATAACTCTTCAAAAGTTGAGTGGATCATCTGAAAGTTTTGAATCCACAGTTCCTCTGTGAAATCGTGGACTATCACCTCCCAGAAATCCCTCATATGTGGCCGCTCCCATGTATAAGGGGCTCGCCTTTCCATTATGGCTCCATAACACGCCTATGTGGCCTTGAATTGGAAATAATGACCGCTAGTGTGGTGACTGCAATAGAAATAAAGCTGCTAATGTTTAGAACATCCATCAGCATGCTTCTTGGAATGTTATCACCAGAGGAGAAGTTGCAGAACATCACTCAATGGAAACACAGTCATCTCGCAATTGTGTTTTTATGACATTTTAAAAATATTGCTTAAGTTTTGCGTAAATTTATAATGGTAACCTGCCTACTGTGACTGACTACATAATGACCAGATGAACTCAGATGCAGTCCAGTTTCCACCTGGTCTAACTCTCATGTCAGAACGTCACTGTATATCATTTAAAAACAACTTGGACCAGATATCACCACATTTTGAAAACTTAACCAACAGTTTCCTGTTTTAACTCCTGTGCAGGCTTTGAAAGGAAATGATGTGAGAAAAGGCAAAAAAGACTTCAACATTAAGGAGAATCTGCTGTGGGATGATTTTGAAGATTTCGCAGAGAATGGAAAAATGTATCAGCTGTACACACTATACCGAGACAAGGACGGCAACATTAGACAGGTCAGTGATGACGAAGCTACTAACATGTTTTGTAAAGCCATTATTCTCAGAGTTCAATTCCATCCTGCTTCTGAGTGTGCAGTCAGTGTGTAACCTGAGATGTCCCCCTTCAGGCTCCAGCCTATGGATGCCACTGTAAGCCCCTGCTCAAGAAGCTGGAGGGCCAACTGAAGGCCACGCAGGAGGAGATGAGGCTGCACATCCTCAACATCCAGGAGCAGGTCAACTGCAGACTGGGCAAAATGGACAGCAGGAACAGACACCAGGTCTGTGTCCACTCTGTCTCTGCTCACACATCGTTACTTTAGTTTACTTCACACACTTAAAGATCAGTTCATTTGATTTTACTCCAAAAACTGCTGGCTGCCTTTACTTTATGGAGGACATAAGTATCAATGAATACATGTATAAATAAATATAGGAATAAATAAATACAAAGAAAGAAAGAAAGAGTGGAATGTAATCACAATTCACATCAGTGAAATTAACACTTTTTTTCTAGTCTTCAAATTGCATGTCTTTCTCTTTTTTAGTCTGTTTGATTTTGTTTTGTCTTGTTTTGTCTTGTTTTTTTTTTTCTTGTTTTGTTTTTTCTTGTCTCGTCTTGTCTTATTTTGTTGTGTTTTGTCTTGTCTTTCTTTCTCTTTCTGGTGTGTTTAAAGTCTGGATGCTCTATTTCTTTGTTCTTTTGCGTAGTTGTATTTTTGGAAACCTTGACTAAGAAACTACAGATAAAAACTAGCCTCCTGGCTAATTCTGGCATTTTTATACCTTGTGTATTTATTAATGTGCACTGTCTCCTTTTTGATACTAAACAGAAAGAAAGAAAGACAGAGGTTAGGACCTCTTACCTAAATTTATTAATGCATCTGTCTGTTTAAAATCATTTCAGTTTCATTGTTTTCAGCATTTATTTATTTTCACATTTATTTCAGAATTTATTTATTCTTTAAAGTATTTATTTTTATGTTTATGCCCATTTTATTCATATAAGTATTTGTATCCAAATAATGTGTTCCTTTATGTATTTATACATCATTTATTTATTTATTTTTCATGCTCTTTAATATTTTATGTCTTAAAACTCAAACTTAAATGATTATACAATTCATTAAATTATCACAGTTGCTTGCTTCAGTTTGTTTTTTTTTTTGACAGTGAGATTGTTCTTTTCTTGTGGCAGATGAAAGTGTTGGACATGCTGAGTCAGGAAAGAGCTGCAGCAGAGAGGAAGAACATGATTTATAAGATCGAGCAGAGAGCTGCGCAGGGAAGAGAGGAAGCCCTCATGACTCAGGTATCTGTGACAACACCGGACCACTTTGGAGGATCTTATTTTATGACTATTTATGTAACCTTCATAACTGCGAACCGAATTCATTGTATTCTGATTATGAGATGGGAGGTCAGATGGATGCAACTTCCTGCATTCTGTAAGAAATATAAGTAAAAAACCTTTAAACCTTTAATTAAAGAATAATGGCAGATTTTGGCAAAATCATGATGTGATAATAGTCCAGATTTTTTAAAGAGATCTTACTTCATGTTTGGCACCCAATAGGAGACTGATCTGAAGATGAAAAATAATGTTTGAATATAAACACACACTTCCAAGAAGATGGAAGAAGGTATAAGAGAGTAGAGTCATCAGCATAAAAGTCAGAAGTGGAGCTTTAGTCTGAGTGGATTTTTGTCATGATTTTCACTCCATGTAGGAACAAGTGAAATGAGAGTGAGGGATAGCAGCTGCTGTGCTGTTACTCAGGTAAAGTTTGATAATCCAGCACCTTGTTTGTATCTCCTGCAGGCTGCAGTGAGTCATGAGCTGAAGAGATGGTGTATGTCCCAGCTGAAGGACATGGATGTCCACATCTCAGCCAAAAGCCAATACTACAAGCTCCTCCCGTCCCAGTCTTTGGAGCAGTCTGTGGCAGACGCTGACCTGGAATCACTCCCCCTGCTGTCTTTAGTGTCCGGAGACAGCAGCACTTCACTGGCCACCTACGTCAACATCCTGCCGTCTAAATCCACCTACAGCGTGGGAGGCCCGGAGCAGGAGCAGATAGGGAGCAGGACGTACTTTGAGATGAAGGTGGACAGATCACCAGGTATGTCCAAAAACAGCACCAATAGAGACCATTTTAAAGGGGCAATTGAGCCATGATTTATGGTTGTATTGCTGACGCAGCGTCAGTGGCACAGCTCAAAGGGATTAAAAATATAAAGACATTTTTTCACAGGACAGAGCAGTGAAGGAGACAATGAGAACCAACAGAAATATCAAACAGAGAAGTCATATATAAATCGCTACAACTTCGGAACAATATTGGCAGCATTAAGCCTGGGCGTCCAAGGTTTCAGCCGCAAATGTTTTATATATATATGTATGTGTGTGTGTGTGTGTGTGTTTAGAGAGAGAGAGAGAGAGAGAGAGAGAGAGAGAGAGAGAGAAAGAATTACTTATTAATGAATAAATCAATACCAAAATATGTAACTAAAACTCATAATGCAAAATTGTGACTCGCTCGATATAAAGGTGAAGTAGAGTAATGGGATTCAACTTTGGCTATCAGAAACAATGAGTTTTACATTAGAATATAAAATTTTAAAAATTCTGATAAAATGAAGGCTGCTACAAAGTTCTTGTTTCAGGTGTACAGTGACTCCACACACACATCACAATGTCAAGTGTTTTTATAAATGAAGTGAAAACCAGTGAGGAACTGAACAAAATGTGACATCTGAACTTGATCACATGCCAAGACAACCAAACGGATTAGACTTTTTGGATTAAAGAACAGTTAATGTCAAACATCAGTCAACAGCAGCATGGTAACCTATCCCATAAAACATTAAAGGAAAAGACAAAGAAGAAGCCTGATTTAAGAATAACACATCATTGTATTAATGACAGATCCTAACCTAGTTCCAACACTTCCTATATTTCCTTGTCGTCTGAGAGCATCAAGCCCATGAGCACAGAAAAGATGGATCACCTTGGAATAGGTCGGCTCTGGATTAACCACTTTACATTTTTACAGGTAGTAGTCCATTCTGATATGGTGTTGGTATATGTACCTGAGGTAAAGACCTACTCGGGAACAGACAGTAAAAGGACATAAAGTGTTTCTTTGACCATTAGTGCATGTAAAGATGTCCTGGTGGAAACCTTTAATACAAGTACGAACTTGAAAATGAGCAGAATTGGTCCCCTTTAACAAAAACCTTTTGAGCCCATGAAGCTAGCAATGATAATATCTCTGTGTTTTTGTCCTTGTATTGTATTATTTTTTAAACCAATATGGATTTGTGTACGGGTACGAAATTAAGTTTATTTGAATGGATAATACTAAAGCTATAATACTATAATAGTATAGTATAGTGTAGTAGTAATAGTTTGACAAAAAAAAGTTTCAAGTTCGGCTCATGACTTTCGTCCCACAGATTTTACCATGGAGACAGTTTAGTTGTAGTGGCGAGTCTTGATGGCAACTTACAGACATCTACTTTGCAAATAAGCAAACTCCATCTATGAGTCAAAATTTTGAAATATTTATGAATTATGCAAGATTGCTTGCTGTCAAAATCAACTTGTACAGATCTCAGCTGCTGGATGAATGTTTGTCATTTGCATACTGTGATTATTTATATGGAGAAAAACATTACAGTTGAACAGACTATTGCTTTTGTGTTAATGCATGATTTGTTTTTTTCTTAAACCCCACACATGTCACCAGACGACTACGAGAACACAGCGCTGTTCCCTCTCCATGCCAGCCCCACCCCAGGCCTCCTGCTGGGCTCTGTGGACCCCGTCTGGCAGCCTCCAGCAGTGCAGGACAGCTGCACAGCAGCACTGAGGCCTCTGTGTGCGGAGGGTTTCTCAAGCAGCAGCAGCCAGTCCAGCATCAGCAACCAGGGAGGCAGACTGATCCAACATCAGGAGCACGGCTCTGACGGACAAGACAGAAAACACTTTGGAGAGCTGATGTGTGCAAGCAGGCATACGGCGATGCACACTGAGGGCAGCAGAACACTGGAGTTCTTCATCGACCGTCCCGCTGAGCCCACACTCAGGCAGGAAAGGAACAATCAGCACGCCATGGAGGTGAGTATACTCAGTGTCCACCACAGCAGACGGTGACAGGGACATGGACCAGACCTGTCAAACACACAAACGGGCTCCAAACCCCATTTCACTTCAAGCCTTAGAGGATAATTCCATTTCATTACAACGTGAGTCTGATTTTAGCAGTTTCTGGCCATTATTTCAATCTCTATTAATGAAGTTAACAGAGGTGGGGACTTGGACTCAAGTCAGACTTGAGTCAATAATTTGATGACTTTAGACTCAACTGAACTAAAATAAAAATTTTAAAAAACTTGTAACTGAACTTGGACTTGGATTTGAACTTTTTGACTTAAAAAAAGACCAAAGATAAAAATGTATGACGAGCGAAGTAGTTTACCTTCTTTTTCTTTGAATAGACTGACACGATCAACTAACTTTCATGCTTTTCAAACCATTCTGGGTGTCTGGATCTTTTACACCAGTTTTTTTGTCAGAAGTCCTTCCTATTTTTAAGTAGTATTTGCTTCCATGAGCACCAATAATTTGACGGACACAAGAGGCGCACCTGCTGCCTCTCTTTGTTTGACAATTTAGAGTCACCAGTAAACCAAACCTGGACAGAGGAAGGAAGCCAAAGCACCCAGAGGAAACCCTCAAAGAAACAGGGAGAACATGTGAACTCCACAGTGAGCCTTCTTATCTGCACCATTGTGCCATCATTGTATCTCAGGCAAACTACTGAGACACAGTGCATTAACTAAAGCTGTAGAGGTGTTGGCAAATGTATTTGTGAACGGTGGACAGGACAAGGCGAACAGTTTCACCCTGTTCTCAGCCGTAATGCTAAGCTAGGCTAATTATCTACCAGCTCTGTGAAACCTATAGCGACATCACTTTTTTTGCCCTGCTTAGATGCCTTTCACAAGTATTTAAACCCTTGCACACAGGGCAAATAGGTTCAAATTATATATAAAAAATAAACTATGGGGAAAAAGGCAAATGGCAACTTGGCAATGAATGTTTTAAAACTTAAATATATAAGTAGATTAAAATAAGTATATCTGAAAAAGGCTAGCACCTTATTTATAATTACCAATAACACATTTTAAATAATATTACAAGAATTATTTACATTTTTCAGGTGATTTCCTTTGTTTTCACTTTTTTCTTTCTTTTTTTTCTTTGAATTTTTTTAAATTAATTTTCAAGTTAAATTTAAATTTAATTTCAAGTTTAAATTTCTTGTTCATTTTTGTTTTATTTCCGAAGTTGCTATTTACCATGCCATGTTTTTCAAAGACATTAAGTCATTTTGTTCTGGTTTCCAAGGATTAAAACACAGACATTAGACTGATATCAGTCTTCTCGCTGAGGGAAAACAAATATCTACATCGAGGGAAAAAACCTTCAAAAGCTGTTCTGAGAATTTCAACAACTTGTGTGTTATTGCCTACCTGTCAGGTGACTCAGCGTTTTTTTGAGACGGTGTCAACTCAGTTGGAACGCTGGTACGAGAGGAAGATCATGGAGGTGGAGCAGCAGACGGAGCTCAGAGCCCAGCAGGACAATAAGGAGCTGCTGCAGCAAATAAGCATGCTGGAGGAGGAGCTTGAGAAGCTGAAGACCAATGAGAATGCAGAAAGCCCATGCACCCTGACAGTGACTAATGATGAAGAAGGATTGGCATAGACTGGAATCAATAGCACATTATAGCAATGGTTACAGCAAGATCTTTATGTCAGTCGAGGTCTGGTCGTGAGAGGTTGTTTTTATGTGAAGTTTGTAATATCTTTGAAATGCGCTTTTTCTGAAGGGACGATGAGTTTAAGTTGCTGGAATGATAGGGGTGGCTGCAGGAAGTCATTGATGTTTTTGATTATAATTTTACCACTGTTTATCTGTTTTAGTGTTTCGTAAAGAATGACTGAGCTGTGATCAAATAAGTTTCAGATGTGTAATTCCAACACATTTCGATCCCAACTCGTCACGTCTGTCAAAATATTTTGAATCTACTTATAACGTTTTAGTTATCCTTCTTGATGAGGAAGGAAACCTAAAACAGCATCAGTAACAGCATCCCGGAGTGTAAACATCTGACGAGCTGTTTACGCTCTGGGATGCCGTTATGATAATTTCAACTAATGCACATGTGGTGGGATGAAGCATCATGGTCCATATGTTTACACAAAGTCACGGAAGGTAAGGTTTCGGCAAAAGAGGCACATGGTGAGGTGTGGAAAACAGCAAAAATACAAATCCACGCGGGAAGCAAACTCCAGACACCCGCACAAAAGTCAGACCCATCCACCTCCTTATTACCTGTCGCTGTCCTTTTGTGCTTATGCACATGCAACCAGTTCCATCCAGCCGCGTTCTTAAGTGACGCCACCTGTGCGTGTTGCATGTGGATTCACCTATGAGGGTATAATGTTCAAAAGTCATGGAAAACGTCACAGTATAGTATGTGGTCAAAAAATCATCAAAAATGTCATAGTACAGTAGATCGTCCAAAAATCATCAAAAACCTCACAGTATAGTATGTCAGCCAAAAATCATCAAAAAACGTTGACAAGATTTCACGCTCCTTCTAGTGCAGTGAAGTCGGACATGTTGTCAGTGATGTACAATGACTAACAGTAGCCTCCTCTAAAGCTCCGCCACTCACCCATCCCTGACTTACTACACACTCCGCTTCCCTCAACCCCTAACTTTGATGTCTGTCACCATCAAATGAGCTTTTCTTTTTGAAGGTTTGTAGTGCACGTAGCCTCCGTTTAACGCCCCTGCTTGATTAAAAATACAGGAAAACGAAAGCAAAAAGAGGAAGTGTAATTTATTGCACAACCTTACGGTGGCATTTTGGGTTTGGTGCAGTAGTAGGTGCAAGAAAAGTCCACTGCTTTCCCACTCTTCACTGTGACGAAGGCTTGGGTGAATATCCAGCTACCACTAAGAATAAAAAGTCCCAGAAGTAACAGAGCTTTAAACTAACAGACAATTTAATATTTCTTTGTTGTATCAGAGGATGGGACAGAAAGCATACACTGGCTTACCAAAAGCCCCAAATACCACTTTTTAGATGTACAGAAATGTGTCAGAAGGACTTATGGATTTCATCACTTTCGGGTCTGTTATGATTTAAAATTGGAAAGAATCTTGGAAAACAATGATGATCCTCTCTTTGCATTAGGTTATGAACTTCATATAGCAGACAGTAGATTATAGACCACTAATACTTATGGCTGGGTGGCAGCCAGATATATCAGCTGATATTTTATTTTATTCATGCCATAAAATATCATTTGGCTGTAGATTCATACAGTTTAGACACTGATTGTGATATTGCAGAACAAATTAAGGCACTTAACCCTTATGCCCTCCTCGGGCATTTCTCACAACTTTTTTTTTTCATTTGGTGATCATTTTGGCTGTGTTACAGCTTGTGGCATGAATTTTTGTAAGAACTTTTCTTTTGTGTACATTTTTTTGAAATTCAGTGTCTTTTACTCTTACATGTCTTTCATTCGACCTTGACGCATTTTGCACCCTCTGGACACCTTCGTGGCAAAAATGGACACACACAGAAAAAATGCTATTAAATCATCATACATCAATATTTTTTTCTGCTTTTTTTTCAGAAATCACTTAAACAACTTAAGACTTGCTCAAAACTACCAAACATTCAATCATTTTCAGGATTTTCCATATAATAAATAGTAGGGGGATGGGACTTTGGTGGTGATTAGAGTCTTGGATGTGTCAAAGATTAGCAACAAAATTGATTTGATTGCATTAGTATTTTTTCTGTAGCACCAGATACTCCCTCTGGACACCTTCGTGGCCAAAAATGGCTCATTGACTTCCATTATAAACACATTTTTTAATCTCACTGCCATTACAGTATAAAATCATGCATTCTGTAATGTCAGCATTTCATTTTGAAAAAAAGTAGTGATATTTGACATTTTCACTGTATTCCACCAGATTCAGCTCTTTTCCCATTGTAGGCAGATGCATGAAATTCTTGTATTTTTGCCATTATATTATGGAGCCATGTGACTACCAGGTGGCCCCAAGAGTGATTTGTGTGTGTGTGTTTGTGAAATAAGTTTTAAATCATCATCTGATTCATCAGTGTGAACATTTAATGTTTGGTAGTTTTGAACAAGTCTTAAATTGTTTTTAAGTGATTTCTGAAAAAAAAAGCAGAAAAAAATATTGATGTATGATGATTTAATAGCATTTTTTCTGTGCGTGTCCATTATGCCACGAAGGTGTCCAGAGGGTAGTAAATTTGAGGAGGGCACAAGGGTTAAAGTTGACTGATATATCATTTTGGACGATAAATCAGTTGTCCAGAAACAGGTAAAACCAGAATAGGCAGATGCATTTGCCAAAATCAAGGAATATCTGTAAAGAAATGTCAAAGCAAAATCTGAACTGTATTCTGTGTCTAATTTAGAAACTGAGATGTAATAACATTCTTTGTCCATTAGAGACTACCTACATGTTTTAATATTCAGGTGTATGGTATTTTATTTGTTTGTTTGTGTGTGTTGTGTTTATGTAATAACTGAATAATTGCCTATATTTTGTTGTCAAACATATCAATTAGGCTGTAAAAAAAGCACTTTCCTCACAGTTCCAATTATTGCCATGAGGTACAGAAACAAATTTATTTTTAAAATGTATCTAAAATACAATAAATATAACATATGACACACATATTGCATGTTAGAGCCATTTTTTGGGTTATGTGTATTTGTGTTTATTTTTTTTGTTTGTCTGGAAGCCACAGTAGGTGGCGCTCTGCACTGTGTGGGCAGGAATGATTAAATAGAGCAAGACGTAATTACTCAGCAGGTGTGCTGCTGAATGAGAGAGCAAACAGTTTTTTGACCGTCACGTCAGGTCACGTCGGATCGTGGTCGTCGACTTTATTTATGCGTTGTGGCAAATATGTGAGCCTTTTTGTTTGTATGTGCAGTTCAATTATCGGCGCATTGTGTCAAGAGCGTTTATAAATAAATGTGGATGATTACAAGAAGTGTTGGATTCATTGGACCCGGAAGACGACGGACGCGTCAATTATCAGTCTCAGCAGGTAGCAGCAGCCCCTCAGTGGCTTAGGTTCGTTTTGTTGTTTTTGTTAAGAACAAGTCACTATATTGCATTTTATGTGAATTATGCTGTTGTACTTTTGTCTGTTCGTTTCGGGACTCGGTAGCGTGCACTTTTGAAGAGTGGCATGATGCACGAGCAGACCATCCTCAACATCAGGACTCTGCTTACTTTGGACAAACGGTGAACACGATTCAACAGAAGTAGTTTCATCAGCTTTTTCAGCAGTGGTTTTGTCACGGGAATGATGCCACTTTAACATGTCTCTGTGTGACACACTGTTTTTGCATCGCTGGTCAGGCGTGCTTTCAACATGATTTGTACTCAGAACAGTGGAGCATCGCCGGAGACTCGGATCTGGCTGCTGAGCCGCTACAAGTCGCTCCCAAGTTACAGGCAGCGACGGCTGTGCAGGAGGAGAGACACTGGAGCACATTATCAGCTCATCATGAGCTTTGGGAGACTAATCCAATGTAGTTACTATAGGTTCATCAGACTCGACTGTTTTGGAGACTTCAAACAACACACTATCAGACAATTCAAGTTCGGTCTGTTTCTGATTTTCATCCACGGAGCCAAGCTTTTGTGCCTGAGAACACGTCACGAAAACAAGCCAGCCTGGATGCAATCATCCATAGGATCAGAGCATAGAAACAAGGGCGGTGTGTTTAACACAACAAGTGTCAGTGTTACTTTACCTCACGCCATGTCATTTCCCATTAACATGGTGTGGCAACACGGGGGGCGGTGTTAGGTTGAATAATGGACAGAGTTTAATAATTCTTTTAAAGAGAATTTCGATCAGGCCAACCACACCCAAACCGCTATTAGAGGAATTAGTATTTGACAAATTAACTTTATCAGGCCAAACAAATCAGTTACCGACAACGCCACCCCAGGCATTTCACCTGGAGAATTGTACTAACCCTTTCCACAGTAGTTAAAGCACACAAGTTCATTCACTGATGAAAGCTTGAGACCGGGTCCAGCGTAAAAAATGAAGTTAATTTTATTTAACAATATATTATTTTACTTAACACAGTTCAATAAAATTGTTATACACACACACCACGCACGCACTCACCCCTAAACAAACCCCACAAAATACACAAAGAGAAAGGCAAATAACTAAATTAGGTTTTACATCAGGGTTAAATTAATGAACCACACATAAATTAACAAAACCCCACGCAAAATACACAAAAAAAGGACAAATAACTAAATTGGGTTTTACATCAGGGTTAAATTAATGAACCCACATAGCTTAACAAAACCCAACACATGCAAGCAAAAGAAAACTGTCAAACAACCCAAAGCAAATAAAGATAATCAGAAATAATCTTGAATTCATCAAAACTGATAAACCCAAATAAACATGCAAGGCAACCAAAGAAAAATAATCAAGGATAAGTAAGCCAAAACAAACATGCAAAACAACCCAAACATAAAGCAAAAAAATAAAATAACAACTATGAAAAGTAACTAAACCCCAGTGCACATGCAACACAATAGTAAAGAAAAAGAAACTATTACTAATAAATATCAGTCCATGCTTAGGAAAAGGTTAAGATATGCACAGCCCAGGATAGGGACAGCAATCACCTTAATGAGTGCCAGCAACAGCACGGTTGGAGATGTAGAGTCGGATGAATGGGAATAAACAATCGCCACACAAACAGGCACGCAAAACAGCAGCAGGCCGACGGGGCGTGCGAGGGAGGCGGAGTTAGAGCTGGTGGAAAGGATCGCACACATGTGTACCCTGCCATTGAAAGACATATTTTAGGATCTAAAAATTAACTATGCCGGTAACTTGGCATCACGATGACTACATACCGTCAGGAGTTGAATGAGCATCACAAAGTGAGGAAGAGAAGCACTCTGCGCCACAGCGGCATAATTACAAATGTGGCAGACCGCAGATCACTCTCCCACGCTGCAGCACGCGAGATGAGGTGCAGGGGAGAGACACTCACCGCCCGGCGATTAACGCCGACAAGGGAGAGGAAAACCCAAGTCCAGGCACTGCATGAGGGACAAAAGCCAATTTTGATGATGACCACGAAACTTTATGAAAAGCACACAGAACCATGCAGCACTGCACATACCCGGGATCGGCGAGCCGAGGGATCCGGCCGCGAGGCAATCAGGTGAAGCTACTGGTGGAAGCGGCGCACCCGGAAGCTTCAAGGCAAGAGAGCTCCCAGGGCACAACCACCCACCCTTATAGACTGTGCCCCCAGCAGAGACATGCTGATCCTGCGGCACTAATTAAGGCACCGCACATCTACAGCCATACTGCTACAATGGCAATGCCACCGAATGGCAAAGCTGGACAAACAGCTACTGGGAAAAAACGGTGACAAGAACAGACTGTACGCGGTGCAATGGACGCAAAACACTGCCCATTTCCACACCTCTGACAACTCTACTGCATCCATAAACTGACCGCTTAGGAAACAGAAGCACCCCAGCAAGAAGAATTGATTGTGAACACGATGTGTCACGCAAAATCTGAATTGAACGCTGATCGCTTGCTTTACCCTGAGAGTGACAAGGGCTGGAATTACTCAATCTGACGCCTTGCGGCTGTTGCACACTCGGAGACAGTTGCTGCTACTCCTTGCATTATGACGCCAGGCAGTTAGTAATGACATGCCCTGGTTTGTGATAATAGAAACATTCTCTCTCTCCCTTGCGAGGAAGAGAGGGATTGGAAACTTGGTTGGCATCGCTCTGAGTGACTGGTAATGAACTGAGGAGGACACCGGCACAACAAGCACCCCCAACTCCATTAGATTTTTAACAAGTAAAGCCTTAATCTCCTGTTTTAACAGCTGTTTGGGGAGTGAGACGCCAAAGTGGACACAACAGCTAACAAATCCTCCTTGCGGAGAGTGTCAATCAGATCAAGGGACGGACTTTCCACAAACTGAGCCAAATCAAATTACGTCATTTATGCACGCAGAAACAATCAATCAGACAAACAAACATCAAACAATTTGGCTTCCCATTTACGGGAGGAAAGATCCAGGACGAGCATCCATTATGTTACGACCCACAGATGTTATGCCTAGGGACAAAGGGAGGTAACAAAATTCCGTGGTGGTAAACTCGTCGGAAAGCCGTTTATTGTTTAGATGTTTTGCGAAACAGCAGTAGCAGGCAACACGTGAACACAAGGAGAGGGCAAAGGGTCAAGGGACATCAAACAATAAGAACCTAGTCTATAGCCCAGCTCCTTTACAACTCACGAGTGCCTTCTATCAGTCAAAATGTACAACAATCGAGATGACCAACACAACCCACAGCAAACAACAGTTACACAGAGCATACAACACAGAGGCGGACTGCTCACATGAAATAACAGCTGCGCACTGGCGAAACCACAGCGGACTTCATTAGTTGATTTGTCTTCAGAAAATATGACTGGAGCAAGCATTCATCGAGACAGCTGACGGCATCCATTTGATTAGCAGGAAGATGTGGAAAGGAGGAACCAGCAGCAGATCGAAGGCAACCCCCGAAACACGGAAAGGGAATCCCCAATGACATCACCGTCCCCAGTCAAACTGTCGAACTGAATTGACTGCCACAACCCACAGATACATGGACAGCCAAGGCCAACGCCAGTGCCCCTAACAAGTACTAAAACTTGTGCTGATCAGCTTGTTAATATTATAACTGACATGTTTAACATCCCACTCTTACAGGAGACTGTTCCTGTCTGCCTCAAGACAGCCATCATCGTTCCTGTACCCAAAAAGTCTGTTGTGTCTCGTCTTAATGAATATCCCCCTGTGGCTCTTTTCCCCATCCTTATGAAGTGCTTTGAGAAATTGGTTCGCCAGCACATCAAAGACAACATCCCTGCCAGCCTGGACCCTCACCAGTATGCTTTCAGAGCCAACAGATCCACAAAGGATGCCATATCTACTGCTCTTCAGTCAGTCTTCACTCACGTGGAGAATAACAACAGCTACATCAGGATGCTGGTTGGTGACTTCAGTTAAGCATTCAATACAATCTCCCCCATGAAGCTGGAAAACTTAACACTCTGGGCTTCAGAACAACACTCTGCAACTGGATACTGGACTTCCTCACATGCAGACTCCAGAAAGTTCGGATTGGCAGTCACACCTCCTCTACATTAGTGCTCAACACTGGAGCCCCCCCAGGGCTGTGTGCTCAGCCCCCTCCTCTTCACACTGTGCACCCATGACTGCACTCCCAGACATCTATTCCAGACATCAACTCTATTGTGAAGTTTGTGGATGACATCACCATCATTGGTCATATTACAAAAAATGATGAGAGTTCATACCGGTGGAAATCAACAATCTTGCAGAGTGGTGCACACAGAAAAAACTACTGCTCAACATCAGTAAAACCAAGGAGCTGATTGTTGAATTTAGAAAGAAGGAGCAAAGACACACACCCCTGTCTACATCAGTGGAGCTGAGGTGGAGCAGGTGAAAAGCTATAGATTCCTTGGAATTACTATCACTGAAAACCTATCTTGTAGCAATGTAGTTTAAAAATTACAATAAAATTACCTTGTACCTTGATGTCCAAAAATCATCTAAAATGTCATAGTGGGGTGGCCTCTAGCTCACCTGCTATAGTGTGTGCCCCATATGCCAAGGCCTTTGCAGCAGCCTGGGTTTGATTTCAGCCTGTGGCCTTAAGCTGTGTGTTATTCTCCCTCTCCCTTCCACATTTCCTGTCAAAGGGAAAAATCCCCCAAAAATAATCTTAAAACAACATCATAGTATAGTATGTCAAATCATCAAAAATGTTAAAGTATAGCTTGATGTCCAAAAATCATAGAAAAATGTCATACTATATCTTTCAAAAATCAATGAAAATGTCATTATAATTTGTCGTCCAAAAATCATCAAAAACGTCATACTATAGTATATTGTCCAAAAATCCTCAAAAACATCATAGTATGAAATGTTGTCCAAAAATCTTCATAGTATAGTTTTTCATCCAAAAATCATCAAAAACGTCATACTATAGTACATTGTCCAAAAGTCATCAAAATCGACATAGTATTGTATGGTGTCCAAAAATCATCAAAAACGTTAAAGTATAGCTCGATGTCCAAAAACCATCAAAAACATTAAAGTATAGCTTGATGTCCAAAAACCATCAAAAACATCAAAGTGTAGTATGTCATCCAAAAATAATTAAAAAGGTCATACTAAAGAACATCGTCCAACTACATAGTATCGTATCATTTGCAAAAATCATCAAAAATGTCATAGTATAGTTTGATATCCAAAAATCACTAAAAACATCATAGAATTAAATGTTGTGCAAAAAAAGGGACATAGTATAGTATGTCGTCCAAAAAAACACGCCATATTATATTATTTCATCCAAAAATCATTGAAAACATTATAGTATACTATTTCCTCCAAAGATTATCAAAAACATCATCAAAAATGTCATAGTATGTCATGAAAAAATCATCAAAAACATCATAGTGTAGTATTACCAAAAATCATGAAAAATGTCAGTGTAGAATGTCGTCTTAAAATCATTTGAAATGTCATAGTATGATATGTCTTCCTGTACCTAATTTTTGGATGGCATATCATACTGTGGCATTTTTATAATGTTTCAATGACGCACTGTGTTCTGTCACCCTCTTGTGCTCTGCATAAGCTGACAGGCAGATGACTCCTCCCCAATCGCCATGTTGAAGACAAAATTCAAATTCAACTTCATTTAATGATGGACTTGAGGTAGGGTAAAACTGAGAAAAACAATACAGTGTACATAATTAAACTATACATACATAATAGGCCTATATACATAGGCCTATTTAAAATTTTAATCAAACATGTATGACTCCAGTATTTGTGATTAAACACAGCAATACACACCTGACCGAAGCCGCAATGATGAATGACAGTGCAATCAAGTGACTGATGACCAGTCACATGGTATTAATAGCAATATACTGTAGCCTATATGGTTTAAGTCAGGCATGTCAAACTGGTCCACTGGGGGGCCGGTGTGGGCTGCAGGTTTTGTTTCCAACCAAGTAGCAGCACACCAGACTTGACTCATTTAATCAACTGATCTCCGTCTTCAGACAGTTGATTGGTCAAACTGTGTGCTCTTGGTTGGTTGGCACAAAAACCTGCAGCCACACCGGCCCCCCTGTGGACCAGTTTGACATGCCTGGTTTAAGTGAACAAAAAAAATCATACAGATAACCACCAACAAAAATAAATGAAAATAACAACGATAGAGAAATGCATATGTAGGCTAATAAAATGAATATATAATGTTAGAATCCACAACGAATGCAGTTATAACTTAAAGGTTAACAATAGCAGAGCTCTCCAGGTTACCCTCCGTCTCTGTTGAGTTTGGCGAATGGCGATTTGATTTATCTCCATGGTAACAGGTATATGAGAAAGAGGGCCAAAGTTCAGGGTGTAGTATTATGAAGAAGTAGTATGTCCTGATTGTGTGCATACTGCATGTCACAGTACATACTTTGCAAGGGCAGCCATAGTACCTACTAAAAGTAAAAAGAAAGAGAATGCAATTAGGAACGCACCCAGACTTGTGGCAGGGAGGGAGATCACAGGCAGGCCCAACAGTAACTGACAAGTGCCCCAGGGGCATCACATATGACATTTTTTTGTGGTTTTTGGAGGACATACTTTTTTTTTTTTTCTCATTTCATGTAAAGCATCTTTGGGTACCTACAAAAGCACTACATAAGTCTCATCTATTACCATTACTATACAATGACTTTTTTAAAATCAAAAATCCTAACTAATTATATTATGTTATATTATATTATATTAATATTTGTTAGATGATATGCTATTCTATGAAATTTTTCTTTTTTTTTATATACACTATACTATGACTTTTTGGGGTGTTTTTGACATGATATAGCATGACTTCTTTCAGGGGTTTTTTGGACATACCAAACTATGACTTCTTTTTCTTTTTCTTTTTTTTTCACGTGCTAAACTATGACTTTTGTTTCAACATGCTTTCTATGACTTATTTTCAACATGCTATACCATGACTTTTTGAATTTTCATGTAATTTTATTACCAATGCTTGGACTGTCAAAAGTGCTTTAAGCCAGAAAAAGACCAAAAACACCCCGGTTTTGCACATATGACATCATTGCCTCAATTGACACGCCAGACAGAAGCAGAAAGCCTGAGTCAACAGAGACAACTGATTACCACATTCTCCGTACCTGCTATCTCTGACTGATGCTGCAGGGTTTGTTGAAGCAGCTCAGTTTAAGAAAGTCTGGCTCTGTTAAATTGGCTAAGTGGTACAATCCCCCGGTTGGTCAGTTGACTGTCAAAAACCAGACTAGACAAAGTCCTGCCCCCACTGCTGAGGTGTCACTCAGGCAGCTGGGCAGTGTTCCTGATGAAGCAGCCCTTGGTTGTGTAATCCAATGATCCTGGTGTGACATCTGGCATTTGGCCTCAGCGACCACAGCCACAGCTTCTGAAGGGAAAATCAAATCAATGCTCCATTGACTCTGTCAGAGTGCGATGGAAACCTAATTAAAGGCCCTCGAGGCACAGCTGGTCATTTATGCAGCCAAGCACCAGGGCTCTCAAATCAAGCCAGTAATATGTACTATTGCTTTACTCTGTGTGCTGAGGGAGGGGCTCTGGGCCTCCCTGACCAGGACACTGTCAGCATTCAATATGTTCAAAACTCATGCCTATGTCATGGCACTGTTAAAAATTCTGACATACAGCAGTGTATTCTGGTATAAAATCAACTAATCAGTTCACCACACACAAATGAATTAAAAACAAACTGTAAAAAAGCCTACAGAACTGATTAACAATTATTTGGCAGTGTAACGCATTTACAGTTTATGTATAGCATAAGGTAACTTCCCAATAAAGGAAACTGAAGTTGACTTTTTTGCTTATTAATTGTCTACAATTAAAGAATTGTTGATTTTTTTTATATACACATCTACATTGCATGAATCCATATTTTTCTATTAGCAATGAATCAAGTACAATGTTACTGGTAGATAACAACTGTTGTAACTGATGAACACACAGAAGTACAAAATGTTAGTTATTTTAAGTCAGTTTAGGGTACTTATATTTTGGTTGTTTGGTTGTTGTTTTGACTATAAAACATTTTAACAATGTATTTAAAATGTTTCATTCAAGAAGATTTCCATATGACAGTCTCCAACCATGTTCTATAAAGCTGCAGTTTAAGCTGAATAAGCAATAAGTACATATGTCAAGTAATTTTTGTCAAACAGTTGTGGCTTTACCATGCACAATTGGAACACGCAGCCCTCATTCGGTGTTTATGTGTAATGGATTTAAGCAGTCATTCTCTTTTAGCTCTGCTTATTACAGAAATAAAAAAAAAATCACCTTTAGGTCTTTAGGGGCTCAGTACTAAACCAAAACAAGAACTATAAGATGCTAAGTTTGTCTACAATCAGCAAAGCTTTTTTAGTTAATGTCACAAATTTACAACTGACCAAATGTCTCCCCTGAGATATGCAGTTGAGTAATCGCTAGGAAAGTGTTAATGCAGAACATTACGATCTTACTGTGAAGTTGACCTTTGACCTTTTGGATATAAAATGCCATCACTTCATCATTATATCCCGTAAGAAAATTTGTGTTACATTTTGTCATGGTTTGCACACGAATTCTTGTGTTACAGCAAAAAACTCAAAGTGGAGGTTTGTGCCAAATTCAAAGATATTACCTCAAGGTGATCTATTTACCACAGTCCATTCAGTTGATTGTTTAGTCATTAAGATTTTCATTGAATCTAAGTGGACGTTTGTGCCAAATTTGGAAAAATCCTCATGTTCACGAGAATGGGATGGACAGACGGAGGGACAACCCAAAAACTAATGCCTCTGGCCATGGTGCAAGCGCCGTAATAATAACAAAAGTGCTTTCCAAGCCCTATTGTGGGCATCATATGGGTTGTTTTTTTTTACTGTGGAAAAAAAAATTTACTTGAAGACTTTGTTGGATTAAATTGAGAAGTGCTAGAAAGTCATAACCCCCACATTCCAAATTAAAAGTAGTGTGCAATATAGCAGATAGCGCATGATGCATCAGACCACACTAACCACATTATCTCGATGCTGAGGCCTCCCTGTTGGCTCAGTTACATCTTTATGTTGAGGGCAGCAGAAGCGAGGCCTATGTGAAACGACCAGTCACAAACAAATATCACCTCTCTTTGTCAGAGAGGCTGATATTGATGGCACTGGTTAGAGTTGGCACTGCTGGCGTGGGAGAAGGGAGGGGGGTGCTAGGTGGGGGGCATTGTCCCGTCGGGAGGCGATCGATGCTCACATCCTGTGAACCCTACATGTAACACGGGAGAGCACTCCAAACACACAGGCAGCCACAGCACACACATCCACAGACAGAGACAAAGGAAGAGAAGAACCTAGCAGAGGGATGTGGACTGGAGTCCAGGACCAGCACAAGAGGATCACCAGACACCTCCATGGGGTAGCCAGACCAAGATAGTCACTTCCTGGGACGCTTATATACACACAATGAAGTGCATCAAGATGCAAAGAGGGAAGCCAAACCAGTGATGTAAGTGCTGCTGAAATGGTTGATACGTTGAATTTGCTGTAAAGTCAAGTTTTTAGGTGTGCACCACATTGTTCCAGGAATGCTTTGTGCAAAAAAGGTCTCTCTGATCTAACTCTGAAAGCCATACATTTATTTATATTTACTATAAAAAGGTCAAGATGAAATAACAGAAAACCAGCTTCATGCATTTCGTTTGCATCATACTAAATCCTTAATAAAATATAATTTGCATGTTATTTTCACAGCACTGCACAGTTCCATGTGATTGTGTGCAGAAATGTCTCTGTATCAGCATGACTGCGTGGAGAATACACCCCAAAAATCAGGTGCTGGTCATGGCAAGGGCATATTTGACGAAGGAATGACGCACACTAAGTGCAAACAGTAGGGCTGTATCACCAACGTTTTGATCACATGTTGAAACATTGGGGCTGACGTTTCAAGCACACTTTATTCAAGGCCTTGAAAAGGACCAACTGGAGTTCAAATGTCAGTGATACAATAAAATTACCGTAGTCATCGAATCGTCTACTTTTTAAACAAGTGTCTAGTATATTGCTCAAACAGTTGTGATGATACCATCCAGAGACGAATTCCAGAGCAACATAGTTGGCAACAAATGTTGGCTTTGTACGTTTTTGCACAACATGGATATATTACAGTTGTACGTTATTACATAATGGATATGTTGAAAGTTTACTTTTTCACAGCACTGTGGTTGTAATGTGGTAAGGAAAAGATCGTGTTTTGGCTTAAAAATACCCAGTGTTTGGAACACAATAACCCACTGGAAAATTAGCAATGTATCGGTACAGATGAATTTCTTTTCACGCCACAATCCCACCAGGAAACGCGGTGATGTCTCTGTAAAAAACAAGTGCTCTCCGGGGCAGTATCCCCACCGAAGAAACAGCGTAAGGTCCCTATAATTCATCCATTCTTGTTGATAAAAAGCCACATCAAACACAATGTTTACTCTGTTTGTTGGTCTCAAATTGTGGTCTGCAGTTTGGCCCGCTTCTCTCCTGTGACACACCATCCACCAATGCCTCAACCTTCCGATGATAAAGTCAGCTCATACATTACGCCACTTTAGAAAAATTAATTTCATACACATAAAACATACAAATGTAATACATTTGTGATTTGCAGAAATGAACAATGCCAACACATTCTCTTGGTGACTGGGCTGATCATAGGCTGAATGAGTAGACAAATGCCGGAGCTCTTCAGTTTCCATAATGATTCACTGGGGTATAGAATAAGGCCTTAACACATATCACATGCTTTTAATTGAATATCTCAAATAAAAGTCAATAAAAGCCAGTAAAAAAACAAAAAGCCAATAAAAGCCAGACACTGACCTTCTGTATTCATTTTAAGGGTTGGATTTCCCTGTTATAGGCTGCGCATAAATACATAAAATGCACATACACTGTTGTAATGGGTGGTGGGAGGGTAACTTTTAAAACGTATTCCATAACAGATTAAATGCATGGCCTTGAATGTAATCTGTATTGATTTCCATTGGATTACTCAAACTGAGTAGTATATTCGGGATAATTTAATCTTTTGGAATACTTTAGAGATCATCTTGTTGAGCTCATTTGTCTTGGTCTCATAGTTCCATGCCAAAAACACACAACAGTGTTCTAGCTTTGCATCTTCTCTGCCACAGGAATATTATACGCCTCATATTAATTTCACATCATGATCTCACAGCAAGTGTCGCTTGCGGTCCACACTGAATGCACTAAATATGCACCTCTGTTCTCTTGTAAGGCTCTTGGAAACACACAACATAGGCTATCTGTCAGCTTTTCACTCGACTTGAGACAAAATCACTTGCTATCTTGCGATACAAGTTTAATAATGTGATATTTAATGGAAATGACAGACAACACAGCACGCAAGAAATTAATCATTTTAACTTTAACATGAGTTAACGTCAGAGCGGCCTTAACATTTATAGGACTGAATTTGAAAAGACAAGCTGAGGTAATTTTGTAATGATCCACTTTATTTTTTTTAATTTTGTTTTGTTAAGTGAGGAGGAATCATAGAGATAACTCCTTATTTCAGCCACAAGAATCAGCCATTTCTTTCACAGTGCGAAGCTTTCAGAGCGAGCAACAGCAATAAGAGCGCCCAACAAAAGTTCAGCCCAAATACGATACTTGCGGTCCGTTGGAACATAGGAATTGAAAACAATGCAACCAAAATGATACCAGCTCATGTTGCATACATTTAGGTAACTGTGTTTGAGCAAATAATAAAAATAAACAAACAAAAACCATTTTAATCTAAATGTAATGAAATACAGTTACTCATATTTTGTATTTTAAATACATAACTTGCATTCTGTTACTCCCCAACCCAGGTTGTAATTAGGTTGCATCATAATGCCAGACCAGTTTGACTTCCGGACAATGGTATAAAAGGTTCTTACAAATACCTCAAAAGCTCATCTCTGATGCAACATTAGTCGAAAACTTGTAGACCCTCAGGTTGCTGATTAGTCCAGTATGCATCTCAATACATTATCTGTATGCTTTTGATTCTGCTGATATTACCTAATTTTATTTATGTAATTGAATGTGTCCTACTGACAAGTATTATGTGTATCACAGCCTGATATAGTGTATGTTCCTCCTCTGTGAGCTCCATTGTTGTTCTAAACACATCAATGAGCCATACTGTTGCACCCGCTGACATGTTCCTTCATTTCCATGAACATACCCATGTTTATTGATTCAATTCCATTCCACATACCACAGCTTCAAATGTGGATTAATCTGCTACTGAAAATAGTTCCCATCAGTTTCCTCCTGTCTGAGTAAGGTTTGCTTAAAACTACAGTGGCCAGCTGTTATTTTAAATGACTAAGACTTTTAAGAAAATTGAACTATATATTTGTTAACTCTTAAAGATTTACGTCTTGAATACATGAGTAGGAACCCTGGGGTTGAGGCTGAGAGCCACAGAGCAGATAAGGTAGTCAAAAAGTATTGTGAGATGGACTAACACACTGTTGTTTTGGTCTTTTCATTGGATTTTAAAAAATATATACTAACACCAGCCTTATTATTAAAGGAATACTTGATTCGCAAAATTATCATGTACTCATTGCCTGTTACATTGAATTTGGGAAGACAACTTTGTTTTTCTCTCATGCCTCCACCATGAACGAAGAATCCAACAAAATGCAAGCGTTTTTCATGAATTAATATTAACTTGGACTGCAGTTAAGAAGAGTAACACTATATCAAAACATTAGTTTAAAGTCTCATAATCTTAAATATCAAGTCATATGCTCAGTACTTTCCAAAAACATGCATTTTCATCAAAATATTCTGATTTTACAAGCTCTGTACGTATACCTGCATTGGTATACGTAGGTATACAGGGTACACCCACTTTGTATCTGCAAGTTTACAGTTTACCCACCCATCAACCAAAAAGTAATTTGGAATATATGTGTACACTCATTTTCTCCTCGGCAACCTACCCATCTATCTAGTAGTATACCCGCATCATCAACTACCACCTCATACATGTGTACTACAGGGTAGATGGGTAGTTTACAGAGGAAAGAGGGTATAGTCTTGTGTATATTCCATTGGCTTCTTGGCTGGGTGGGTATACTGTAGAAGTCCAGAAAAAAGTTGGGTTTACCTGGGTGTACCTACACATACCCTTCAGTAAACCACTGTTGGTGAAAGTGTTTTATATTATAATGTTTTTGGTGAAAATGTGTGTGTTTGGGAAGTACTGAGAATATGACTGTATAAATGAGAATTGGAATATACCGCGTTTGTTGTGTGCGAGTTTGTGAGCAAAGTTTTAATATTGTTTTGCTATAACACCCCGTTTGTTTGAATTCATGAAGAATTTACCTTTTTTGGATTCTCTGGTTACTGTAGAGGTACTCCAGAAAAACAAGTTCTCTTCAGCAATTCAAGGTAACATGCAAAGACTAATTGATATATAAAAGGTTATTTTTCAAGTGAAGTAATCTTTTAAAAATGTAATTAAGGGTTACATCACAACATGGGTTGTACTGTCATAGATCTGGCCACCAATTGGTTATGACAACACTCTGCCTGGGTCTTGGAATGTCATGACAGAGCTGAAAAACTGGGCAACAAGCACAGGAAGTTTGATGTTTAAACTGAATGTAATAAATCTCCCAGGTTAGCAATCTATCAGGAATAGGAAATGAATATTAACCCAACGCAGACTATCTGCTGTAAACATCCAAAACAGCATACAACCCAACTGTCTTGTTAAACTCACAGTAGTTGTTACACTTGTTCTTTTTCCCTGTGCAGTGAGGTTATATTAGTAATGTAACTGCTGCAGCAACTACTGGTTATTCCTCTAAAAGAAGCAGAAGCTATTCTGGCTAAACTATCGCCTTGTTTGCAATCTGTCTGATTGTCTGACTGCTTGTGTTTCTTGCCATGTTAGATTTATTTTGGTGAGAAAGCCTCAAAATGTAACACCCTCAATGAGTAGTTTTTATAACCAATAGAGCTAATGGCCTGAGCTTCAAAAAAGAAAGCCTGTAAACTGTGGATTTCCTTAAGAATTCCTTAAGAAACATACCTAACATGTAGCTTTGTGAGACTAATGTGTTGTATGTGCTGCATCTCCATAGTTCGAGGACATGTGGCAGTGAAGTGGTGAGAAGCTGACCATGGGTGACTGGAACCTGCTGGGCAGCATCCTAGAAGAGGTCCACATTCATTCCACCATCGTGGGCAAGATCTGGCTTACCATACTCTTCATCTTCCGTATGCTGATCCTGGGTGCAGCCGCTGAGGACGTATGGGACGACGAACAGTCCGAGTTCGTCTGCAACACCGATCAGCCGGGCTGCAAGGCAGTCTGCTATGACCATGCTTTCCCCATCTCCCTCATTCGTTTCTGGGTCCTGCAGGTCATCTTTGTCTCTGCGCCCTCGCTGGTCTACATGGGCCATGCCCTCTACTGTATCCGAGCACTGGAGAAAGAGCGCCATCGCAAACGGGTCCAGCTCAAGGAGGAGATGGATGAAGGTGAGATGGCTCTGGACGAGCATAAGCGCTTAGAGAGGGAGCTGAGGAGGCTGGATGAGCAGAGGAAGGTGAAGAAGGCTCCTCTCAGAGGCTCTCTGTTGAGAACCTACATCATCCATATCCTAACACGCTCTGTGGTGGAGGTCTGCTTCATCCTGGGCCAGTATATTCTCTATGGTATCCAACTGGAGCCCCTCTATAAGTGTGAGAGGCTGCCTTGCCCAAATAGTGTAGACTGTTACATCTCCAGGCCCACAGAGAAGACCATCTTCATGATCTTCATGATCGTCATTGCCGGTGTGTCACTTTTTCTCAACATTCTGGAGATATCCCACCTGGGCATCAGGAAAATCAAACAGACACTATATGGAGAGAGGTACACGGAAGATGACAGTTTGATTTACAAGTCCAAGAAGAAGTCGTCCTTACCACATCTTTGTGTAATGAGCAATGTATCACCTCACAACGGGCCTTTGACTCAGACCTTCAAAGTGATTCCAGAGGCGGACATGAAGCCTCCTTATTACAACACTGGGCTCAAAGCCAACCAGACTGCAACAAGACATAACAGTTTGGCTCATCTGGGACACAGTCAGACCAGTTATATCTGTACCCAACCTAGGATGCCATCCAGGTCTGGCCAGGACTGTGAAATCCAAGCCTCTGAAACCCATGAAGGGCCAAAGGGCCACACAGCTTTGGTGGACCACCATCCAGCTTGGGATTCTGCTGAATCCAATGTGGACAGAAGTGCAATGGGCCATCATGAGGATTCACATGAGGAAGAACACCCTCAGCCCAGCCATTTGGAAGCTCTGCTATCCAGTACTACCTTAAGGCCCAGGGCTATCAGAGACCTGGACGAGGATGAGCGAAGGGAGTCATTAGGGAGCGAGGTCCTGTTCCCCCACCCGAGGAAGACCAGCTTCATGATCAGGCCACCGTCTGAGAGTTTGTCCTCCATCAGTGGCTCCACAAACCCTTCCTTACATACCTCAGAAGAGTCGGATGAGCTGGGCTCCCTGCAGGGAGACATGCCCATGATGCCGCCTGCTGGTGGCCGAAGAATGTCAATGGCAAGTAGAGAACACAGATAGGCTTCTGATTCACAGAGATGGTGCTATAGGGTCGCAACAAAGTCCCCCTTTTATGTTACGTTTAACAAGTGTGTCTGCTTTTAGTGTGACATATACAGTATGTGTCAGCAGCACTTTCTAAACAAAAACAAAGGCATGACATCTCAGTCAAAAACATTTTCCATTTATGTTATATGGCGGCTGATCTTGTTTAATGCTCAAAGGGTAAGGAGCTAATATCTTTGTTTTTTCCATTTGTGGACATTTACAGCCACCGTTCTTCTTTCTTTAAATTAGGCGATGTGCTAACAGCTGCTTTTTTTTAGAGATATTTTTTGGGCTTTTTCATTGCCTTTATTTGATAGGACAGATATAGCGTGAAAGGGGGAGAGAGAGAAGGGATGACATGCAGCAAAGGGCTGAAACCGGACTTGAACCTGCAGCCGCTGCAGGAAGGACACAGCCTTTGTACATGGGGCGCCTGCTCTACCAACAGAGCCACAAGGCACCCCTAACAGCTGCTTTTAAACCTCCTGCAGTGGGTTGCACACAAAAATCTTTATCAGTTACATGTACAAAACATGAAGCCTCATCAGAAGAGCAGTGGCAGGGCACTAGGGAGTGCTTTGTCCCAGCCAAATATATGAATATATATATTTATTTATTTTCTGAAAAGAGGAACGCTGCTTGCTTTTTTAAATGAGCTCCATATGTTAGTTTAGTTTCTAGAACAACAATAGTATCTTGACAACAGCATAAGCTAAGTAGCTAACATAATGCCATGTTAACAGAGGCTTGACTATACAGTTAACAAGCTTTAAAAACGAATTCTGATGACAGCAACATCTGGTGTTTTCTGGCTGCTCTGCTCCCCAAAAATGACTTCTATGTCTTTGTTGTGAGAGGAGACATAAGTTAAGCTAAGAAGTGGCAATGACATAATTGGTGCCCTTCTGAAAAGGTGGCTGCAAACAGTCTTTCATCATAGGAAACAATTGTAAAAAGATGAGAAAAAATCAAAATAAATGCCATGGGGACACTGGACATTAAGCATTTTGTCCACTAAGTCAACCAACAAATCTGACAAAAACACTTAAAAAAAACGTGTGATAGACAGTTATGCATGATGAAGACTCAAAGAGACAGCAGAAGAGATGAGGTGGGGTTTTGAAGAGAGAAAGAGAGAGAGAAAACGGTCATTTTGTTGATTGGGAGGAGCCCGATAGCGACAAACTGGCAGCTCCTGTCTGTTCAATGTCCTCAGTGAACGTAATACCTATTAAAAAAAAGTCAAATAAATAAGTTAAAAATCAAAAGAAAAATTAATTAACACATAAAAATATACCAATGATAAGATGTAATCTAAATCAAATATATGTTAAAACAGGCAATAGACACAAATTAACTGATGAATAATTATAAAAATGTTAAAATACACACATGTATTGTATTGATGTATTTTATCACTAATAAACATAAATATACTGTTAAAAACATGCTCTTACATTAATTATTTGTGCTCACTCACTTGTAATTTAAGCGCTCATATTATTGCACAATTCACAGAGCATATCTGTATTAATATTTACAATTTTTACAGTAAGGTATGCCAAAAAACACAATGCTATGTTATCTTCAGCATTGCTTTAACATGTAAAAAATGTTGACAAACAACTTAATGTAATTTCCTGATAATTAATTAATTTGCACCTATTGCTCTGACAAATGTGTTTTTTTCTTCTACATGACCTCTGCTGGCCTCCATAGATTTTGTAGTATTGCTACATGTTCTGCTCATCAGTAACAACGTTTAAAGTGTAATAACAAACAAACAAAAAAAAAGTTGCTTCATTAAATTCCATGCACACAATGTTTTTTTTCTGTTTTTTTTGTCCAACAGCAAGTCAAATGTGTCCTCTTGTCTTCCTCAGAGCATGTTTCTGGATATCTCCTCTATCATGAAGAAGTGAAGAGACGAGGCTTACATCATGGCCACAGGAGCTGTGTTCCACAAACTTTATCAGTGATCCACCCATCAACATTGATTTGGCCCCATGTGACTTGAGCCACATGGAGCCAAAAGCAGTGACGCAGTCAGCCATGATGAGGCAGTGGACTCAGTGCCAAAGCCCAGCATTTTCTGGTATTGAAGCACCTTAGAACGTCTCCATGTGGGTACTAACAAGGACAGATCTTTTTTTTTTTTTTTTTTAAATGTCTTGGCTGAATTTTGAAGATTGTGCAGAGACGACACAATGGATTATGAAGCAAACTCCTCAGAGGATCTGTTTGCTGGACTTTTAAGCTTCAAATACTTTTTATAAGTCCAAGACTTGATTAGAATTTGTGTATATAGTCATTTATATGTGGTCATCTCATGAGGGATTATGATACTTTATATTGTATTCAGATTAAATGCTTCTTAACAAAACAGCAATCATTTTGTCAGCGGATATTGAATCAGAACCCACCCACACTGACATCACGCTGTAAATTCTCATGCTTTTTGTTTTATTTCTCAAGAAAAGAAATGCCTAGACAAAATGCTGTTTTTCTTCATATCAAATAAACAGAACATGACATGTTGCACAATATTTACAAAAGAATCCAAACAGAACAAAGGTCATTTGAACATTCAAAGATAAAAAAGGAAATCAAAAATGCTCAATCTGCATTTAACAGTCATGTTGCAGGTACTCAAAAAAAAGAACACTTAAAAAATGGCTCACCAAAATCTACAATGAAGAAACCACTGTAAAAAGTTAGAAACAACGCCACAGAAACGGTCTACATGTCTATCATACAGTCCTTACCCATAAGAAGAGGTATGCTGAATTATCCAGGTAGATAAGTGCTTAGAGTCTGTTCGACTCAAGTCATCAACGCATTCTGTAAACAGATTGGAATAAATAAGTTCTTCCTTTAGTCGGCCACCATGTGCGGTAATTTCAAAGAAAAAAAGCATTTCATTTTAAAATACTTAAGGGAAAACTGCCCTGCTCACCACAGCTGTAGCGAGAACAGGTGCTGGGAAAGAGCTGCATTCAGAGATGGTGAAAAGCTGCAACATTTTATGATTAAAAGTAGTACTTTGATTTAACCCTTTCAAACCTGAATCTACATCACTTTTCTTGTGCTCAGACGCCTTTCACAAGTATTTTCATGTTCGGACCCAAAGCAAGTTAGTTAGTTTGATTTCTTCAAATACATATAAAACAAGGAAATGAACAATAAATGTCATACATATAGGGAGAAATTTGAATATTTACAAAATCATTAAAAATAAAAATTGTGAAATATGGCCAAAAATCATATATATATATATATATATATATATATATATATATATATATATCTTAGCATCATTTTATATTGAAAATCATTATAGTAGTAATAATAATGATCGTAATTATTTATTTATTGAATATTTTATTTAAAGTTATTTCCATGTCTGTCAATAAATGTATTAATAATTTTTTGGGTATTTCTTTTCAAGTTGCTCATTGCCTTCTTCCCATGTTTTTTCACAGAAATCAGCCCAATTTACTCAAAGATTTAAGTAATCGGATGCCATGTTAATATTTCAGCATACTCTGTAAACCAGCGGTTCTAAATATGTTTGGCATGGGTCCGCCAGTCCGCAGGTTTCTGTGTCTTTCAGTACTGTCGCAGATACTTGACACTTGCTTGTGTTCACTAATCTGTCACAGTGAATGTCACACAAGCTTTTACTGTCCACAAAGGCTTTTTAGTGGTGTAGAGACATAGCTGTAAGTGTAAACTGTTCTAAAAATCTGTGCTGCATTACCACACTATAAAAAAAGTCTATCATGAATGACCTAACTCGGGCCAGTTTCAAGTCTCCACATGTTAATTTTTGTACCATACTGAAATAAAGCCAAATCATCAGGCCCAATTCAAAAATCAAGAGTATGTACATATGTTTGGCAGAAAGAGAAAGGAGTGAGCTACAAATAAAAAAGAAACAAAAGGAGCTCCTGGCCAAAATATTTACTTTGAAATTTAATATCACCAATATTTCACCAACATATATATATTTGGTTTAATTTAAGTTATGCCGACCAAAATTTATTATTGATATTTAGTTGGTTTTTAGTTGTGTTGTAAACAATCCAAAATCTTCCAAATGTCTCATGCCAACATCATCTTGATGTAGAATACCGACATTCAGTCATAAGGTATACAGACAAAACCCAACATCTGTAAAATGTCATAATGTTAATGTAATGACAGATTCTACAGTCATTTCACCTTTAAAATATCATCAACCCAATTTTCATTTTAGCTTAAATATAACATCTGTCCAGCATAAAAATCCAACGTCTTTCTGACATCATTTTGACTTAATTAACATTAATTAGGTAATAAGTCATCATTTCAGGGTTGTCAGACTTCTGATTTGTTCCCAATTTTAACCTTTTTTCAAACTTAGAACATTTTCTTAAAATTTTAACAAATGACATATCTTCAGAGCTCTAACTATTTTGCTTTACAGGTTTTCAATACATGGGGAATATTATGCATGTCCATATTCTGCCTTCTCAGGGTTGGACTTCTGCTAAATGCAGACCAACCAGCTTAAAACATTCAATTTTTCCACATCTCTGAAGTGCAGCCTTTAATTTAACCCAAACCATGTGTTTTTGTTTCTGCAATTCCAGCATTTTAGCATGTGTTATGTGCTACAAAAAACATGTACGGTGCAAAAAAGTACCAAAAAGATGAATGTTTTGATATTAGTTTTGGACAATTTTTTTTGCACTGTGCTGTTTAGAACAGGTTTTTAAACTCAAATAAAGGATTTGATGCCTCATTTTGATGTCTACCTGCTTTCTCTAGCTTGCTTTAATGTTCTTTAACTCAATTACAGAGAAGCAACTGATTTAATACATCATTTCATCATTTCATCTTTCAAACAGTTGCTCCTCTATTATGGTTTATTCCTTGGTGACATCTACAAGAGCATATGGAGACCCACTGTGGCCAGTATTTAACTAATAACCAAGCAGTTACGTAACAAATAATCCTATGAATAAATACACACAAATATTATAAAGTAGCCATTAAACTGTGAAACTTTTAAAACTTGCATGGTTAAAATGAAATGTTATTTCTTTTCTCGGTAACAATTTATTATTATTGTATTCCAGCAGTTTTAAATTTCAAATATTTTTATTTTCATTTCACGCAATGTATTTTAAAAAGTGATTATTTTGGAGTCCCATGGTTATATTACTTTTTATTTTTGTATTTATTTATAGGATTGTTTTGTTTTTGAATTTATTCATACTGAATAATTTGAGTCTCCATTTTTTTGGGGGGGGGGGGGCAATGTACTTGGTTGATTTTGCACTTACAAAAAAGGGAGCTTTATGTCTATCCATCCATCCATCCATCCTCTACTTTACAGGGCCATGGGGGGCAACCAAGTCGTAAGAATAAATGTTTACAATGTAAGTTTCTGCAAACCACAGATATGTTACATTCGTATGCTATTATTTTAGCAGATAAGTGAACACTTAAGAAATGTTGATAAAATTGTAACATAACCTGCAATGCAACAGACTCTATTTGTGGTTTACAGAAATACAATTCCTACATTTCCTTTGTGTCAGCTGGGCTGGAGCGGATCCCAGCTGACACCGTGGACAGGTCACCAGTCATCTATTAGGCTAACACATAAAGACAGACAAGCCTTCACATACACGCGTTCACACATACGGGCAATTTAGAGTCAAAAATGAACCTTTATGTTTTTGGACCGGACTGCTTTACTAATAGTGAAACGAAACTAAAGGAGTCAGGAGGGGGCCATGTCCACATTTTATGACAATGCTGCCATGCAGTTTGTGGAAGCTGCAGTGCAGTTTCCTTTGAATAAAATCCTTTGTTCCCTTACTTGATAGTTTGGCCTCTGTAACCTCTAAGGCAAGAAATTGTAGCTGCACTTGTCAGATGCTTCTTTCATCAACATTTTAAACTTACGAAAAAATTAAAAAAAAAAAAGCTTTATCAGAATTTCTATTCAACATAATTCTAAGGTCTTAATTATATCTTTACAAAACAAAAAATGCCATACACAAAACTGTA
This sequence comes from Plectropomus leopardus, assembly GCF_008729295.1. NCBI lineage: Eukaryota > Metazoa > Chordata > Actinopteri > Perciformes > Serranidae > Plectropomus > Plectropomus leopardus. The sequence goes on along the minus strand of NC_056476.1, from coordinate 29,575,572 downwards.
AACATATTCACACCCTGTTAAGTTGAAATATTAAACTTAAGCACACGTGAGACCTTGAAATGAAGACTTATTTTTCATGAAATTAACAACAATAAAAAAATACAACAAATCAACTCTAAGAAAGGGTAGCAACCTACATTTTACATCTATGCCACTTTCTCTACACCCATCCCCCAACGCCCAACAATGAGAGTCCAAATAAATAAATTAACAAGTTCACATTTAGGAATTACAGCCGATGAAAATCAGCTGAGCAGTGTTCTTCAGTGTACTCTGAGCATTTAGCACATTTGAGATTAGCATTGGCTAACAGTGATGACAGCAGATTTGATTTTTTTTTTTTTTTAATTTGAGCTCATTGTAGTCTGTTAAAGCTAGCACACTGTAAAAAATACTATTTGTTTTAACCTACAAAAAGCTCATGTCTGCGACTTAAATTTTTTATTTGACTGAAATTGAGAAGACAAGTTGAATCAATACAAAATTACCTTAACCTTTCTTCTGAAATTCAGTCACCTTAAATTTTAAGACAGCTCCGACACTGACTTTTGAAGTTAAAAACTTTTACTTACTTACTTACTTTTACAGTGCATGTACTGTAAAAAAATAAAACAATAAAAATACTATTTGTTTAACTTAAAAACAGGCTGCCTTATTTTTTTCCAGGTTTACTGAATTTGAGAGGACAACTTAAATTATTATAAAATAATGTAAAGTTAAGTTTTCTGCTGAATTTCAGTGAACTTAAAATTCAAGTCTGACAAATTCTATCATTACAAAGTTACCTTAACTTTTCTTCTAAAATTCAGTCAACGTAACATTTTAGGCCAGCTCAGATACTAAATAAATGTTAGTATCCAGGTTGGCTTAAATTTCTCAAGTTGACTGAGTTTGAGAGGACAAGTTGAATATTCCCAAAATGACCTCAAATTGTCCTCTCAAATTTAGTGAACTTAAAATTTTAAGGCCTGGACATGTTTGTTTTTAAAGTTAAAACTAAAAAGGTTATTTTTTTACAGTGCATGGTCCAGCTGGCATTATTTACTGATCCACATGGTTTTAATGGTTTTTGAGGTTTTTTTTAGCTAATTTCTAAAAACAAAAAAAAAACAAAAAAAAAAAAACAAGTGCAATGAAATATTGATTGAATTTCAAATTCTGCTCTGACCTTCATGTGCTAAAAATGATTTCACCCTGACCCTGGTGGACATAAGAAGCCAAAAAACACATCAAACGCCATGGCCGTGCTCCACTGTGCATCTGACCGCGCAGCAGCAGAGTGCTGGGCAGCAGCACTCACCCCAGCCACGTGCATCGCTATCGACTATTCAACAGCAGATGAATTTGGCATGTCCCTAAATCAATATGTGCCAGCATGTTTGTTTGGAGCTTTGAACTTCATACCATACACGATTACAGATGCTGATTTGTAAGTAGAAACTGATAATTTTTTTGATTAACAAATTCACATATGATGTGTGGATTTGAAAATGTAGGTGTCCCACACCGACATACTGTACCAAATACTTTTAAAAGGGCTATTTGTCTTATGTACAATACAAGAACAGTGCAGCTAAATACATCATTACCATAAGTACAAACACTAAATTCTCACAACTATTAAGACAATAAATAAATGAGTCAAAAAAGAGCACTTAAGATCTGTTTAAGTTGTTGTTTAAGTGACCACACCAGTGTGTTCAGATTTTAGCCCATTAAATGTGGCTTGTTACATTGCTACCATCCATTTCCAAAGCATAACGGAATGCTTTTTAGTATGCTTTTTTCCCACCTTTGAGGCATATTGGTTTCCATTCTTTTAATAATAATAATAATAATAATAATGATAATAATAATAATATATAAATAAACCAAGAGGCTGTTTGTGATGTAAAATGTGTGTAAAATTGTCCAAGTGAATATTATGTCTGTTGCTACTTTTGCTATCCACCTCTTTCATTTGCAGTTTTAGTCGAGTGTCCTGATGTGCAGACTTTTCAAGTCAACATTTTAGACTACATGTCAGGTCATGCTAACTCCAATAAAATTTATATAAATAAAAAAAAAATTCTAGGGAAGTTTCCTGGAGAGGAAATGGAGATGATGACAGAATCAGGAATGAATGTAATCGTACAAAGCCCCAAAAGTTGACATTTATTATTTTGCGCACACAAGTTAAGAATTTCGTGGGAAAAAGTTATCAACTCATTTTGTACACGCAGATAATAGAAGTGTGCAAAACCTATTTTGTTCCCACAAGATAAATAAGGTGTACACAATAGATAATAACTTGTTCCCAGATGATTTTAACTTACAATAATAACTTGTTTCCACAACATCCTATTTTGAGCTCGAAAGATAATAACTTTCTCCCACAAGATAATTAAGTTGTGAGCAAAACATTATTTGTTCCCACATGATAGTTACTTGTTCCCAACAAGATAACTTTTTCCCACAAGACAATTAAGGTGTACACAAAAAGATAATAACCTGTTCATACAAGACAATAACCTCGGGAATTTTCTTGATAAACTGCTACCATTGTAATATCTAGAAAAAGACTGAAGATCAGTTTAAATGTTAGAAACATTGCTTCTCATATTTGCTGAATTGTATGCTTGCATGCCATTTACAAGTAAAAAGACATCATTTCCATTTTTTGTTTGCTTTGGAGAAGACAGTTTACGCTACCAATTAATTGAAATGTAAAGGAATTGTACCAATTGGAATCTGTCCCCATTTTTACTATAATTATAAGCAAAAGACACAGTCATGTCAGAAACCCTTTTTTTTTCAGTTTTCTGCATGTTGATTAAGAGTAAATTAATTAAATCAACTGAGAAACTGCAGTATGCTTTGGAGAATGATGAGCAGAAATGTAAATGGACACCGGTGTGGTCCTTTAATTCATTTGGACACGCTTTGACTGGCTCGGGCTTTAGGTGCCAGCGTCACAATGCGTGTGCTCGTATTGGATGCCAGGTGTCACCTCTTGGAGGTGCTGGGCAGTGCTTCAACTTTGTCATGTAGTTCTGTCTCTTAGCGCAGATATGAAAAAAAGGCAGAAGAGAATTGTGTAAAAACATCCATCTGAGTACAAGAAAAAGTACAAGTGAAGTTTGACAAAAGAAACTTTGCATAATGAGAGTTCATTTGACCGTTTCATCGAATGTAAAATTTTACAAATACACACCTTTGGTCACATTTTACTTTAAAGTCCTGTGTCACTCAACAATTACCAGATCGATAAAAAGTCATGTGACAAAAGTAAGGTGATTGATCAGTTCAAAATCTTCCAACACATTTGTTCTGCTTTTTAGAGTGAGGTGAGATGTCTTGTGTGTTATAGATACCTAAAATGTAATATGTAGACGCAGATGTCTGCTGACAAAGCTGCGATATGTGACGATTTGGGATGAGAATGTGTTGCTGGCTGCTGACGGGCTTGGTTGGAGTTGGCGGATGGTCAATTTAATACTCATCTTCAAACTCCCTGTCAGACTCTGAATTGACAGAAACAGGTGCCATCTGAACACATCTCACTCTCAGAGAGAACTACAAAAAGTACATTTTACTAAATGCAATGAACCAGTGCTTTAGTCCGCCACAAGTCAGACTCGGAGGTCAAATATGACCTGTTATAATGTACACATTACTACATGATTCATTTATTTACTACAAATCAGCTGTGTGTAGAGAAGTAACTGTCAAGATTTGACAGGACTGTAAAGTAAAGTGCATGTACATGTTAACAGGGACACTGGTGATCATTCTGAGGAATTCCTGAGTTGAACCTCCCATGATGCACTAAATTAGGGAGGAGAGCTGACAGGAAGAAGAAGGATGGGACAGAGACAGAAAGAAAGAGAGGGAAAGCTGCCAGTGCTTTTGTTTGATCGCCAGTCCAAAAAATACCTGTTGAACAGTATTGCTGATAAGACAACGCTTGTGTCATCCATTACAAAAACAAACAAAAAATACTTCAAATATCAAGACGAGTAGGAGTGTGTCACAGACTAAAGTGTTAGCCACCAGACTCTAAGTACAGTTCTGTCTCTTCTGTTCCTCTGTGGTGCATTTCTCAGTCATTTCCTGACAGAAGTCCACTGTTACAGTGGGGCTACATACTTCCTCCGTGGATCCCAGCACCAGCTCGGGGTTCTCCTGCCCCACACCTGACACCTCCACCCCCGCCTGCCTATCCTCCAGCCCCCCCTGACTGGGACCCCTGTCAGACAGAAACGCAATGTCGCTGTGTTGTGACGCAGGTGACCTGGGCCGTGAGAAGGAGCCCCCGTCAGAAGAAGGCGATGGCGGGTTGGATGTGAGGTCGATGCTGGCGGAGACAGGTGGCGGCTGGCTGCCCTGCACCTCCCTGCACACTTGCTGCTGTGAGAGGAAAGACAGGTTCTGCCACAGCTCGGACATACAAACCTTCAGCTGGTTGCGTTCGCTCAGCAGCTTTTCCTTCTCGCACACCTGAGTTCAAAAGACACATCAGCATCAGCGGGTCAGTGGCTGAGTTTGACATCAAAGCAACCGTGGCTGCTCACTGTTTCTCCTGAAGCCTCCTGCAGACTGAGACTTTTGCAGTCTTAAAAATGTTTAGTGCAGCTACACTGTCTGACATGGATCTTAATAAACTTGGGGACAACATCAAGTTTGATATATGCAGACTGTACAATGACATCACCTACTGAATCAGAGGCTATGACTGATGTCAACACACACATGAACAAAACGCCACCAGTGTATCATCCATCTACGCTGCTGGATTGGTAAATGCAAAATGTAAATAAATAAATCAAGCCCTCCTTATAGCAGCATTTAGACTGGAGACTGCAGTTTGTGTCATGTGAAAAGTTACTTGGACATCCATATTAGTTCAACATATGGAGTAACCACTGCCCAACCTCTCACACATGAACATGTATTTCATTGTCGAGCTGTGTGCACCGTTTTACTTGGTTCAGCTCTCTTTTTCTGTTTTTGGGATCCTTCAATCCCACTTTTGTCAACTGTCTCTTGTCTCCATGACGACAGCCACGGAGCAAAGCAGAGTCAGCATGGTACAGCTCTATCTGCTCCAGCCCTCTGACTCTGGCTGCCTTCCTAAATCCAGTCTGACGCTCTGCACACAGCTGTTGTTCAAAGCCACGGAGCGGTCTGTTTCTCCATTAATTAACTAACATTTAAGTTCATCACACATTCACTCCATTCAGCGTTTTGCTGCTCCTTCAGACAGATTGCCCAGAGTGCACTGCTCTAGATAACAGAATGGTACATTCCAACAGTGCTCCGAATTTATGTATGGTCCAGTTTGTGAATGAGTGTTTCTGAACCTTCAGCCTATTGAAAGGAGCATTGAGGGATTTCTGTTTGACGTGTTAAATTAGTATCAGCTGACAGCTGACTTTTTTGATTGTCTTTATCCACATTATGTGATCCCAAATCAACCCAGCTCCAGAAACTTAAAAAAACCCCTGAAATGATTGGCATGGATTGATCAATCAGTGTTGCTTAACAGAGGAGCTACAGTTCACATTATAGCCACCAGAGGGCGTGCTCCGCCTCCTAAAAGCACTGATTCCTTTGAAACCCCTGTAGTTTGCTGCAGTGTTTGATTTGACTGGTGTGTATGTCTGAGTTATGATCATACCAGTTTGCGGATCTCGCACTCCAGGTTCTGGATGCAGTCGAGCTTCCTCTTGCGGCAGCGCTGGGCGGCGATGCGGTTTTTGCTGCGGCGGCGGATGTCATGGATGAACTCCAGCTGCTCTGAGGTCAGCTTGTGCATCTTGATGAGGATCTGGAAGTCGTTGCGTGGCAGGTTGGTGATCTGGTCTACAGGGAAGGGAAGTTTTACCTGAAAGAAACAATGAATCACTGTCATCATATATGTACTTTGATCAAGTTATAACAACTGAGTCAAGTCCAGGACAACTGGGCAAGATCACTTTGCTGATGAAGGCCAGGACATGTGGTTGACAGCTTCAGAAAAAGCCAGTAAGTGGACCTTGAGTTAGGATTATTTCATTAAATAGAGGTTTCGAAGATCAGGAACTTTAAGGGTAAAAAAAGTTCAGTGTGGCCACTCACAGTACACAGGCCAAAACCCAGAGAAGACATCAACCAGCAAACATATACATGTATATAGTTACTTCCATTGTTACTCAATATTTATTTTTCCTATCTTCCAATCTAAAGAGAAAGAAGTCTTTCTACTGCATCATGAATTTTATTTTGATACTTTAAGTACATTCAGCTGATGTACTTTCAATTTAAATGTAGTCTTTTTACTGTATTGTAGTTTGTAACAACTACTTGTTCTGAAGCATCTGAATACATCAGACACAACTGAGCAGCATTCAGCTTCAGCTCCATGTTGGCAGATGGAGGTCAATGTGGTGTAACATTCACTAGGTGTCAGTGTGATGCTGTTTATTGAAGCCAGCAGCTGTGACACAAAGAGAGCATGGGCTGAGCTCTTTGTTTCACTCAGCCGCTCAGCTTCAAATGTGGATCAGCACATTGACTTTTTTCTTTACTGATATCACTCTAGCACAGATGGATTCATATCATGTTGTCTTTGTTTGTCATTTTGGTTAACTCCAACTTTTTTTCACTCTCTCTTTCTTCACAGTTGTGTCATAGCAATACATTTGTTTTTGCCTCTACTGATCTGCTTTTTCCTGTTAGGCATTCTGTCATTTATTCACTGGTTTGTTTGATTCCTAAGCTGCATCTTTGGCCATCCAAAGATGAAATCTCATTTGTTAAATATTGCTTGTTTAATCCAATAATAAGTGAGTATTCTGTTGAGCACTTCTCGGTGTTCCACTGCAGTAGTGAACATGAGAGCAGAGAGCTGCAGCAGCCCATGCTGTTTCCTTCATACAGCAGTGTTCAGCACAGCGATGCCAGCACACCACGATGACATCATTCACCGCTCTGACAACAGAGCAAAGAGAGGCAAGTGTGTGTGTGCATGTCTGTGTGTGTGTGCTGTGTTTAGGTGCCGCCTGTCCTTTACTGTATAGACATCTATATATAGCTCCATGACTCTCAGCAGTCACATAATAAGGTTGGAATGACAAAGTGAGCCCTGGATGCTCATAAATCCCCTCACCAATCTCTCTCTCTCTCTCTCTCTCTCTCTCTCTCTATAGGGATATAAATATAGGGAGAAGGCAACGAGCAATTTAACATGGCCCAAAAAAGCGCAAGAAATGATTCAAAAGCTACAGGAAAATAACCTGCTAAATGTGCAAACAAAAAAACACAAACAAAAAAGAGAAAATGAAAAATAGTGCTGAGAAGTAATGATATGTGTGGTTTTGTTAAGCAACAAAATTAAATAAATATAATAATAATAATAATAATAAGCAGTAAACATGTAAATGTAAGAATAAATTCTAATACAATCTATATTAGAATATAGTATAATCATGATAATTATAGATACAATTTTCTGTACATTTTTCTGTATTTGAAGAAAATAAAAATTCTAATGACTCTTCCACCCCCAACCCTCACCTCTTTTTATGCCTAATTTTCAGGTAATTTTCTTGTGGACTTTTACCATTCTTTATATATTTTGTGGGACATTTCTGGCATTCTGGTCATTCTGGTTCTGTTTTTTTCTGCATATTTTCAAAATTATTTAAACCAATTTGCTCAAGATTCAAAGGGTAAAATGATTCAAGAAAAGGTATCTGAACGCAGCACGAGACAACTAATGTCGATCCAGGTTTAAAGGGGTTAAAGGTTTAACATTTGCAACATCATAACTCAAAAGAATAATAAAACAAAATGTGAAATAACTGTACCATCAAACCTAATATAGTACTCTTAACCCTACAGAGGAGGGTTACAGCTAGATGATGTTCTCTGATCAATCACTTACATGTGTCCCAGCATCCTGCTTTTGACTCTGACATTTACATGGAACATGACAAATCTTATATTGTCTTATTGGATATTCATTTTCATGTTCACATACAGGCTTGTGATTTGTCTGCCCGCAGTAGTGTGTTATTTCTGACCACCTTGGCCGCAAACTACTTATTTGATTTCAATCAAATAACTTAATAGGAACATTGTTTTAAAATGTTAAATACCATATTTAACATAATCAATATCATGCTGCAACACATACTTCATGAATGCATTTATTGCAATTTTTAAATAATAATGCTTTGTTTTAAATAATACTTAAACTCTTGCTTGTTATTAAATAATATTTGCAATAACTGTTAAATTATTTTAACTCTAACTTTTTAATTTCAAGCAAAATTATTCAATGTTAATACTTAAATTACATAATTCTAAGTCACAACAAAAGAATGAAAAGAAATTAGAGTCGTTTGGTTTATGGCTTTACAAGCATCAACATCTCAAATTAGGGATGTTAACAATAAATCAGTGATCGATTAATCGGTCATTAAGACTTTAATGGAACATGTAAAATTTAATCGATAAATCGATAGGCTATGAAATGCTGGTAAAATATATGCAGTGTGTTGCTGTGGGCTTTGATTGAGATGAAACGCATTTTGTATATTTTGAAATACGAAAAATTTTCAGTTTTTTTTCTTTTTCAAATAACAACTAATTAATTGTCATTTTTACCAGTTAATTGATTAAGGAAAATGCTCACAATTAGCAAACCCTATCTCAAAACTATATTAAAGCCTATGAAATACTTCCACAATAATTTATAGTCTTTTGTTTTAAATGTGTAGTTTTGTAGTATTTGAATACTCTGCTTGATTGGCAGATTTTAATAGTTTATAGAAATTGTTTCTTTTACTTTTTTTAAAGAATTTTTGGGGGGCTTTTTGCCTTAATTTACAGAACAGTGACAGTGTTCCCATGCATCTTTTATTTATCTCACGTGTTACTTTCCCTTCAATGACCACGTTTCCCAGCATCCCAGCAACAGTTTTACCTAACCACATGTTAAATACGCTGCTCTGGATCTGTTGATGTCATATGTGATTGGATATCTGATACAAAACTGGCTTCTTTGTGTATGGACTGGAGCTGGATTGGAAAAAACAGGTTGAATAGAGGTTGTTGGTACAATGTTTTGTGGGACAGGCCTCTACTCTCAGTCATTTACAGTATATATAAATTGTTTGGGGTGTTTTTTACTTAAAACTCAATCATTTGTTGAAAAAAAAACTAGTAGAAAAGTAAATTTTGAAAATATTCAACTATTACAAACTTACTAATCTTGAAATGCTACTTCAAAATTCTTTAAATAAGGAGTAAAATGCAAAGTGGCATAATGCAGAGTGGGTGGAGAGGGTCTTGGTGGGCTGGCCTAATTGGAGAGGGCAGATCTGGGGTCAGGAGCAGCAGATGGTGGAGGGAATGTGGCCAGGACACCTTCCACCTGCCTACAGGGCACCCCAGGGTCTCTCTCTCTCTCTCTCTGTGTGTGTGTGTGTGTGTGTGTGTGTGTGTGTGTGCGTGTGTGTGTGTGTGTGTGTCTGCTATATGGGGGAGACAACTAGGGCAAAGAAGTGGGACAGACACAGACACATACATGTACAGGCGGATGTATGTAGGTACACACACACGCATACAAACACACAAAATCAATAAAACACAACAGGACTTCAACCAAATTCTATTTGAAATTATGTATATTCCCAATGTGCTGAAGTGAACTGTAACACTGTGAGTTTTAGCAGCGACTCTGATCAGTCATAACTAACATATAAAGTTAAAGAGGTAAATATGGTGGTCCGACCTGTCTGATGTTTCTGCTTATTTTATCCACTGTGATGCTTTGCTGACATCTTTGATCCACCAAATCTAGTGGCACGGGAGCTAAAAAATGCACTGCTGTGGATGGGGCTGCAGCAAAACAAAAAAAAAATTCCATTTAAATGTACACTATATTTGAATATTTGCTCCTCTTTAACTTAAACAATAGCTGATTGAGGCAGCAGAAAGCCAGCAATTCCACTGTTTGGGGGAGTAAAATTACTGTTTTCTCTAATGGAGTCCGGGGATTTTCATATGACCACTTCAAATCTCCATCTGTAGGGCTGTCACACAGCAATGTAAGCAGTGAAAATAAATAAAGCGTATACTTAAAATAATTTTGATTTTTTAGGTGGGCCATTTTTTGGTGGCTGTAAACCAAAACATAAGCGCCATTTGATTCTCTGTGAATTAAACTTTTATGCCCAGAAGTTATAGTAAATAAAGACTGTGAACAGGTCAATATTGCTGGGTCTAGCTACCTGATGTATGCTGATATTCATAAAAAAATATGTTCTCAAAACTCATTGGAAACATGGCTGACTCTTCTACAACTGGTAAAGGTCTCACTTGTTTTAGGTGAGTAGGAAACTGTATAGCGTTAGTCAAAAAGGTCATAATTACCCAAAAATCCAAATATTTGTTTCTGAGGTTTAACATAATCTTTTCTTAATTTGATTTTTACTTTCCTTTTTTTATGCTTACATCCACCACTACAATTGTTTCAACAGGAAACAGTCAGCATGTTTGCATGATGTTAAAAAAAGTCAAATTATTGTGTTAGTCCATATAAAATTGGACTTTTAAAATACATGTAAACATGTAAGTGCGACTAAAAGTACAGTCCCACAACATCGGCACATCCTTATATACAGTCTATGGTAGCACCACTTAACTGTGCATGTAAATGCACTAAATGTGAAGCTGCACCCTATGCTTGATTGTCTTTGCTTCGTAGTTATCTAGTCAAGATAATACATAACGAGGCTGACAGGTCACTTAAAAAGCAGGATGACTTCAGTCGGCCCAGTGATCATATAATTACATGCCAACAGAGGCGGCAGATGGAGCATTTTGAAGATGTCAGAGCATCAACAGCTTATAGTGGGTCAAAATATAGTTCCACAAAATACACTATACATATGTATCATCGTCAGGAGAGCAGCATTTGAAACAAATAAAGTGACTCTGTGGTAGTGACCCCTGTAAAATGCCCCTCCAAGTGTCTGCTCCACTGTGTCTATTCAGAATAGCTGAGCACCTTCTGATACATTAACCTCTGCAACACAGTTTACTGACTCATCCACGGGCCACAGGCCACAGCCACTCACTTCTCATGAAGATAATATCCTGTGTATGCATGTGTGTATGTGTGTGAGCTCCAGTATAAAACTCCTCTCACATCTCATCACATATTGCATGTGCTTAGGCGTCACCATGGTAACCATACAGCTCTTTTAACTTCAAGCCGTATCTGCTGGAAGGGTTTGCGTAATTCCTCCTGAGAGAAAAAAAATGTCTAAGAATAGTCCCAGCTGTGAATCGCACCTAGAATATGCTTCAAAAAAGCACTGCTACATGTTACTTACACCTGAACATGTCCTTTTAAAGCTGTAGTAGGTAACTTTTATTTTTATTTTTTTTAATATTTGCTAAAAATACATACTATATTCATACAGCACTAAATGGGACAGCTAATCAAAGAAAAACAAAATCATATTCCTCTGCCTATTCTTTTATCTTGTAAAATTTTACTGCATGTGAACGAAAACAAGCAATCAGAGTTGAGGAGTCTCTAACACTGCTTATGAACTACAGTCAAACTCTGAAGCTAGACAGCACTGATCAAATACAAATACCTTTAACAGTTAAACAATACACTAAAATGTGTTTCTGAAAACGTTTGCCTGAACATCCACACCAAACAAAAAATATGTGTACATGCATGGACAGGGTAGAGTGTCTGTGTTTCAGGAATATAAGAAGCATTGTGATGGGACATTCAGAGCCTTAGGGTGTCCTCACACCTAGGGTTCAATGGCTCTGGTCTATATCAGTGGATGAATTTTTAAACTTAGGGCATCTTTTACTTGGCTCTGTTTCATTTTACAGTAAGAAAAATCCAGGCAAACCAAAACACTTAACTATTGCTGCCTTCACATGCTCCTCAGAAATATCGGATTTATCATATTTTACGACTTACGAGCACATGAACGGCCCTCCAAAGTCATAATTACCAATGGGAATTTGGGAAATTTTGATGATACCTGAAATTTCAGGGCAGCAGAAATGCGAAAAGCATGGAAACAGTGACAACAGTTGATGCTAAAAAATACATTTTTAGTTCATAGCAGCTATCATTACTTGATGTCACATTTTAGTATCTGCATCTATTAGCTGTAGCCAGCAGTGTTTCCCATACATATACTCTCCCTGGGAGGCCCGCCCAGATAAATTGAGACCCGCCCAGAAAGATTAAATCTGAATTCCACTGTTTTTTCTAATCAACAATGTAATTTTACAGCGCAGACAGACCATCCGCACTCCGGCCCCAATGTTTCCCATTAATTACAAAGTGTTGTCCTGCCATAGTCTCAATGGAGTTGGACTGTTAATTAAGAGCCATATTAAAATACTGTTGAGTTATTTGTAGCGCAGTAGCGGTAGAGACGCACAGCAGATCGTTAGGCGCATTAAAAATGAAACTGAACCTTTCATTCTGCTGGGCCTAAATCTGTCTTTCACTTACAAAAATCTGCAAATACCCCCTTTCATCGATCTGATCAGCTGTGAACGTATCATCAGATCAATTATCCACCTCAGACGTGACATTCAGCTGCGAAGGAGATAAAAAGAACTCTGCCTGCTGCGCTGCATTCACGGACCCGCAAAAACGTCGGATATTAAAGTCACACCACAGATAGAGTGACAGTAACCGCTACTTTATTTTTGGTGTTTTATTGTTATTCCATTAGGTTGGAGATTTGAGCACATCTCTAATGAGATCAACCACAGACATTATCCCTGAACAATCTAATCTGTAGTGCTTCATTGACTCACTGTCATCAAGTGCAAGTTTTGCAGGTATCTTTGTCTTTCTGCCATTTTCTCCTGTGCATGAGTTACTATCGAGCCTCTTAAAAGTCCTCTTCTCTACTTGCAACAGTTTTTCATTATAGGAGCTTATGGGCTACAATGCTAAGTCTCTCTCTGTGTTCACACCTGCCCAAACAAATCGAACCAAGGAGGAAATTAGACCATTAGTACCATTTTAACCAGACTAAACAGTGCAGGTATAAAAACATCCTTAGTCTAAGTTTAAGCACAAAAAGGTGTTCTTGGTCCAGTCCAAAATTCACTCTGAAGCTGAAGGTTTGTTTTGGGAACCTGATCAGAATTTGACCCAACCAAACTAGCAGGTGTACTCTGCAAGTTTAATCTAAATGGCTCCTGTAGTGATGTTTGCTTTGCATCCTGATTAGGTCACCAATGACGATGTCAAGAAATCAACTCTTGAGGATCTATGAAATGAAGGGAAATTCAATCTTATTGCAATTTGTGGTTGGCTGTCAGCAAAAATCAAGCAGTTTCCTACTAACCTCAGGGCCAGAGACTCTGGAGACACCACTTTCACTGTCCCCCTCTGAGAAAGAGCCTGATTCGTCACTGGAGTTACCGCCACTGGCACCAAATCCCTGTTCACTTTTGATACTGGAGCAACCCTGAGAGAAGACCACCTCTCCACTGTGGGGGTTCCTCTGCTCCACTACCCCAGCCAGGCAGTGTGACAGTCCAGAGGTGGAGCCTGAGAGTGGGGATGACGAGAAGTCAAACTGGGGAAGGCTGGAAGGGGAGCTACCACTGCCTGCGTCCTCTGGGTAAGAGAATGAGGAACGGGAGCTGGAGGTCTGTGTCCGGGGCTCAGAAGGGGAAGGGGAGTGGACTGAAGTCTTGATGGGAAGAGGGCAGCTGGTGGTGAGGCAGGAGCGTCCGGAAGAGGGAGCTTCTACCTGCATCAGGGTTGAGACTTTTTCTCTGAACTTATCGTCCATGTAAGAATGGGCCAACATCTGTCGTTCTCCAGCTGCTGAAGAGAAAATGACGCTGGCTCTGTCTAGCTCCCCCTCTTGTTTAGAGGAGGAGGCTTTGGACAATGGCCTTTCCATGTTCTTGCCAATGCCAGTCAGAGCTGTTGGTATGACATCTGCAATGCCGGTCTTGAAGTCCCTCTTATCCCTCTGCCTGTCTTTGACCAGCTCCCTGTAGTGGTTGAGGGACAGTCTGTTGGTGAGTAGTTGCTGGATAGTGGTGCTGGGCACGCCACTGAGATCCAGGCCGCCTCTCTGGAGGTAAGAGCGCAGGCAGGAAGAGGGTGAACCTCGGCTTGGAGAGTGCTCAGTTGCTACTGGAACCCCTTCTACCTCCAGCTCCATCTCCAGTACTTCTTCAGTACACAGTTCTGGGTTGCAACCGCTCCTTTCATCTCCTTCCTCTTCAAACATGAATGGTTCCTCCTTGATCCTGGAGGGTGTAAGGAGAGTCTGTGGAGCGGCACGGCTGTCTCTGAGCTGTGAGCTCACAGGGCTGACTGAGGTATGGTTGGCATCATCACTGCCATAATGGGTTTCTCCATTGTGCTTATTATCACAGATCTGGTACTGATACTTCCTGTATTTTGGACATTGAGAAAGGTCAGCGGGAAGTGACGCAGTGCTTGCTACGTGATTTGTCTGCTGCCTCGTCTCATCTGAAGATATCGCCTCGTTAAAGGCTGCATCCTCGGTGATGTCATCACCATATTCCACCTTGCCGTTAGTGGCGATTTGGCTGTCGTTCTGTAGCTGAGCTTGAAGGAACCGAAAGCAAGAGTCCTCCAAGTTGTGAACGCCCAGGAAGTCGGCACACAGGATGACCTCGTGGATGTTTTCGCGACTTAAAACCAGCTTAGCTGTGTAGGCAAACTGGAGCAGTGGAGCAAAACCCTTTGCTGTCACCTGTAGAGGAGAGAAGTGTGAGATGAAAGAATAGTTTTTCTGTCAATGCCTTCAAGCATCACCTTCATGTTGAGTTAATGATACATCAAAAAGATTATTTTTTTTGTGCACTGAACTGTCAGTAACCTCAACATCAGCTCAATATCAAGATTAGCATCACCAATTCAGTATCAGACCAAATGTCTCCCTTTCTATACCACCAATGTCAAATCAATTCCATCTTGACTCAAAGTGGACATTTATACCAAACTTGAGGAAATTCCCTTCATATTCTTGAGATATCGCTTTTAAGAGAATGAGATGAACCCCAGATCACTGCAATCTTGACCTTTGATCGATACAAGTCTAATCTGTTCATTCATCTGCTCAAAGCAGATGTTTATGCCTAATTTGAGGAAGTTTTCTTCAAGATTCTTGAGATATTGCTTTCTCGAGAATGAGACAGACGCAAGGTCAAAGCAATCTTGAGCTTGATCTATAACAAAGTCTAATCAGTTCATTATCGACTCAAAGTGGACATTTGTGCCAAATTTAACAACATTCCCTCAAGGTCTTAGTGAGATTTCGTGTTCATGAGAATGAGACAGATGAGGTAATAGTCACCTGGACTTTGACCACCAAAATCTGATCATTTCATTGTTAAGTCGAGTGGATGTTTGTACAAAAAAAATCCTTCAAGATATTCTTGAAATATACCACGACAACCCAAAAACATAATGCCTCTGGCCTCAGCTGTCTCATGCATGGAGATGTAAAAATACACATTGCAACTCTAACAAAGAGGTGGTGAGCTGGTAATGGATGAAACTGAATTTTACCCCACAAGCACTCAATCCACTTTTTTTATTCTTTGTTATTTCGCCATATCTTGGCCTTATAAATCTTTTCTGTCTCGTCTTCTTCTTCCATCCCCGTCTTCTACCCTTCACCCTCTCATTTTTGCTGCTTTCTTCATCTTCACTACAGTCAGCATGGCTTCTTGTGTGTGTGTGTGTGTGTGTGTGTGTGTGTGTGTGTGTGTGTTCATATATGTGTATGTGTAAGAGGGGATGTTGTGCCTACACTATATTGCTGTATATGCAATATATGTGTGTGTATATTGGTGTGCATGTAAGCCTATTTTCAGCTGGCATCAGCAGCTGCGGCATCCTGTGCAGAAACACATGTGTACAGGCACAGACAGGAGCCAGGAGCTACCAAGCTTACTAATGAGAAGCAGCAGAGAGAGGAACATTGCCTAAGAGAGAGACTGGATTAATCAATGAAACTGATCGATAAGTATCTCCTTAACATCTGTTTTTCATCTTTTATTTTCCCTCAAGTAGCTTTAAGGTTAACATGTTATTCCATACTGTCTGCCAGTGCAATATATATTCTGTATTAAACTGTGAAATATTCAAGTATCATTTTCTTGTCATTTCCATAAATTTTATTTCCATTTTTCCTCAAATTCAGCCTGACATACAGTCCTTGCTGTCTTAAAAATATGGGATATTAACTAGAATTTAAAACCACAAAATCATGATTTGGGTAAAAATAAATAGATTTCTGCTAGAAAGCTAGACAAACTTCCCCCCTGTGCCAATTTGTCAAACCCTGAAGCTGCCACTTGCTGATGGCACTGGCATGTTCGGGGTTAGGTTGCCATGTACACTGGTTTTCAAAATACCTCTCAGGGTAGTCCCTACATTTCACTGTCAAACTTACTGGTGTGACCAAACCTTAAACTAGATATACTACCATGCAGTTGTATGCCCAGAAACCTGTTGTATGTGGTCACCATTACCTTGACCTTTGACCACCAGATTCTAATCACTTCATTCTTGAGACCAAGTGGACATTTGTGCAAAATTTGAGGAAACACCCTCAAGGCCATTTTCATATATCGCATTCACGAAAATTAGATGAATGTGAGTGTCACAATGTCACAGTGACCTCGACCTAATCCATTCGTCCTTGAGTCTATGCAAACATTTGTGCCAAACTTTAAGTAATTCCCTCAAGGTGTTCTTGAAATATTGCATTCACGAGAATGGGACAAATGCAAGGTCACTGGGACCTTTGACCTTTGACCACCCAGATATAATTAGCTCATCCTTGAGTCTACTCGAACGTTTGTGCCAAATTCGAAGTAATTCCTTTAAGGTGCTCTTGAGATATCTGATTCACAAGAATCGGACATACATATGCATGGAAGGACAATCTGAAAATATAATGTCTCTGCCCACAGCTGTCCCCAGTGCCAAGGCATAAAAATAATCAATAGGTTTTAATTATGTGGTTAGGAAGACATAGATTTAAAGATAAAAATTAAGCTTCAGGTTACAGCTACGTAAATAAAGTTGGAGTGACGATCGGCTCGTTACTTCTTTTTTATTGATTAACATTGAGTTAGATCAGTTTTATTAGGTGCACATGAGGGACCAAAAAACCTGTCAGGTGTATACAGCCTGAAATTCAGTAGTCTTAATTGCCATGTAATAAAAAACAAGTCCACTGAGGTTTTCTAATGCCGGATTGTAACAGTACTACAACAGAGTCCTTTGTCCTGAAAATACTAAATTCCACACCTGGACCTGTTTACCTCGGAGCCACAGTGAGTTCTGGTAATTTATGAGAGGAATGAGTGGAGAGCAGAGAGGATGTGAAAGATAAAGCCATGCTTGGAGTCATTAGTGGCGTAGTCGGGTGGAGGCCTGTGCGAGTGATTACTGTACAAGGTGGAGTCACAGACATATTAATCAATATGACAGATCTGGGGCTTTATATGGTAATGTCTGCCACTGGGATCACAAAGTGAACAAAAGCAACTCCAACTAACAAGGTAAATGCATTTAAATCCATGTCTGACATGTTGGATATGGATTTAAATGCTTAGCTTTAGGCTTATATAACATAAAAATCAGTTATTGTTTGTATAAAGATGTTTTGGCTTAAAATACATGTTTTTTTGGGGCACAATTCCCACTGGAAAACAGTGACAGGTCCTCAAAAAAGACCCACGTTGGGGGGCTGAAAGATCATATATATGTCATAATGATCCAGATGTACACCCAGTTCATTCTAACTTTTGTAAATCAGGCTTTCTGTTATAATTTTGTTGTTTCCCAGACCGAACTGGGACAACCCTGAAGACTTCATCAGAGTTATTACCATAAAACTTATATTAATAGCCTGGGCTATTATTTGCTTAAATCACTGAACTCAACAGACTTATATTTGGGACAGGCGTCCATATGGGACAGGCTTTTAATTCCTTTAACACAAAACTTGCTCAGCATATTACTTATTTAACCTTTTGGGACCTGGGACTTATTTTACTCAAAAACATGGCAAGAAGGTGATGAGCAACAATAGAAGAAATGACCATATGAAAAATACAAGAAAATATGCAGAAAAATATAAGCAAGAAAATGATTAGAAAAAAATATAAAATAATTCTATAAAATAATTTTAAATTAGCAATTATGAATATCAATCACTGGACATTTTCCCTCACTTGTAAAAAATGTATCTCTTTTTTTTGAGTATTCCATGGTTACTATGCCGACAATACCGTCTTTGGTGCTTATTGTTTTTTAGTTAAATGAACTCAGTAATTGCATTGTAGAGAATTTTACCAATCTAACGACATGTGTAGCACGTCCATATGGACAAACACTTAAACACAAATACATATTTGTATGTGTGATGTCAGCAGCTAATGTTATCTCCAGCCATAGCCAACAACTCGGGTTTAAAACATACAAAGAACTTCTATAAAAATGAACTGCTTGGTAACCACCTTTAATTGAGACAGGCCTTTATTTGTCAAATTGTGTCACCACACCTGACTAGTAAATGGGACTGGATATTTATTTGGGACTAGCCTTAATGATCACCTCAGGCTGTGTGTTGTCATTGTGGCCCTTACCTTGTCTGGCAGGTTGATGATGGGCTCCGTTTCGCCTGGTGATCCGTTGTGGCCCAGCAGGGCCTGCAAGAAGTAGCGGCTGCTGGCAGCGAGAACAGCCCTGTGTGCGCGCACCTCCCGACCCTCCACCAACACGGTCACGTCGCACAGGATGCCCTGCCGCCGCTGCTCCTCCAGGCTCAACAGCACATTGGCACAGTGGACCTTGGATTCGTACACGTACACGGGCGCTGCCGCCTCATCGCCCCGCTCCTCACCTGCCGACATCACTCTCTCTAGCACCCTGCACAGACGAAAAAAAGATAAAAGAAGGGACCATGTCAGAAAGCTACATGTATACAATATTTGCGTATTGGCTACCTCTACACTCTTTCAAGAGGTTACGAGGTATTTTAAGTTTTAAGCTGCTCTATGACAAATGCAAATGAGTTAGCAGCTGAAAAGAATGCAATTGCTAGAATTATGCTGTAACATACTGAAGCAGTACAATTTGCTCTCCTTTGATCATTTCCTAAAATTCTCATCCCTCAAACTTTTTTAAATGCCTTCAAAAACCAGATATTTTATGTAAATTTATCAACAGGCAAAATGGTGGTAGGGACACCAGGGACACAGCAAGCAGCTACGGAAATATCGCACATCGCAAGACTTCCTTGGGGCAGTCAGTTTTTCCATAAAATGTTCTAAAATGTGGAACTAACTAAAATAAGAGCAACACAAGATATGTTTAACAAGGTGTTAAAGGTTGGCTGAGGCAAAACCCCCAAAAGATGGGAGCAGTTTTTATCTTTTTATATAATGTCTTTTAGCTGAGTGTTTTAAGAGCACATAACCTTGATTTTTTTTTTGCATTGTAATTCTATGTAATCATGATGTAAACATTTACCTTTTTATCTTCTTTAATGTATAAGCCTGTTATTGTATGCACACGATTATACATGTGTGTAACCTTGATACTTTCATATTTAACAAAAGGCCTAAATATGGACTGGAGTTGGAATGGCTATAATCTCTATATGTGAAACATCAGTTACTACAGCTTGATTGTCACAGGCTGAAGTCGTACTATGTCACTTTGCATTGTCCCTATCAAAAAACTATATAAATAAAAAAACAAATTTAAAACAATTGTGAATTTGTTGCAGATGAAAAGTCTGCAAACATCTGCAGTCTTTAGTGTGTAAGATCTGCAATATGTGTGTGCTTCAAAGTCAGATTGCCATTTTAGCATCCGGAACATCATTTGCGGATGCTAGCCAAGCAAGTCGACTGATAGTCCCTTATCAGCCAGCAATGACACACACAGGCAAAGAAACGAGTGTGCTTAAGACAATGGTGAAATATTAACAGAACATATAAGGGAATATGTGAAAAGAACAGGTACAAGAGTACAAATTTGAAATGTTTGCTTTTTCAATTTAATGTTTAGAGAATATCAACCAAATCCTGGCACTGTGCATTGGCCCTGGTTCCCCTCGTCCAAAACCCAAAGGGATTTTTCCATTGGATTTTAGATTACTGTAGAAATAAACTCTGTGGCAAACAAACACTTATGATACTTGGACACCAAAGTAATTCAGAAATGTCCATAAGAATAAATAAAGAATCCATTTATCTACCACTTTTGGGACTTCTGAAGCCAAAATGCAATTGCCAGAAGTAAAAAAGCTAACGTAAGCTACCGTCACGACCTAATGTTGCCGCCACAGCCAGGCTGTAAAATGGGGTGTTTGATTAGGCATATTGAACAAGCAATGGTTTTAGTTAGGGATGCACAATATTGGATTTTTGCTGATATCCCATTTGTCGATATATAACAACTCATATTGCCGTTAACCAATATCAATATGTCCAGCCAATTTTAGGGATCACAGAGTCTCTTTATTAGTGGAATTAACGTCACATCATGCATACTGTTATCCTGATGGCCCACCAGCAGATGGAGACACAAAATACACTGTTTTTTTGTGTATGTAATATTCACTCATTGTGCAAAAGGAGAAAATGTTTTGTACATGTTTACTTGAGAAACGAAAGAAAAGATATATTGGTCTGTGACAATGGCAGAAATCAGCATGTTGGCCTATTATGATATTTCATTTTAAAAGCTAATATCTGCCAATACAGATAACATGCCGATATCATCATGCATCCCCAGTGTCAGTCCCCGAACAGCAGAGGAATATTCATCTTTTCACTGCAGGGTTACTGTGCTGAACTGTAGCATTCTGTAAGCTATGTGTATTAAAGTGTCTGCATGTATATATCTAGAAAAAGATATTAAAGAGGTAGACATAGTGAGATATGAAGCAGCTTTCCATATTGATTGCAGGCAGCTCTGTCTATTGTGTTTAATTTCAATGCTGTAGTACATAAAGCCCCGACACAGACAGCTGAGCACGCAGTCTGTCTGTCTCATCAGCCCTGGGCTCTGTGTGTGTGTGTGTGTGTGTGTGTGTGTGTGTGTGTGTGTGTGTGTGTGTGTGTGTGTGTGTCAGCAGGCAAAGAGGAGGGGGCTTCTTTCTGCTGACTCAGGCTTTTGAGCAGGCAGAGCCCTGTGCTGGGGGCTTGCTGAAGTAGTGTTCTGGCTGTTCTCCCTGTGGCCCACGGGCCAATCATCTCCACACTGTAGATCATCTCCGCTGCCCCTCAGGAACACTTGGGGCTCAGACCATTCGCTGCTGCTTCTCATGATGCCTGCACATTCTTATCCAGCACTATTTAGCCGCTGCACTACACATTCACATGCCTGCTGAAAGTGAAGATGAAAGAAAGAGGAAAAGGCACTACTGTATTCCTCAGACTTCATTTGCTATCACTGAATAACTCTGTATACTTTACTGTACTCAGCTGCTGACCTCTGACTACTCAGCCCTAGCTTTATAGAGCCATAGATATACACTCACCGGCTACTTTATTAGGTACACCTTGCTAGTACCGGGTTGGACCCCTTTCTGCCTTCAGAACTGCCTTAATCCTCCGTGGCATAGATTCAACAAGGTACTGGAAACAGTCCTCAGAGAGTTTGGTCCATATTGACATGATAGCATCACACAGTTGCTGCAGATTTGTTGGCTTCACATCCATGATGCGAATCTCCCGTTCCACCACATCCCAAAGGTGCTCTATTGGATTGAGATCTGGTGACCGTGGAGGCCATTTGAGTACAGTGAACTCATTGTCATGTTCAAGAAACCAGTCTGAGATGATTCGAGCTTTATGACATGGCGCGTTATCCTGCTGGAAGTAGCCATCAGAAGATGGGTACACTGTGGTCATAAAGCGATGGACATGGTCAGCAACAATACTCAGGTAGGCTGTGGCCTTGCAACGATACTCAATTGGTACTAAGGGGCCCAAAGTGTGCCAAGAAAATATCCCCCACACCATTACACCACCACCACCAGCCTGAACCGTTGATACAAGGCAGGATGGATCCATGCTTTCATGTTGTTGACACCAAATTCAGCATATATCGAGACTCATTAGACCAGGCAACGTTTTTCCAATCTTCTATTGTCCAATTTTGGTGAGCCTGTGCGAACTGTAGCCTCAGTTTCCTGTTCTTAGCTGACAGGAGTGGCACCCGGTGTGGTCTTCTGCTGCTGTAGCCCATCTGCCTCAAGGTTCGACGTGTTGTGCGTTCAGAGATGCTCTTCTGCATACCTCGGTTGTAACGAGTGGTTATTTGAGTTACTGTTGCCTTTCTATCAGCTCGAACCAGTCTGGCCATTCTCCTCTGACCTCTGGCATCAACAAGGCATTTTCGCCCACAGAACTGCCGCTCACTGGATATTTTCTCTTTTTCGGACCATTCTCTGTAAAATTCTCTGTAGAGATGGTTGTGCGTGAAAATACCAGTAGATCAGCAGTTTCTGAAATACTCAGACCAGCCCGCACCAACAACCATGCCACGTTCAAAGTCACTTAAATCACCTTTCTTCCCCATTCTGATGCTCGGTTTGAACTGCAGCAGATCGTCCTGACCATGTCTACATGCCTAAATGCATTGAGTTGCTGCCATGTGATTGGCTGATTAGAAATTTGCGTTCACGAGCAGTTGGACAGGTGTGCCTAATAAAGTGGCCGGTGAGTGTAGAAACATAGATACTGTACGGGAGCCATACTGGGGAGGTCAAGATCCGCTTGTAAACAAATACATGTATATTTAGAGATGTAGATTTCACCGCAAAATTGACTGTAACTCACTTAGTTCTGAGTCGATTTTCATTTTATGTTTCTGAAATGTAGTGAAAGTATGAAGTTGAATTAAATGAAGTTGCATAAAATTTAAAGTAGCAGAAATACTCAAGTAAAGTTCCAGTACCTAAAAATTGTACTGAATTATTCTACTTCAGTAAATGTACTTCAGTAAATGTAAATGTACTTTTATAAACGCTATTAAAAACTACTTTCATCTCTACTCTCATTTAAGCCAAAATTTAAAACACAAGACCTCCTTATTGCTTACATTTTTTTTAATGTAAGCACTCCTTCATAAGCGAGGCCAGCTCGGTGACGAGGAGCACGCGCAGAATATTGACTCCAGTTTAAGTCCTAATAAGGTGTGCACATTACGGTGATACACACCTGATCACCTGATCTCAGTCAGACTAACATGTTTACAGTTATGTCAAAAGTCTGGTTTTAGTCGGACTAACACAATAATTCTACTATTTCTAACATCATGTGAACATATTGAGTGTTGTGCAGCATGGCAAGCATCTCACATCCACCATCTCCTCAACCTCTTATGTCACTTTGGAAACGTTGGTATGATACGCATGAAACGTACAAATATAATTTATCTGTGGTTTGCAAAAGTGTACAGTGACAGCATTTTGTTCAGGAGACTGATGTGTTTGCTTGTGACCACTGGTTTCTATAAATCATAAAAATGAGACATCACTTTAAAATCATTACGTCTTTTTGAAGTAAAACGCATTTACAGTTGAACTTCAAACACACTGTGAGCATGTATACTTGAGATGTGAGCTCCAGCAGAAGCTCTGCAGTGACTTTTGACGATACCACTACAACAAAATACAGACATTATTTTGAGAAACTGCATAAACATCTCCTGCTTTTCACATTTCCCCATGTCTCACTTTGAGTTAGCCCCGTCTTTGACGTTTAAAGCTATGCTCCTCCGTGTTTTGCTCTCCTCCTCCCGACCACGCTGGGTAAATTGTTCAGAGACAGTTGAGGGGCTTCGGTAAACAAGACGTTGCCAGTGGTTTCATCATCTCGTCTGGGCTGTGCTTTAATATGTGTGAGAAGAGGTTGGGATGTTTCAGCGGCAGACTGAGCTGACAGGCAGCTAACTGATATCCATAATCCCCAAACTGTAAAATTACAACTGAGGAGGGAGGAGGGAGGAGAGGAGAAAACACAGAGAAGTTTCTCAGAGTGGAACACCAGAGCTGGAGTGAAAAACTGGAGCTGCTGAAATACAGCGTGAGACCATATTATTCACTCTCTGTTTAGCCAGTTATATACAAAGAGATGCAAGAAAAAAACAAAAATACTGACAGATACTTTAAGAGAAAACTAGAAGTGTGTTTTCTACATATGGGGATGTCTTATTATGAATGATGAAATACTGAACCACTCACTGTAAATCACAGCAGGTGTGTGAACACTGCTTATCTTATTAGTGTATGTACAAAAGCTATTTTGTGTTGTTTTCTCAACTTAAATATATGTGTGTTTGTGTTTGGCTGTTGCAATTTTTTTTATTTCACACAGTTACCACAGAATTACAGTCTATGTGTGGAGGTAGCTGACCACAGGAGGACGACAGCAAACTTTCATTATTCTACCATTATGTTTGTGACCGGTGTTCTGTCATGCTGTATCCCCTTTCTAAGTTCAGTAGCTTTTGCATGTCTGTGAGTGCAGCGCAGGCGAAGACATGCAAAGACAAATCCAAAGATACTTTACAAAACTTTTGGGGACAGAAGCTCGTTGTTTCACACAGAAGCCATCAAAAGAGTCTTCACTATGCCGTTGTATTGATACAGTCCTCAAAATCACAATCAACAGGAAAAAGCCCAGAGAAGCAGAGCAGCAGGAGTCTCCTCCTGTCCAATTGGCACTGCCAGTATTTCCCATAATGCAGCTCAGCACTTTCCCCCCCATCAGCCAGTTGCTCCGTTAGCCTACATTCACCCCGGCACCACCATCAATCAAACACACACATCTAACGCCATCCAAACCCCTGAGACAGCCTGACACGAGCAAAGGTAGCCACGGGCAAGCAAACACACACACACATACACATACACATACACATACACACACACACACACACACACACACACACACACGGTGCGGCCCAGCAGGCGGAGTAGAAACATCCAGGAGTGAATTATTCATCACAGGAGCAGCAGAGCCCAGGACCAGGCAGGGACCTTCCCCCAGAGCTGCTGCTGCTGCTGTTGCTGCTGCTGCTGCTGCTGCTGCTGCTGCTACACACAAATATTAATTAACAAACACTAATAATTCACCAATTCCACTGTGTGTGTGTGTGTTTGTGTGTGTGTGTAGGTACAGTCCAATGTACTGCTATGGCCTACTTTCCTCCACCCTTTCCTGCCTCCTCCTCTGCCCTGATTACGTCTTTTTTTCATCTGATGGTGTCTGTGGGGTATAGCGCTTATAGAGTGTGTGTGTGTGCATTTAGAAGATAAATAAAGGATGGCGAGTTCTGTCAAAACATCTGATGACATCTGTTTGCTAAGAGAAGCTCTGCCCAGCTTAAATCATTTAAGAAAAGTGATTTCATCAAAATGTCTTACAAATAATCCTGATCCTGCACTCAAAAAACAAAACACAGTCAGTGTAAGTTAGCGTAATTCAGTAAAAGTGAAAGTTCAAGGATGCAACAAATTGGAAATAACTTTTATTCACGTTATTTCTTTAAAATGTTTCATGCTCAAAAGTGGAAAACTACAATGTCTACAACTACAAATATCGAGTTGATGTTCATAGTATGTCATAAAAATGTTGGTCTAATATGCCATAAAATATCATAAAAAGTAATAAGATTAAAAATTAGAAGTATGCCATTAACTCTTTGAAACCTCGATCAACATCAGTGCCTCTGAGCTGCATCTAGATGCCTGTCACAAGCCTTTAAACTTCTGAAACATGAACAACTTGGTTTGATTTCTTTAAAAAAAAAACACAGGTAAAAGGAAATCAGCAATTTTACAAGACATCAAGACATGTCCTGCAAAATGCAAGAAATTTATAAAAGGAAAAAAAAGAGAGGGGACTATTAGAAAATTGTCCAAAATTAAAAAAAAAACAAACAAACTAGGATAGAGTTTTCTTGCAGAGTCCAAAAAAACTTTAGTTCTTATCTTAATTTTATACTTAATAAAATGTTATGGGAAAAAAACATTTTATTTTATAACTGTATTTTTTTCATTGAAACATAAAACACACCCATTGCCTTGCTTGTTTTCTTTCTTTCTTTCTTTTTTTTTGTTTTTTTCTTTCTATTTTTTCTTTTTTTCTGGCAATTTTGTGTGACATGTGCTTGAAAGAAATCAAGCCAATTTGCAGGTTTCCCACAGATGAATGTCATGAAACTTAAAAAAAATCATAGTATATGTATTATAAAACGTCATAGCATTCCAGCCTGTTCTCACTTCGAACTCATGAAATACATCTGTTCTTTTTGTGTTTACGGCTTATGAGTGTGACGCCAAACCCCCCCTCCCGCCTCCACCTGTAACGCGCCTGGATGGCGTCACTTGAGAAAGCAGCCAGCTGGAACCAGTGATGTGCACATGCAATGTCCGGTAATAATGCTGCTGGTGACGACACCATTATAACGGACAGTGTTGGTTGCCCTTTGCTCATGTTGTGTAAACATCAAACATGCTGCACCATGTGCATTTGTTGACATCATGGTGAAGGCATCCCAGAAGGACACCTACAATGTCCTACATAGAACTGGAAGGTCACTGACAGAGCAGCACCATGTGACCAGCTGGAATGAGAATGTGTTGTAGCACTCTCTAAATTTGGCACACCCTGATCAAGATTTTTGTTTCAGAAGGCTCAATTTAGATTCTAAATTTCTGAAACATTGTCCTGGAGGGGAAATCCTCCCCAGGTGCCCATGTAGGGTTGGATCCCAGAGCCCCCCCCCCCCAATTTTAAATAGGTGATTACAGTCTTGCAGTGAACTGTTTCAATATTGTCAAAGCCATGTCTATCTAATACCCCTTTTCAGTCGAATTTGTGCATATATGCTGTTTTTTTCAAAGCTTGAGAACCCGATAAAATTACGCAACAGACTTCTTTCCCATTGCCAGTAGATCAAAGCCGTGTACACAGCTATGTAGTAGACAAGTATGCCTTTCTGTGTTTTTATTACATTAGAAAGCAGCATGGAGGCCAGTGAAAGCATTACAGTAGTTACTATTTTTTTTAATTTCTTCTATTTATCCTATCTCCTTCTGAAGCTCAGTGCTAACTAATTTGAAATATTGTTTAAGAACCACTTGGACAGAGACAGACAACGTTTGTGGCGGCACATCATTATATCGCGCCCTCAAAGTTAAAATCCACCCAGTGTCTTACGGATTGTGTGCTATTGATTTTAGCCCAGGTAAAAGGTTTTCATTAACTGCAGGTGGTGTAGGATGCATGCTGAAACACCCACACCCATTGTTTTCTATGTGAGCCTTCACACATTGATGGCATCTTGATGTTGGTCAACTCATCAAATGACACCACCCTCCCATTTCTTCACATCTGTCAAGTCCTCAGAAAAGCTGCAATTGTAGCACATTTGCTGCCTAGATTGTCCCTCTCAGGACACTGTACTGTGACTGCCTCTCCTGTCTGAGGCCTCCAGTGTGTGACCCAAATAATGTGATACTCTATAGACCGGCTGATGGATGTTACACACCATGGCAGTCCAACAGACATGACCTGACGAGAGTTGTGACAAAGAAATGGTTGGATCCTTGATACTCAGTTCTGGTTTCTGAAGCAAATCAATATTCTCCCAAACCGCAGGGAGCAATGAATCGAAAACTCACATCTACAGCATGGTTTCACCTGAGAATTTTGCGTACATTTTCAATTTAAACATGAAAAAACTTCTTTTATTCACAGAGAGGTTTATATATTAGAAGCATGTTGACTAATGTCATCCTTAAACATTTTTGGAAAATTTAAAGAGAAAGAAATGTACTAATTTTTTTTTTCTTTAAAATTTTTTGGCGATTTCTATATTTTGGGCATTTTTTTCATTTGGCCATTCTGGATTCTGGTCATTTTCTCGTTTTCCTTTATTATTTTATTTATTATTATAAATAAATTATAATTCTATTTATTTAAGTCTTTTTTTTCTTTTTTAAAAATGTTTAGTTTTTATTTTTAAAGAAAACATGCCTTCTAAACCTGCCAGCAAAGTCAGTAGGATTTATTTTGTGGCAGCCAAAAATATTTGTACAAAAATGTGTGCCAAGCCATCAAAAAGTTGTTGAAAAGACAGATCACCTCTCATTTAATCATGAAATCTGACTTAAAAGTAAAATCATACTGGCTCTACAGAAAGATGCCTGCTTGTTTGTCATGGCTGAGATCAACTGATCAAACTCACGCCAACAAAGAGAGATGAAACTTTATCTCAGGAAGAAATGTCCTCAAAACAATTCACAGCTAAAGATAGCACTCAGTGCTCGCTACATTACCGGGGCCCTCCCTCGGGAGTTCCTGAGTTCCGGAAATATACCGCCATGACATCAGCGTCTCCCATTCAACAATGAGCCTTTGTTGAGCTTGCAGCTCTGGGGAGGCTCTCACTTGCACTGCGGTCATTGAGATCTTGATGAATGACCTCTGAGGTCATCGCCAACACTGTTTGCTCAACCCTCAGCCTCCTTCAGCCCTGTAACTCATCTTGCTATTGTCAAGTGGAATTGGATTTAGTGCAAATGAAACCTCTTCATCCCTCAGGCGTGTAGCCAGCCCTCCTGACAGAGTGCTCGGATGTCAGAGGACTGCTGCGGATGTGTGTGAAGGGCAAGTGGCCTGCTGTAGCACTGAAGGATTATGAGGAGTAAATGGACTATAGGACTGGGAAAATGGCACATGGAACATTTATAGAGGAAAGACATATGTGTTGGTATGAGCAGGAGAGGGGTGAGGGCAATATCTGCATGTGTGTGTGTGTAAGTGTGTGTGTTCAACCAGGGATTAAGTTGCAATCTATAGATGCTGAATAGCTGACCTAGGTACTTTGCCTTCTCACTCCATCAATACCTTCACCTTTTATCCTACAAGTGTGCGCGCACACACACACACACACACACAGTGTTGCAGACTACACATGGGTCAAGCAGCACTAATGCGGAGCACTCACCACTCTAATCTGCCTCCATCAGGACACCATTTGTAACCCTGAGAGGAGCACTCTACTACTTCAGGAGCAGCACACTAAGACATTTCCCTGCTTTCAACTCTACTGCCACATAGGAACATTGATACAGTATAATTATGCAAAACTCAGGATTACAAACAAATAAAGCATCTGATTTTAAAATTTAGGCAATTTTTTTGTTTTATTTAAATGTATTTATTTTTTAAATTTGGGTGTTTTTTTTTTTTTTTTAAATTTAGCCAGTCCCTTCTCTGTCACTTTCTTAGGCCATTTTTTCTTTAAATATTTTTGGAAATTTTTCCAGGGAAACATGCCTTTCAAACTCATCAACATTTTTTCTTTCAGAAATAAAAATAAAATTTTTGGGGCCATTCTTAAAGGAAAAATAGAATAAGAATTGATACACACAGCATTTCAGACATAAAGAGGCCTATACAGAGACCTCTAAAATGAGCATACAGAGTCTAACAAAACTGGTGCCTAAGCAAACCAAACCCAACCAAACTGCAACCCTTTTACAACATTAACTGGAACTATGAGTGTTCAATACTGACTTTCCATTGGCATTATTTTTATTGTGCTGAAAAAGTAATTTTAACATACTTCATGGCACTACCATGTAACGTAATGTTATACAGAGAGCTCTAAAACGAGCAGACAGGCTGCTAAATAACTCTTTCAGTTGCACATCTGTGTGTACTGTGTATGAAATGACCATGACCTCTTAACACCACATGGGTGAAGAGTGGACTTGCATTTGCATAGCACCTTTCTAGTCTTCTGAAAACTCAAAGAACTTTTACAGTACTTGCTGCATTCACTGCACATTTCACACACACTTTCATTCGCTGGTGGCCAAGGCTCCTGTTAAAGGTGAGACCTACTCATCACTTACACACACACACTAACTATTGGCAGCTGTAGTTACCAGAATTCTACTGCTATTTTACAGTGTCACTACCATACCATACTACCATATTCTATATTATACTACCGTTAAATTATTACAGTATTCTACAGTGACAGTCTATGGGTTTACAATGTAATGTTAAGGTAAAAGTTGGACATTATTGTTAGGATTTGGCAGTCTTTTTACAGTAATTTCACTGTTGTCCCTTATTTATGTACCACTTCATTGTAATAAACCGTACTCAGTCTCTCACAAGTTTTATGTTTTTTGCTAACACAGTAAAAAACTAAACAAAAGGCTAAAGGCCAGCATGTTCTTGGCTGCAGAAAAAAAAATCTCTTGTGGTTAGCTCGTGGAGAAGCAGCGCTGCTGGCTACAGACTGTGAGGTGAGAACACAATTCCTGACTGAACTAGAAAAATCCTTCATTTGCCAGGCATCACTGAGCAGTTGTGCTGCTGATCTAAAAGGCCTTCGTTGTCTGACGCCTTGTACCGTCTACATTTCCCTTTCTCCTGATTCACTGCCTCTGTTTCCATCTCAGTGCTAACACCTGCTGGTGAACAGCTTATTAGAAGGTTTTTGTACCGTTATGAGGGTTTAAGAGCTTGTAAATTGTCAGACTACCTCAGCCACTCTTTTCTGACACATTTACCTCTCCAGCTGGCTTCACGTGCTCCACCCACTCTCATTCCCTGGGCGTCAAAAATGGAGTCTTGGTCAATGGCCCTCAGCTTCTGTTAATGGTGCACACGGCGCCTTACTGGCATAGTTAGCATATGAATTTTTGAGGTATGCCAAAAACATGTTTTGTGAGGTGACAGTGACCTTGACCTTTGACCATTGAATTCTAATCAGTTTATCCTTGAGTCCAAGCAGACTATGTGTCAAATGCAGGGAAACTCCCTCAGAGTGTTCTTAAACAGTGTGAAACAAACAACATAAAACATTGTGATGAGGAACCTTAACCAATAAATTCTAATCTGTTAGTTCTTGAGTCCAAGTGGAAATTTGTGCCAAATATGAGGAAATTCCTTCATGCCTTCCTGAGATATCCCATTTACGAGAATGAGACAGATGGATGGACAGACAACCCAAACACTTCATGGCCTCGGCCAAGGGTGTTGACTAAACGGGGGCATACATTCAAATTTTGGTGGTCATAGGTCAAAGGTCAAGGTCACTTATACCTCGTCTGTCTCATTCTTCTCATTCTTTTTAAATTTGGCACACACATTCACTAGATTCAACAATGAACTGATTAAATTGTGGTGGTCAAAGGTCAAGGTCAATGTGACCGTCTTGTGAACACAATATCTCATAAATACCTTGAGAGAATTTCCTCAAATTTGACACAAACATTCACTTGGACTCAAAAATTAAGATAAGATAAGATAATCCTTTATTAGTCCCACAGTGGGGAAATTTCCAACAATTGCAGCAGCAAAGGGATAGCAAAATAGCAAGATAATACTGTGCAAAATAAACTGTATTAATAAATAAATAAGTACAAAAACGTGCAGGATGAAGATGAAGGAAATGAGCACAGAGGATGACATAAACAAACAATATATACAGTATTTACAACGCAGAGAAACTCAACAGTTAAATAAAGAATGTTCACAGTTGCATGGGTGAAAGTGAAATTGCACTTGTGGTATTAAGCTGTACAAGTGGAGTCAGTTATTGTTGTGTGTGGTCTACTGGGAGCAGTGCTGGTTGTACAGTCTGACTGCAGCAGGGAGGAAGGACCTGCGGTAACGCTCCTTCACACACTTTGGGGTGAAGCAGTCTGTCACTGAAGGAGCTTTCCAGTGCAGTCAGGGTGTCATGCATGGGTTGGGAGTCGTTCTCCAGCATGGATGACAGCTTAGCCATCATCCTCCTTTCTCCCACCACCTGCACTGAGTCTAGGGGGCACCCCAGGACAGAGCTGGCCTTCTTGATAAGTTTGTCAAGTCTCTTCCTCTCAGCAGTCGTGATGCTGCTGCTCCAGCAGACCACTCCATAGTAGATGGCTGATGCCACTACAGAGTCAAAGAAGGTCAGGAGTGCTCCCTGCACTCCAAAGGACCTGAGTCTCCTCAGCAGGTATAGTCTGCTCTGGCCCTTTTTGTAAAGTGACATTGTGTGTTGATTGACCAGTCCAGTTTATTGTTCAGGTGAACACCCAGGTACTTGTAAGAGTCCACTATCTCAATGTCCATTCCCTGGATGTTCACCGGTGTCAGAGGGGAGCGTCTGCACCTGCGGAAATCCACCACCAACTCTTTGGTTTTCCCCGCATTGATGTGGAGGCGGTTCCGCTGGCACCAGTCCACAAAGTCCTGAGTCAGTTCTCTGTACTCACTGTCATCCTCATCTATGATGAGACCGACAATTGCAGAGTCATCAGAGAACTTTTGCAGGTGGCAGTTGGTGGAGTTGTACATGAAGTCTGCAGTGTAGAGGGTGAAGAGGAAAGGAGCCAAGACGGTTCCCTGCGGGGCCCCCGTGCTGCAGACGACCATGTCGGAAACACAGTCCTTAGCCCTCACGTACTGCGGTCGGTCCGTGAGGTAGTCCAAGATCCAGGATGAAAGGTGGGAGTCCACGCCTGAGTCCTCCAGCTTGTCCCTCAGAAGCTCAGGCTGAATGGTATTGAAAGCACTGGAAAAAAAAAAAAAAAACATGATCCTCACAGTGCTCCCAGGCTTTTCCAGGTGAGAGAGAGCTCTGTGTTGGAGGAAGATGACAGCATCATCCACTCCGATGCCTGGCTGGTACGCAAACTGAAGTGGGTCCATAGATGAGCTCACCAGGGGGCGCAGATGGACAAGCATCAGCCTCTCCAGGGTCTTCATCAGGTGTGATGTCAGAGCCACGGGCCTGAAGCTGTTGAAGTCCTCCAGGTGTGGTGACCTTTTCTTCTGAACTGGTACCACACAGGAAGTTTTCCACAGCTCAGGCACCTCCCAAGTTTCAGGCTCATGTTGAAGACATGCACCACTATCCCGCACAGCTGGTCTGCACAGGACTTGAGGAGCCTGGAGCTGATGCCGTCTGGACCGGCTGCCTTTTTTGTCTTGATCTTCCTGAGCTCATTTCTCACCTGGACTGTTGAGAGGGACAAGCAGGGGGACTGAGTGCTGGGGGGTGGGGTGGAGTGGTCAGTCCCTCAACAGGAGGAGCATCAGCAGGGGGTGGCTGAGAGGTGAGAACTGTGTGGAGGGGGGCAGGAGTGGAACGGGGGTGGAGCAGTTTTTACTGAGGACGCAGATGAGGGGGGGTGCAGCAGGGATGACTGGGCCGGGGGATGGGCAGGTGGCTTATCAAACCTGTTGAAAAACAGGTTCAGGTCATTAACCCACTTCTGATCCCCCACAGCCTGGGTGTTGGGCTCCTTGTGGCCGGAGAGATGGTGTTAAGGCCCCCCCAGACTCCCCTGATGTTGTTTTTCTGCAGCTGGTCCTCCATCTTCCTCCTGTAGATGTTTTTCCCCTCCCTTATCTTCCACTTCAGCTCTCTCTGCACAGCCTTCAGCTCCTCCTTGTTTCCTGATTTAAAAGCCCTCTTTTTCTCCTTGAGGAGAGCCTTTATATCAGGATTAATCCAGGGTTTGTTGTTGGAGAAACATCGTTCAGTCCTGATGGGTACGGTGTTCTCTCACACAGAAGTTGATGTAGTCGGTTATGCAGTTTGTGAGACTGTCAATGTCCTCCCCATGAGGATCACAAAGTTCCTCCCACACAGTTGTCTCGAAACAGTCTCTCAGAGCCTCTTCAGTCTCTTCAGACCATCTTCTCACTGTGCGAGTGACGGCTGGTTGTCTGTGTACAAGGGGTCTGTGCACAGGCAGGAGATGAACCAGGTTGTGATCTGATCTTCCCGGGGGGGGGGGGGGGGGGGGGGGGGGGGGGTGATGAGTTGTATGCCTCCTTGGAGTTGGCATAAAATAAGTCCAGCATTTTATTGTCTCGGGTGGGGCAGGTGACATACTGGGTGAAAGTAGGCAGAGTAGAGGACGGAGAGGCATGATTGAAGTCCCCAGAGATCAGAAGAAGGGCCTGTGTGGGTGCTGTGTCTGCAGCCTGCAGGTGAAGAGTGCAGGACATCGCAGGCTGCGTCGCCATTAGCAGAGGGGGGGATGTACGCCGCTATGGTAATTACGTGTGAGAATTCCCTCGGCAGGTAATAGGGTCTCATGCTAACGGCTAACAGCTCAATGTCCTTAGAGCAGAGTTGCTCTTTAATAGTGATGTGCCCAGAGTTACACCATCTATCATTAACAAACACAGCCAGCCCTCCTCCTTTCCTCTTACCGCTCTCCATGGTCCTGTCCGCCCACACCAGGTGAAAGCCGTCCAGTGTTGTGTGAGTGTCCGGAGTTTGCGGAGTTAGCCAGGTCTCTGTAAACAGCATGATGCTGCACTCACGATACTCCCGCTGGTGCCGGGCCAGAGCCGCCAACTCATCCATCTTATTTGGGAGAGATCTTACATTTCCCATAATGATGGACGGGAGGATGGGTCTGTAGCGTCTTTTCTTAGCCCTGCGTTCAGCTCCGGCCTGAGTCCCCCGTCTCCTCCTCCTCAGCTCTCGGGGAACGTCGGGTCTCTCGTGAGGCATGACGGCTGAGTTACGGAGGGCCAACAGCTGATCCCGTGTGTAAACAACAGACGCACGGCTGTGATCTCCAGACGCAGTTGTAAGCAGAGAAAAAGTAGTTAGGAGAACCAGAGCAAACTTCAGAGCTTTGGTCTCCATCATGTCGTAAGTAAAGTAAAAGACTCATGCAAGAATAATTAAAAAAACACTTAGAAAAACACACGAAAAGCCGAAAAGTACTCAAGAATGAGCAGGAGCTGCTGCAACAGGCTGCCCCTCGCGCGGCGCCATCTTGGTAATTATATGTGGTTATGTGGTTAAGTGGTTAAGTGGTTACAATTTGGTGGTCAAAGGTCAAGGTCACTGTGACATCTCAAAACCATTGCTTGGCCATAACTCAAGAATTCATATGCTAATTCTGACAAAACTTTACAATTTTTTTAAGTGTCTAACAGGATATAATGATGAAGTTGTGAGATTTTATATCCAAAAGGTCAAAACTCAACCTCACTTTGACATTGTAGTGTTCTGCAAAAACACTTTTCTATCCATTATTCTAAATCATACCTTAGGAACAGCAGAAGAGACATTTGGTCAGATACTGAACTGGTGACACTTATCTTGAAACTGTATTGTATAAATCGACTGTGCTGTCAGGTGGAAGATGTTTGAAGCATCCATGTTTTCATGGACATGAATGTAACCCAGCTAGCAAATTTTGGTTGTTAAAACTCCAACAATGGTACAATACAATCAATGCAATGTTTTAGTAACGTTATCAGTGGCAAATTTCGCTGTTAGTCCCCAGAATGTTCTTCTTAAAGTTAGGGTGAAATTCTTTATGAATCTCTTAATTGTTAACATATCACCTTACATTACATTTTCAGAAAAAAAGAAATGTTCTGTGATCTCAGTTCTCAAAAACATGTTCTGAATGTTGTTTTTAAAGTGGTCCCCCTTTGTTCTGATGTAGATAAAAGACCATTATATGATCTGTCACCTCTCAACATCACCAAAACATCCTCAGAATGTTGCAGTTATAACGTTACATCGTAGTCAGTATTTTAACCTTCTAGGGACATTATTTGAAAAGATAAACATCCATAAAATGTTCCTTGAACACTAGATTAAAATCTTTTATTTAAACACTATTGAAACTTGTAGGTAATGTTAGCCAATGTTCTGGAACGTTCCCTGCTGAATGGGGATTTGCAAATGCAACTTCTTGTCTGGCACGTGGAGGCAAACAACCACAAGGCAGTAACTGTAGTTTCAGTCAAACACTTTCATATAGATCCTCTATATTTTCTTCCTGAACCAAACGCAGATGTTTACAGAGCAGAGGAACAGTGGTGAGCACTGTCAGAGAAAAAGGGAACTCCACTGTTAGGAGGCTACCAGCGCTGGTCAACAGTGCAAGTTATAAACTGCTTTCTACTTCCTTTTCACATGGACAGGCGTCAAACAAAGACCTCCATGCCTCACATGGCACTGTAAAATAAACAGTATCAATAATATGTTCCTATCTGGTGCGAGGCCAAATGTGTCACATTAAAACTGTGCAATAAACAAATCATTTTGAGAGGGTGCAAAAGCTCTCGCTTGCCAAATGAGTCATAAAGGCAGGGATGTTGAGCAGAGGATTATTTCATCTCCTTCACAAGGCAACACAGTGTAGGCGTAAAAATGAAAGTACACATGTGGGCTGCTAGACGCCCACAAAGTTTCCATAGAGGAAAACTGACAAGATTAACATCACCTTTGTGAAATACAGTGAATTATTTTAGCGCCGCAAATGTTTTGCAAAAGCAAGAGCAGCACTGTGCTGGATATTATACCTCGGTGTGACATACAACATGGCGTCCATGACACCACAGAAGAAGAAAAGAAGCATTCGTGACTCAGATGTTGATCTCATCCAGGCTCAGGGCTGCCCTGGATACAAGTTCACATGATTCTCTGCAGAGTGTTGTGTTGGTTTATTATCATTCTCCTGTTGTTATACTAAACGTTGTGGTGACGCCACTGCCCTTATTACCCAAAAACCATTGAGGAGTCGGCCCCGGTTCAGTGGATTTGATTTCACCTGTGTACTGATGCAGCAAGAGGAGGGCTTTCCATCCCCAGGGAGCTGCTCTGTGGTCATCTGTGTTTCCTTACACCTCCTCTCCCTGCTTTCGGCTGGGAGGCTGGGCTGACATCACTGTGCTCCTGGCTGCCGGGGAAGCGTAAATTGGATCAGGCTTGTCAGGTTTCGGGGAAAGTGAGCCTGGTTTTGCCGTGAGAGTCATGCTCAGGATGGGAATCCAGAAATTTAAATTCACTACAGTGGGAAGGCAGCCAAATCAAAGAGAGATGAGGAGGTAGCATCAAAACAAAAGGAGCACATCTAACTGCTCAGTGCTTACTGCAGGCTTTATACTGCATGTGATACAGCCTACAGTCTGAGCGCAAGAAGGAACAAGCTTTTCCATCCAAATACCCGACTAAAAACATGCTCCAAAACAGCTGCCACTGTTGTTACTTTAGACACTATCTGCTAAAAACCAACACGAGATCATGAAGCTGAAATTCAGGTAGCATCATATATAATAACAATGACTTTTATAGCACCTTGAAAAATAGAGTTTACAAAGTGTTTTGACAACCATAGCAAAGGAGAAATGGGAAATATAGATGGCAATACAACCGAAAACCAAACCTAATGAACACAACATGATAAAACTATAGAGTGAGGATAAAATTAAAACCAGAGGACAAAAAAAGCAAGACGCAGGACGCATTATGTCAGTATAAAATAATACAAAGAAATAGACCAAAAAATAGAAAAAAAAACACAATCAAACCACAAATAAGAGGAAATAAAATAGATAAAACATAAACTCGAAAGATAAATCACATAAAATGTATCACATAAAAGTAAGTCTATAAAAATGGATTTTGAGAAAGCAGGTTATTCCAAAGACAAGGGGCCTTGATGGCAGAGTCTCGGTCACCTTAGAAGTACAACAAATAACAAACTTCATTCAAACTCAACAACATCAGCTCTGGTTTAGTCAAAATAAAATCTTATTTCACCAAGTCAGATGTGAAGAAATGCGGAGCCACACCCTGTTATCCCATTAAAAGTAATGGATTGCTTATTAGCTGCTTCTCGGCTGCTCATCTCAGCAAAACTACATCTCAGTAGCTTCTCAGCTTGCTGCAAGTTGGTTTGTGTACACAAGTTCATTTGTAAATTAGCCCGCTACAACAGTTGCAATGGCAACTGTGCACATAAAACGGCACAGACCATCCTGCTATGTTAACCCTTTGAAACCTGCAAAAGATAAACTTTAGATAAACTGAGCAAACAGAAATTAGTGTAATTTCTGTCAAAAACATGGGAAGAGAAGCAATGAGCAGTTTGGTAATAAATGTTCCACAAATTGCAAGAAATTAGTATATTTAGATTTATTTCTTTTTAAAGCTAGGGTAAAAAAAAAAAACTAAATTTATAATTATCATAATCACAAACTTAAATTTATGTTAGAGAATTAAACATTTTAAGCCCCTTTTCCAAGTCTTGTTTGAATTATTTGATTTTTTCTACATTGTTATTATTATTATTGTTATTATATCTTTTTTCTTCTTTAAAAAAATGAGTTAGGTTTTCTCTTCTTTTGTTTCCTGTTGCCTTCTTCCCATGTTTTTGAAAGAAATCAAGCCAATTTCCTCGAGTTTCAAAGGGTTCATTTGGATGGGGATGTGCATTCTATTGCCATTATATCTCTATGTTCCTGCCCCCTGATAAATGATTAAGAAACTACAGTGATTTATTTCACTATGATTGATAGTAACTAATTTCAGTGCCATCAGCCCTACAGCCACAAACATGCTCCACAGGCCTCAGCTCCCCTGCAACCCTTCAAAAAATAACCTGGCACAAAAACTGGATGGACAATAGTCATAACACCATGAGGAAGAACAAATCTGTGAGCAGATCATGTTGCCAGGCTGTATGTGGCCTCTTCTCTCCCACACGTAGATCAAAAGAGCATCAATTATACGAAGCTTCCTAAAGTGTACTGCTAATTATTGTCACTACCCCGCTCTGTGTGAGGAGCCACTCACACAGGCATATGTGGACCAGACTGTGCAGTTTGGTGAGCATTAATTGGACATGATGAAGCTAATTAGCAGAAGCCCCAAAGACCCTGAGCAGCGGGCTCTAAGTGTCAAACAGGAATGACTAACATGGTGCTTAATGCAATTAACACTTCTGCTGCTGGTTATTGAGACAATAGACAAACAGAAGAGAGGACACAAGTGATGGCCCCGACCTTAAAGCATCCATCCAATCAATAATAATAATAATAATCAATAAACCAACCAACTAACAAACTGATGAAATGTGTGGTAATGTTTCATCATTGCTGTTTTTTAAATTGATATTTTCAGAGCAAAGGGCACGAGGAGGCTCTCAGAGCACTGACTGAGACAAGAAGGAGCCTGCAGGCAAGTGCACACTAAAAGATTTTTGCCAGGATTTGCAAGTGTAACACAAATTTCTTTGACCTGAGACTAAAACCCCCAAGTCTGCACAGAATCCATGTCTGTGCCTGTCAGGATAGGTCTAGTTTCAGACAAGCTTCAGTTTCTTAGAGCCAAGAACTGGATGGGCTTGCAGTTAGGGCATCTAGGAAATGAGTCTGAGACAAACATGAGAGTACACGGAACACACACACCGAGTTAAATCATGAATTAATAGGAGGTCAAAAACAAACTAATGGTCAATAAAAAGTAGGGGTAACAATTCATCAATCTGGATCAATATATTGATTCAATGAGCAACAATCTGCATCATCAATGCAAAGTGAAAACACTGATCCACATCATCCTCCTTCAGATGTGCCTTAATTTTGAAATTCTGTCACCGTCATACAGCAGCAGGCAGACGATAGTGGGCAGACAAGACAAAGACGATGAAGATGAAAATGTTTTGTTTTTTGGACAAACTGCGAGTCAACACAGAGCATGTGGCATATGTAAACAAAAGCTGCACTACTAAAAACATGCATGCAGACTGAAATTCACCCATGCTGTTCTGTCGAGAGATGCAGTAACTGAAACCAGCGGTGAGTTAGAGAAAGCATAAATAATACATGTAAACTGGTGAAGTTATGAGCACGGTTTAAAATTAACTTCTTATGTCCACCTGCAACTGTGGCTGTTGGAGTCAACAATGGTTTAGCCATTCAATAGTTTGCCAGTTGTTTTTTTTTTTTGTTTTTGGCTTATGAATGATGCAAATCTAGCAGCCACACGCACATTTCCAGGATTTGGCTGGTGGCTGGTGCTAATTTCCAATTCTGGTTATGAGTAGAGCAAGCTGCACAGCTAGTTTAAGGAATGTAAAATGCCTTGGGCCTATGCTAATAAGGTTAGCATGTGTGGGGAAACATGACTTACAAATGACAGTTGATTTGTCTGTGAACCTCGACAGTTATCGCTGAGATTTATACCTTTGTTAAAAGATCCACGTTTTGAGGACATTGGGAGAATTTTGTCCTCAGGGATTTAAGTCAAATATGGATGAAATTTCAGGAAAAAGATCAAGGCTGGAGTTCAAATGAAAACATTTTTCCAGAAAGGATTTTCTGACTGAATGAACCAATTTTAATTAATTACAGTTATGTGTATGTTTTTTTAAAATCTTTTCTGGCCTAAAGCAAAAATGAAAGAGGTAGCAGCCTCCTCTGTAACTGACTGTGTTAAATGAGCACATATTATAATATATCGATTGCTAGCCCCTAAATCTAATTGAATCAAAATCGTATACTTGCAGACTCTGTAATATCGAAAAATATCTTATTGGCTGGTGTCCATTAACCATTAAATTGCACAAACTGAAACTGCAAACACAACATTCACCTCATAAAAACACGTCAGTTCAAAAAAAAAACTCCCGTTTATCACAAAAAAGTTTTTACGCTCACATGAGGTGGCATTTCAGGTCATTGGAAAAAGCCATATTCACAAAACTGCACTGGAAACACTTTTTATGCTTTTATAGCCCATATGATGTGCAACACCGGCAGAAAGTAATATGACTTTATGGATGCCAACCACCAGTAAAACCAAAGAAGAAAAAGTACAACAGAGTCACAAGACACTCTGGAAAACAATGACTCGGTATGTTCAGATAGAGGAAGAGACCGAGATCTTCATAACTCTTATACGAGACAAGGAAATTACGGCTATATTAGATTGGCTTTATTGAGTGGCTGCAATAGAAATAAACTGGCCAATGTTTTGAACATCTATCTGCATACCTCTGGGAATGTTATCGCGAGAGGAAGGTCGTGTAACATCACGAGAGAAGTAGCTTAATATCAGTCAGTGGAAACACAGTCATCTCTCAATTGTGTTTCCTGTGCTCACTGGTAGCCTGTAACAAACACTCACAGCAGCAGCCCCGCAGCATTGTTTTGCTGTAGTGCTACGTTGGGTCTGAGCGCTAACTCAAAGCTAGCCACGTGGTTGCAAAGCATGACAGAGTGCTTGTTTATCACCTCCGCTGCTGTAATCCTTCAGAGCACACAGACCCTAATTGCATCACATCAAAGCCGGAGCCACGTCTTCC
Organism: Plectropomus leopardus; assembly: GCF_008729295.1. NCBI lineage: Eukaryota > Metazoa > Chordata > Actinopteri > Perciformes > Serranidae > Plectropomus > Plectropomus leopardus. The sequence goes on along the minus strand of NC_056476.1, from coordinate 29,534,359 downwards.
CTCCGCAGCCGACACGGAGATGAATGTGAGAGCACGTTAATCTGTCTCGACAGGTGGAACCTCCGCAACATCCAGCAGCCTTTGCAGCTTCATTGGCACTGTTACATCAGCCCACAAACTGCTTCAGTAGCCCCGCTCAGGCCAGGAGATACTCAAGCGGCTGACCTGCAGGTGCACCGTTTACAAGCACATAGTTTGAGTACATGTAAGAAATATTGCACTGGTACCAGTTTGTGAGGGAGGTGGCTGAGTGCAGTTTTCCAAGTTTTGAGTTGCCAGTTTTGGCTGAAGATTGTGTTCTCTGCAGTGTCTGAATGAATAGTGAATGAATGAATCACTTCCCTCAGTCTTCCATCTTGTGCCATTATCACCACTAAGTTTTAATAAGTCCAATACTACGATATTCTCTCTCGCTGTTTTAGTACCCAAGACTGCTCTTGGTCTTGAGATCTGTTTCAAAGTCACTCTCTGAAATTTTCAAACTTGTCTCAGAATCAGCTGCATTTTTACTCAATCTCATCTCTGTCTCAAACAAAGAGGACTCAGGATCTATTTTCAAGACTGGTAAAGACCACAACTGTAAGGATAGCACTAAAAAGAGTTTTCCAGGGATGACTTTTTTTTCTTTCTTTTTTTTGTAGGCCAACACAAAAGTTAGCATCAAAAAGCCAATGGGATTTTTCTACTTGATTTTGAAATAATGCAGAAAATAAGCTCTATGGCAAACAAATGTTATAATACTTGCATGTTTTCTTCATCAAGATAATCTTCACAGATGAACACAAATTTCAAGATTTTTGAACCACAATTGCAATTGCCAGAGGTAAAAAGCTAATGTTAGCCTATGAAAAAACTACAGCACAGTGGCATGACGTTGCCATTCTCGGTGTGATGACGTTCTGTAGTCAGATTTAGGCGTTTTTTATCTTTTTAAGACATGTAAGGGCTTCAAAATTAACCGTGGGGTATTTAATGACATATTTTAAGTCGTAGAACAAAACGTGAAACTCTCCTCAGCTTGTGTAAACCACAGACCTTATTTCAGGCAGCTAATCAAAAAAACATTTTAAATATCCATGAAATTCTGTAAGATGAGATCAAACCGTGATTGTAGTTCTGAACACTACACCCACATACGGTGTAGCATCGACCCCACCTCGCCATTCTTGGTATTGCTGGTTGAGCATACAAAAACACAGGCCACTGGACTGATACAGAACATTAACTATTATTATTAGTATAATCATTAAGAACATTAAAGAAAAATAATATTCTCAATACTTTTTTTCTAATTAAAGATATAAATACACCTGTTTTGAATTCAACTTTCTCTCAGTCACAGAAGACTGATGAGGCAAAGTTGACCTGTTAATTCATCATAAAACACACTTCATTCAAACTCTGCAGAAACAAAACAAAACTTACCAAAACTGTCTTTGTTATTCTTGATAGTAATCTAGTAAGTCCACTGTTCCAGAAATCAACAGCTCTGGTTTGGTCCAAATAAATCCTTAATTCCGCAAGTTAAATGTAAAAACATGCCGCTATTCCCCACAGTCTCTCTCTGCCTGCTGGCCACCAGCTGTTCACAGTCCTGTAACTCCCTCCACCACTAGGTGTTGCTGTGTCTATCAGCTCAGCTGCCTCTTCCACCAGTAGAGACCGCAGACTGAGCTCTGGTATGCTGTGCACTACATACAATGAGTTTATTACAGAGAGCTGCACCTGTATTTATGGTATTGAAAAACATACCTTTGGGATTTCTAAATACCCTGTGGTGAAAAAAATGGCTAATAATTCAACTCACACCACAAGATTTGAATCGGGGGGGACATAAAATCAATGCTTTAAAAGTTAAAAACTCTCTCCCTTTAAGCTTGAAAGCAGAAGTTTGGAGCTCACTCCCACAAATGTGATAAATGTTGAAAGCTCAAATGTTGAAATTCCGCATCAGTCTGAATAAAATGAATTACTGAATGTGTGCAGCTGGTTCCTCTACAGTGGCAGACGCAGCTGATTGGTTGTGTGCTCAAAAGAAAGCCAAGGATTATGTGTGTTTTTGTTCGCTTGGTTAAGATCAGTAACCCTCAAAGCACAACACATGATGCCCCATCACAAACTCAGGGTGTGTGTGTGCCTCGATTGCATGGGCAACGACAAACTGTCAAGTATTGATGCGCAGCTCATTGTCGTCCTCCCTGGATCAGCCCTACAGAGCAGCAGAGCAGCAGAGATGGAGGTGAAGTAATGCCGTCCGCTCCCTCCCTCGTGTCCCTTCAGGTTCAATGGCTTCACTTAGTCAGTGGGTGTTGAGCGCGAGTCTGTACACATTTCAAGTGTAAACCTCATTCACCAGAGCTGCTGCAGCTACTTGGTCATTTGACAAAAAAGGATTACATCACACATTCAGGCTGCTGAGTTATCAGACAAAAATGGCTTTCATTGAGAAGAAAAAGTATAGAAATAACACTAAAGGTGACATGAAACAGATGTCAAAGTAAATACTGATTTTTCGGCCTGCAGTTAGGGTTCTGTACTGTTTTGAACAGACCCTTCCAGTCTAAGTACTCTGTCTACCAAAATGCTGCTTTAGGTTAGGGCCTGTTTTAATATTACATACACTCGTATTACTCTGTGCACAAAATGTGCTTTTCAAAATCAAAATATGACATTAACATTATTTTCCACTTTCACTGAGTTCATTTTTTTAACCAAGATCAGTCCTAATCGTAAATATCAAATATTCAGCAATTTCCAGAATTTAATCCTTTTTGTCATGATGCCACTATGTTTTTAAATTAAATTACTACATTACTACATTACTACATGCAAAGTAACCAAAATCTAGAATAGATTTATTATTATTGTTATTATTATTATTACTATTATCATCACATCATGGGATATGTCAGTAATTTGCAGCAACATTGTTTGTGACACTGCACCCAGTGGAAATAGCATGTATTTTCTCCATATGCCAAATATGGTTAAAAAATGACATCATCAGGTAGAAACTAGTAAAATGACAAATTCCAAGGCAAAAGCAATACAATGCATGTTTTTATGATGGCTGTGGGATCAAAAATTGCAGTTTTAATGGGTTTCGATGGTGCATTTTTTGGGGTTGTTTTTTTTGCTCTTAACAGTCTGAATGTAACAATTTCGTTTCCAGAGTGTATTTTAGACTTATTGTAGGAGCTGAGCTGGAAATTCCAAGATTAAACAAAAATACACAATCTCCAAAATGTATGCCATATGCATGAACAAAACCAAAATGATCAAAATGAAGAATGAAAAGCATGCCAACGCACCAAACATTCCCTAAGGGTTTTTAATTTTTTATTTAATATTTTTTGTTTTCAGCTTTAACAAACACAATTTCCCATAAGCCTTGAAAAATCACATGTTAAAGGCCACAGCTCAACAAAAGAGATGAGTTCATGGCTGTAACAAAAGCACAGAGCAGGTTTAAGGCAGCAGTATGCAGCTAAAGAATGGTATCACTGACTTCATTAATTCTACTTTCATTCCTCATGAGCTGCGTCCCTCAGACACTCTGATGGGACACTCTATAAGCTCAATAACAGATTTAGCTTTACTTTAGCAACCCCTACATGGCATATGTGGATTTAAGCAGTGCCCAAAACAGCTGACCATCATCTCACCATCTGCCCCCCTGTCTACACCAATCACCGCCGGCCATGCCAGATGGGTTGCCAGATCTGTGGCAAGGTTATGCACCAGATAAACCAGAAATGCCAACAACACCCTCAGCAGTGAGAACAGAGAGACATGTCTCCATTCTTTGTTGTTGGTAATTTGGTTTGGATTTTTGGTTCAATAGTAATAAACTGTTAAAATTTCACATATCATCACCTAATTACAGTAACGTCCTCTGCACTGTGAGGATACAAACATTGTTCTCATGTACAGATTGTCTCCTCATCAAGAATTCTCAGTGTGTCTCACAGAAGTCCAAACAATGGCTGTTCAAATCTGTTCCAAGACACAAATTCATGGCAGCGGCTTGGCGCTCCATGAAGCGCTCTAGTGTCAGGAACGCCATCTCACGCACTGGGATTAGAAAATGGTTTTCTGCCATGACAAATTTGCTGCTGGTGACACTTTTTATTGTTGCAAGGTGTGAACAGATGGATCTATGAAATATTGAATACAAAATAGTACAAAAAAGGCAGCTGTGTATTCTTTTCTATGTACAAACCATGTCAATTTCAAACCAAAAGAAATGTTGGAGAATATGCAGCTGCACATTGGTTCAAGGACTAATGAGACAATGAGTGAGGCATAATGTGTCAATTATTTGTGTGAAAGCAGTGAAATTAGTCTACATGCACGGCCACTGTCATGCAAAAACACTACATCCAAGTGATTACAGAATCCATTGTCTATGTCTGTGGCAGCAGTTAGAGGAATTCAGCCATGAATGGTGGCAAAATTAAAATATGCTTTGGTGCCTAAAGACAATTCAGACTCATTCAAGAAGCGTCCCCACTGAAGTCATTTGATTATAAATCTTGTTCACAGCACTATAGTGGAATTTCAGATCAAGTCGACTCTGATATACGTTAAAACAACACATTCCCATCCCAACATCAAATATTGCCACTTGGTCAATGCCATTCATGTCTACATATGACATTGGTGTTCAGTGCAAATTAGAAGATGCTAGTGTGCTAATGTGCTAAATAAAATGGTAAATATGGTTAAGCATCTGCATGTTGCCATTGTGAGCATGTTAGCAAGCTGATGCTAGCATTTATTTCGCCACTGTGCCTAAAAATTACAAATTATGAGATATCCTCCTATATTCAGAGATAATTATTTTTAAAGATTTATATTTCCTCTACTATGAGAGAATACAAACTTTTAAACCCAGCAGAATAAACGGTTAAGTTTTACTTTCAATGATGTTCAGCTGCTCCATCTGTGCCCAGAGTACGCTCAGTGGTCCAGGAATGTGGTACAATGAGTAACTGAATATGATATTGGTATATATATATTTCAAGAGCACTTCTAAAGAACAGTCCAGCCCAAAAAATAGAAAAAGTATTTGTGGCGGCAAATCAAACAACAATGAAATGATTACGTGGGAAACCCTGTATTTTAACTCTACATATGTAACATCTTCATATTCTTTACTTTACGCCAGAGAAGTGAGACGCAGCAAAAAACATTTCAATCAAAATCCTCTATAAATACCATGCACTGTATCATCAATAAGAAACAAAGTGTAGTTTCAAAACCACATTGTGTCTTTAGTGTGCAGAACATTTATTTGTTAATGACTAAGAATCCATAACTGATCAGTTCACAGCCTAATCAATGAATCATAAAGTGATCTCAGCCTCGGGTGATAACCAAAAAAAACACAAAAGAATAGTGCCGAGAGGACGAGACAGAAAGCCCTGCTTCACACCAACTGCACACACATCCTCCAGCATGACAGACTGCTGAGGCAAAGGTGATAAAAATAGACGTGTTAAGAGAGTGAGTGTACAGAGTAGAAAGAATTTAGCGAGAGAGAGAGGTAGAGAGAAAGATAGAAAGAGAGGGGGATATGGACAATAAGAGAGGAAGGAAAAGAGAGCGATAGAGAAAGAAATCCATCAGACATTCTGAGTCTAGTTTCCTCTGTCTGCCCTCGAGCCGTGCTGCGCCTCCTGGGACAGTCTGTACTCATCACCTTCACAGACGCACACACACACACACACACACACACACACACACGGTCAGGCTGCCCTTGATCAGTTCCTCTCACCTGCACATACACACACACACACACACACACACACACACACACACACACACACACACACACACACACAGAGTGCTGTTTGTGTGAATTATGTATCGGTTTTACACAAACAGTCTCTCAGACAGACAACAGCAGTGAAGAAGACCTCAACCAGCTGTCATCACACTGAAGCAAACATGCTGCCATGGAGATGCAGTCTTACAAATAGGAAGATGTTCCAACTCCATCAACCAAATTCCTTGTTTTTCATTCTGCATTTCTATACATGCTGTGATGTTAAGCTCACAATGAAGACATTACTTCATTCATTCAGTCAGTCAGTCAGTCAGTCAGTCAGTCAGCCAGGGTTAGTCCATCTGCTCCCTGGTGGTCACTGTAAGGCATGACAGAGTCTCCACACTCCACACTGATCCAGCGTCAGTCACTCAATGCCTCTGCCATGCTGTCACTTTAAATCTGACAAACCTCAAGACTCAGAATATCCTTCATGTTCACCTGTTGTCTTTATCAATGTCCATTTTCAGAAATCCCTGCATGAACTTTCAAACAGACCTGATCCTGACAACATGTCACCACTATGCTGAGGACACTTGATTGTCTTCTTTCTCTCATCTTTTTTTGAAATAGTGTTTTCATTCATTAATTATTTCGCTTGATAATTCATGGTCTGATTGCTGTAAAGTTACTGTTGATAAATCTACCTGTACTTCAAATCTGTGTCACATTAAAAAAAACTCCCAGGGGCTTTACTAAGGGCTCATTTATGTTGTCTTTGACACACTCCCAATGAAAGGAGGCCTCAGCTTTGTTTTAGTGGCAGTCCTCAGGCTGAATGTAGAAGGTAGAGCGGGTCGTCTATTAATTAAAAGATTGCCAGGTCGATTCTCTTTTAGCCTGGGCAAGATACTTCAACCCAAATTGTCCCCGATGGCTGTGCATCGGTGTGAGTCTCTGTGTGACTGTTAGGGATGTGGCACCTGGTATAGTAGAAATCTAGAAAAATCAAGTCAATTTACCATTTTGTTAATTTCTTTGTTTTTCTTTTTAAAAAAAACTCAATAAAATGAAGTTTTTACAAAGCCTTATTTATTTCTAATAACTACATTGTGGAGGAAGCCAGGCTGTGCTGTTGGTGTGGCTGATACATCGAATATATGTTGAATATGTATTGCAGCTTGTTCCACATGCAATACATAAAATGACTTTATCGCGAACATCAGGTATAAATCGTCACGTTTTTTTTTAAAGTCACCAGCGTTTGGGTTCTCTTGCTCTCTTCAATAGCTCTCTGCCTCACACACACACACACACACACAAGCAGGGCTTTTGCAGAGCCCCAGACCGTGACAAATTAGTTACATTTTGCCACCATACTTTGATTTGCAAATACTATTAATATATGAACTGAAGAGCTTTTAGTTTGTTTCCGGCTTACAAAAAATACACCATCAGGTTTAACGGTATTTTGGTTAACAGTTGGATGTTAGCTATTGCTAACATTAACATTATTGCCAACGTTAGCTATTGCTAACATCCAACTGTTAACCAAAAGCTTCAAGTCCACAACAAAAACATCAACACTTCCTGCCTGAGACTAACCAGGTCCTTCAAATTAAAAGCATCATGGTTCCCTCTCTTATTTATTAAATTATAACAACACTTTTAAAAAAATCACTATAAANTAGCTATTGCTAACATCCAACTGTTAACCAAAAGCTTCAAGTCCACAACAAAAACATCAACACTTCCTGCCTGAGACTAACCAGGTCCTTCAAATTAAAAGCATCATGGTTCCCTCTCTTATTTATTAAATTATAACAACACTTTTAAAAAAATCACTAT